>NC_036863.1:29834960-29858008 GCF_002910315.2 Salvelinus sp. IW2-2015 | reverse complement strand
AGTTGTTTCCCGGGTAACAACCTCAGTGTGATGAGAGGAGTCAAGTTGTTTCCGGGTAACAACCTCAGTGTGATGAGAGGAGTCAAGTTGTTTCCGGGTAACAACCTCAGTGTGATGAGAGGAGTCAGGTTGTTTCTGGGTAACAACCTCAGTGTGATGAGAGGAGTCAAGTTGTTTCCGGGTAACAACCTCAGTGTGATGAGAGGAGTCAGGTTGTTTCTGGGTCACAACCTCAGTGTGATGAGAGGAGTCAGGTTGTTTCCGGGTAACAACGTCAGCGTGATGAGAGGAGTCAAGTTGTTTCTGGGTAACAACATCAGTGTGATGAGAGGAGTCAGGTTGTTTCCGGGTAACAACGTCAGCGTGATGAGAAGGTCCCCTGCAGACCCAGGTGAATAGAGTAGTAATGCAGTGGGGAAATGGGAACTGCTCTGAGATGAAGGGAGGGCATCATGGTAGCAGCATCTGTTATGTGAATTATCAGGGTAATAATATCAGGGTCATATTACCCTGTTCCTTCTAACAGACAGCTGAACAGATCAGGAGCTGTCTGCCAGGCTCAGTCAGGCTCTGATGTTCTCACGCTCTGAGCCAACAGGACCGCAGGATCAGTCCAGCATTACACCCCGCCCCTCCCTCTGTCCCCCTGAAGCCCAATTCACCATCTTAGCCAAATTATGTGCCTCGTTGGCTGCAATTAAACTATTTCATATGCACATGATTGCTGGGTCATGTAGGACATGAAGGCTGATAGTTTTGAGGATTTGCTGAATAAGTAAAAGGTTGGTCTAAAACGTGAGTGATGTTCTGGTTCTATGGATTGTATAGTTGTACAGGTAYGTCTATGAAGTGTCATGCTTGATGTGTTCTTGAAAGAGACAAATGTAGGTTAGGAAGTAGAGGGTATGGGAGAACCTCACAAATGACTGTTTGGAAACAAAGCCATTAGATCAGAAACTCAATGGAGACTGCTGCTGACACAATCCATAGGGGAGTCTAGGAGGGTCTTTTTCTGGGACTCACCACGTAAGATGTCCTGCTTTAGCTCTGAATGGAGAATGGCATGGGGTTAAGTCCTCCTTCCTGTATCTGTGTCTTACTTTCTTTTTCCTCTCTCAAAGTTAACTCGCCCCTTTGAGCCATATCCTGTAGAACTTCAGTTACCACTATACAGTATGTTAATGGTCACCAAACAGCAGAGAAAGTATACAGACAGAGAGATGCAGAGGCAAGAGTAGAATCGCAATGCAGAGTATCAGAGAAAGAATATGAGCGAGARAAAGGAGAGAGAACCAAATGACAGTGAAAGAAATGGAGAGTGAAGGACAAAAGAGAGAGTGAGAAAGAGAGGTGCATCTGCCCTGAGTGAGTTTCTGCAGAATCACTGTGCTGCATTGGGGCAGAGAGAGAGAGTGTGTGTGTGAGTCATTTCAAAGGAATTATGCATTCATACATATGTTCTCCCTCACTGTGCAGCCCACACTACATCCTTATATTGTCCCAAACTGCAGGGGGAGGGGCTTGTCCTAACCTGACCTTGAGTCGGTTATTGATGATGTCACACAGCTGAGGGGTGATGTAAAAACAGAGGGGGGAGGAATTTTGAGGAATGGGGGCTGCAGAGGGACAAATAGAGCAAGAGAAAATGGGACAGAAGGGACAGGACAGGTAATACTATTGTTTAGGGAATTGGAGGAGAGGACAGACTGGGCAGATGGAGAAAGTGTGGGAGCAGCATTACTGTATAGTCCCAGTGAGTGTATGTAACCAGACTAACCATCCATCATCTTTAGGTCCACTTGAGAAGTGTTGGTGTCGGCATTATATGGATTGTGTTAAAGGGGTGGTGGGACCTGCGTTATTTAGATTCCCTTAAAGAGGGAGATGAGCCTGAACTTATTTGATAATTACTGAGTTTAATGAGCCTGCATTAAGTTAAATGGCCTCACAACATCCCAAATACTGTAATAAAATACCACACACACACCCACTTGTAGCTGTACATAACATACCTGATATAAATACAAAACTCCTACATAATTGTACAATCAATCACAAACAGTGTGAGCATGCACATACAAACAATAATGGAAACTTTATTTAATACTTTTTACCAACCTACAGACAGACAGACAGACAGACAGACAGACAGACAGACAGACAGACAGACAGACAGACAGACAGACAGACAGACAGACAGACAGACAGACAGACAGACAGACAGACAGACAGACAGACAGACAGACAGACAGACAGACAGACAGACAGACAGACAGACAGACAGACAGACAGACAGACAGACTGTCTGTCTGTCTGTCTGTCTGTCTGTCTATCTCACTCTTCCTATTTTATTCCCCCTCTTTCCCTTGTTCCCCTTCACCCTATATCTCACTGTGTCAGGTCTGTGAGTTTGTACCATAACATTACTGCAGGCCTAAGTGTGTGTGGTCTGTGAATTGGGTAGACAGTGTTTGTACGTGTGTGAGTGCATGCGTGTGTGTTAGTGGCGGGGGTGTATGCAAATGCATGTATGGAAGTGTATATACTTGTCATATCTTACTGCAATATGCACAATATGCACTGTACAATAGTCAACTTACGTGTATGTTTCAGTGGTAAAATGGGTTATTGTTCAGATGTTTCGCTGTTCCTATCTTTCTGTCAGTAACTATCTGGGATAAGGTCAAAGGGAACGTCAGAAGCAGAAATGATATTGACCCTCTGTTGAGGTCAGACATAGTCTTCAAATGCCTGATAGTTTTCAGGGTCAGTTAAGAAGGGATAGGTTAGAGGGGTAGGGGATTATCACTCAATTGTTTTTGACAAGCTCTATGTCAATGGATGAGCTATAGTATTGTCTTTTCCCTCTCTGGATTTCTCAGGAGTATTGTGTACTACCTTATAGATTCTCCCTCCCTCCCAGGTGTGTGGTCTGCTCAGGGTCTGGAGATGTCCACAGGGAAGGTCCCATTCATGGAGGCGCTGAACGGAAGTACTGTGCTGCTACCCTGCACCTATGCCAGCTGTATCGGCATCAAAAACCTTTACTTCAACTGGCAGTACAATGACAACGGCACTATGCAGAAGGTGGGTCAAAACTGGCCTGGCCCACTAAAACACAGCAGCCACATAATTGCAGTCATTCATGTCAGCTCAGATGTCACACAGATAGGGCCAGGGCTGTGGGGAGGTCAAATGTTCAACTGTTGTAATTTAGGTGGTGTAGACCAATAGTTTTCTGCATCACTAAGGGATATCTCTAATGTGAGTGTTTTGATTGGAGTTGTGGTCAGATATTGCGTGTGTGAGATGATTGATGGCTGTCTGGTCCTCTCAGGTTTGTGAGTCAGTGATTCCGTCAGACGGGATGGATCCTCATCCAGTGAGTATCTACCGGGAGCGGGTGGAGTTTATCGGCACCAGTGATCACAACAACATCTCCATCCTGCTATGGAACATCACCTTTGAGGACGAGGGCCAGTACACCTGCTTCGGACGCAACCCCAAAGAGAAGGGCAAGAACCACAGCGCTATCTTTACCCTTGTCGTGGTGGACGAGTGTGAGTATTAACTAGCGTTCTCTTTGCTTTACTCCAGGCAGGCAGTACAGGTGTTCTGGTGCTAAACTTGGAAATGCTGGGCGGGTAGTCGGGTACCATGAGCAACAACGTCTAGATGTGTCGTGCTGTGTAGACGATGCACTGTAGTTAGCTAATGTCTGTCTGATCAGCGCCTACCTTCTCCCCTCCCTGGTTCCTTCTCGGCAGTACGAGTGGTGGACAACACTCTCACCATCATAATTGCTTCTGCAGTGGGCGGAGCCATCGCCCTGCTGATGACTTTCATGCTGGTGAAGAACTTCATCCTCTTCGTTCTCTTCAAAATCGAGGAAAGGAAGTGAGTAAGACAGATAGGGCCATGGAGACCAACTGGCCATCCACACAGAGAAACACCTCTAGCTCATCTCAGTGCGCCCAAACTGTAGTAAAGCATCAATACAGTCGGGCTACAATGATAAAATTACGTGGAAAAACAGGTGTCTCTTCTAACCCTCCTCTCTCCTCTGCTCCTCCCGTCCACAGAAAGATCGAGTGCCTAGTACAATCTTCCTCAGCTGATGAAACAAACAATGTCTCAGGATCCAAAACTTCAAAACCACTGACACCAAAGAAGAAATGAGAGTACTTGCATGTATGTACATCCATATATAAATATACAGTTATATCTATGCATATACTGTATTTTTATGCATAAACATGTGTATTGACATGTGACTCCATGGGCAGGTTTCTTGGGCAGGTTTTTTGGACTGAGAAGCACGTCTGATGGAGAGTCTTCATTGAAAGTGTTTGTTAGTCCAATAAGCTTAGGCTGTGTCCGGGAAACCGCCCCCATACGTTCAAGTTGATATATCTTTTTTTTTTTAATTAAGACCTGAACCTCGGACTGTTTTTCATATGATATTAAAAAGAAAATATATGCTTAAGACGAGGAATAATGCTGTTTAATAATGCTATGTAATAATGCTGTTTAAACTGTGCTGCATCCTACTCCTCTCTTCACCAACCAACTCCACTGCCCTGGGTTCAACTGAAACTGTCTACAACATCAAATGTTGTGTTTGTAGAAAATATATGGGATATTATTCACAGTTTAATTCAATCTCCAGTGGATTATGCCACTTCAGATCCAGCTTCAGCCCTATTGCATAATACCAATGATTTGCATCAAGTTTAGTTTAGTGCTGTTTGGAAAAAAATATTAACTCTGCTATTCCAAAAGTAATTCATTAACCCTGTTGTATCATATTTAGAAACTAGGGTCTCTAAAGGGTTTTGCTCCGGTGAGGAGTGAGAAAGGATCCAGTTCAGAACATAATACATTTTCTTTGCTTGATATAAAACACTGGTGCCTGTTAGCGCTTCTATCTTCCTCTGCTGGTAGGAAGACTAAATACTGCAAAACCATTTACCAAATGCAGCAAAACGCAAAGGAATAATACTACAAGCTGATGAATGAAATGATAGACAA
The DNA here is from genome assembly GCF_002910315.2 of Salvelinus sp. IW2-2015. Classification (NCBI taxonomy): domain Eukaryota; kingdom Metazoa; phylum Chordata; class Actinopteri; order Salmoniformes; family Salmonidae; genus Salvelinus; species Salvelinus sp. IW2-2015. The sequence continues at coordinate 29,852,977 of NC_036863.1, read as the reverse complement.
TCCCTTAACCAACCCCCTAGAAAAAGGAATAAACCTAGAATAATGCTGCTTTTAAGAAAAATAACCTTAATGTGTTTATAAGCATGTGAAACCCCAAGGCAGATGTAGAGACACAATGCTTGACAATAGAAATGTACTCTCTCGTGTTCTTTTCTGGAATACCAGATTTAACCACATGTAATGTGTTTAGTTCTGCTTTGAAGCTGGTTCCAAATCCGCTCATATCATGCCAACCCTCACCACATCCAGTGGTTGGCAAGGCTATGCACTGTAAACTATTAGGTAGTGGGTTCACTGGCTTGAACATGAATTTGTATCAGACAGAAACACACCCCACATTCCTATTGTATGTCCACTTACAAATAGCTGTCTCTTTGTTGTTCTGAACACATTTACACAGACCAATGTTTTTACATACTGCAATAAGTACTCACGTGCTGCAGCGCAGCGGAATTTATGATGGTTCATTCATGGCTCATGATTCAACACAAATTCACCATGTGCGGAAAACAGATATCCCTCATCTACAGTCATTACGGATACCTCCACTAACTACACCATAAAGAGATGCATGGGGCAGCAGTTATGTTGCAGGTAGAGTGATAGACGGGGACAGATCTTTACTGGACAGTGTAGAATAGACACACAACTAATATCCCATATTCAGACCATTTATTGTGCCAAACTGGGATAACCCTGAGAAACCCACATCTGATCAGGAATGGACTCCTTTCATGGGGTTCCTAAGTTACTATGGAAATCAATCGCTATTGAACTGCTATGGCATATATCCAATAGTGGCACGTTTAAGACGCTGAAGGTCTTGTTTTCAAAATACCTCCAGGTTGTGGGAAAACATGCATGTTCAGGGGAGAACTTCATGTCTATGTCCATTGTCTAGGACCTTGCTGCATGTCATTGTATAAACATAATATACCTCCCTCAATCACTGAAGCAGTTTCTGATATGGACAAGCCCCAGTATTGCTGTTCCCATAGCATAGCCCTTCAAATAAATGCACTGGCTTGTTGCAATAGGAGGGTCTTTTGGGGACTTTACCTTAGAGATGTAGATTTACCTTAGAGATGTGCTAGACATGTATGTAAACCACAGAGATGTGGAGCGGTGAGTGAATTAACCTAAATAGCTGTATATTTAACATGAGGGTAAAGTTGAATGACCTCAGGTGTCTTAGATGAGAACAGATAGACGGCACGGTTAGATCATAGACAGTAAATGTACTATCTCTGGTAGGACACGGTTTTGAGCTTGTGGCACTGAATCCCTGGCTGACTCACTCCTAAGAGAACAGTGATACTATGCAAACACCACTACTGAGCAGAAGACATGCATGTACTGTAGGACAGACTGCTCCAGTTCTCCCAATGGGATCTGCTTTCACAACGCTGCCCAGACATTACAGCAACATGACTATAGCTACTGCAGGATTCCAATACACCATTGAGTTTTTACTGTGATGTGAGCAATAAAAATGACAAGAGCAACAGTAATCAAAGTAGGTTATGGGAAATGGAGTTCTGATGAGCTGATCTATGGAAGATGAGGAACAGGTTTARAGTGCACGGGTTTCCATGGCTCATCTATTCAGCATAAAGGTCTGTGGGATGTACTGCAGTGTGAGAAATCCTTGAAAGGAAGAACCTGTGGAGATATGCAATATAGAGTATGTAATTTAAAGGAGCAACAAGATTTTAGCCATAAATTACATTTCTTTGTGGTTTTATAAAGAGACTACTTACAAACGCTTACAAATGGCTTAGTACAGCTTATCACAATCCGAAAAAGATTGTTGCAAGGACATGAATGCGTTCTGTATTGCTGATGTTTTTGCTATTGTCAACCTCACAAACGAGAACCAATCGTGATACAGGAAGTTGTACAAAACTAATTTGCAGCTTCACGCAGAATTCTAATAAGTAGGTTTTATTGTGAATTTCTATTCCGTTGCTACTACAGGCATGTAATTGACATTGGGCGCTAGTTGCAGGTGGAAATTGTACATGTATAACCTCTTAACGTACTAAAAGAATAACTGTGAAAGTGACTCACATGTCCTGTTGAAATGCCCTTACACAGTACTGTAGCAGTACCAACTGTCTTCCCTGTACGCTGACAACTGTACTGAAAAGAACTGGATGGATGAAGCAATATGAATGTTAAATCTTTGTAGTTTGGAAATTGAGAACACTGTTGTACCACGTTGTAGTAGCAGAAATAGTGACCTCTGTCATCCATTATTGCACTTTTGACAACAGAATGTTTGTGAATCTATAATGTCGCCAGACATTACTGACACCTTGGTCCCACATTGCTATCCCAACTAACGCAAATGTACATTCATTTCCCTTTACTCCCTCTCAAATGATGCCCCCCATGTAATCTCTCCACCATGCATATCAGCTATATTCTTTATTATAAAAGCCACCAGAATCCAATAAACGTTTAAATAAAACCATGTTGTCATTTTTTGGGTGTCAAAAAAAATTGACAATATTATCAAATCACAACCCTTCACAAAAATCAAATTTATTAAAATACATACAAAAATCTCATACAGTACTTACATCTCTCAAAGGGAGTATAAAATAATAAAAAGGTAAACATTCACAGCGCAGTATTCAGTCACAGGTCAGTAGGATGTGTTGGTCCTTTGAGTGAATGTTTGCCAGACTCACTCAGCGCTCATTGAGAGAGAGTCATCTCGGAGAGAAACTGGATTTTTAGGAGTACATCTGAAAAATAGGACAAACAAATCATATCAGGTAAGGAATTTTAAAGACACCTATAACAAGTAGGAATGCATCAAAATGAGGTACCAGTTTTCCATCACATTATCTGGCCCTGCCCTCCCCCTTCTGAGTCCTAGAGAGGTCTGTGATAGTGGCCAGACACCCACCTCCATGATGGAGTAGATCCAGTTGAGTTGCTGCTCTACACTGCAGTAGACCCCAGGGTTCCCCGGGCGGGCACAGCCCACCCCCCAGCTCACCACCCCCACCAGCTGCCAACACTTGGATAGGAACACCAGTGGACCCCCACTGTCACCCTGGGAGAGAAAGAGGGAGTGAGAGCAAAATAAATGGCATTAGAAGACAAATGCAAAGTATGACTGCATTGGCAGTGTGATAGTCTAGCAAACTAAAAGCAGCCATTTTGTAGGCGTGTGTGTTGGTGGAGGAGCTCTACCTGGCACGCATCCACTTTGCCCTCCATGTTCCCTGCGCACAGCATTCTGGGAGTGAGTGAGGGGCCGTAGATGGAGGGGCGGGAGCACACCTTCCTGTCAATCAGAGACACAGTGGCACTCTGCAGAATTGAGGAGATTTTACCTGGGAAAGAGGAAACCCTGGTCAGTTGTACAACAATGCATTCAACCGAAATGTGTCCACATTTAACCCAACCCCTCTGAATCAGAGGTCCGGGGAGCAATTAACTGCCTTGCTCAAGGGCAAAATGGCAGCTTTTTTCCACCTTTTTCAGGGATTCAAACAAGAAACCTTTCGGTTACTGTCCCAACCACTAGGCTAACTGCCGCTCAGGAGATACAGGTAGCCTCTTACACTAAGAACACAAGAAAGCTGAACAGAGACAATGGCCGGACATGGAAGTGTGCACTTGTATACGCTCTGCCATTGTCGGGGCTTTGGTCTACAATATGGTGGTAGGTAGCCTAGTGGTTAAGAGCATTGGGCCAGTAAACGAAAGGTTGCTGGTTAAAATCTCCAAGCTGTCAATGTGCCCTCGAGCAACACTAGTTCTTCCTGTAAGTCGCTCTGGATAAGAGTCTGTTAAATTACTAAAATGTAAAAATATATATAGATAGGATGTATGATTAAGCTTAGTTATAGACCTGCCTTCTGCTCTGTACAGATAGCCCTGTCCAGTCTCACCTTTCTCCTGCTGGAAGCCCCAGCCAGTCACCACCAAGGGGTCCCCTGCCTTCAGAGGCAGGCTGTGGGGTGGCAGGCACACTGGGCGGAGGGTGTCTGGAGAGTCAAGACACATTTTTTTAAATTATAAAACTATGTGGTTTGAGCCCTGAATCCTGATTGTCTGAAAGCTGTGGTATACCAGACCGTATACCACAGGTATGACAAAACATTTATTGTCACTGTTCTATTATATTCTATTTTCTTCAATGACAGAAATACAGTCCTGGCAGTTCAACTTCATAACACTAGAGGACAGTATGGGAAGTTAACCTCCTGTGTGTGTGTGTGTGTGTGTGTACATGTTCCCATCCATCATGCTGAGCAATGAAGGTTATAGGCTACTGTAAAGGACTTTGGGATGGTTGAGTAACTGCTGGAGAGGTGTCCAGTACCTCCGGTAGTGACAGGCCTGGTGAGCTTCAGCATGGCGATGTCATAGTCGTGAGTGAAACCATTGTAATCTTTATTGATTATAATGGCTGCTACAGAAATCCCACCAGTAGACATCAGGTGGGTCCTACCCAGCACCACTTGCCAGAGGTTCAGATCCTTCCCATCACTGGGTGTGTGTGAAAGAAAAAAAGTCAGCATTTGTTTTGCATATGCAAAATTAACAAATGTTATGACAGCAAAGAGCGTAATAATGCAAAACACAATTGTGAGTATGTGTGCTGACCGGCTGAAGCAGTGTGCAGCGGTGATAAGCCAGGTGAGGGAGACCAGGGAGCCTCCACAGACGTGCTGCTTGTCTTTCTGCAGGCTGGCCTGCCACGGCCACTCCTCTATGGTGGTGTCAGAACCTCCCACCACCCGGTCTTGCCCCACCGCATCCCCACAGTCTGGAGGGACACACATGGGATGACAAGCAATATGGTAAGCACTTCCAACTTAATACAAAAGTCAAACAATTTCTTTCGGGGGCACCATGAAGTAAGAGTAGTGGCAAAAGTGTGTAGATGGTGATCATTTTAGATATTTACCTGAGCAGGAGAGAGCTATCACAGAGCCTGAGATGCAGGTTTGTCTGAGAAACAGAGAGGATTGTCAGTTTCTCACACCTAAACAGTCAGATGGCTGGACAGCATCCAGTAGAACATCTACCTGCTGATGAGTGCAGTGTGAAGGGGACCCTTAGTTCTTGCTCTTACTGCACTGAAGGACTCTCCCAGTGAGTGGTGTAGGCTGGTGATATCCAGTCTATCGCTTTTAGGGTTCCTGGTGTAGATGACAAACAGTAGCCAGATATATACAGGAGATGCATGAGACTGTATGTATCTTACTGAATAGAAGAGTGCGGAGCTGTCATCTTACAGTGTGTATCCCAGATGCTGACAGGCACTGCGGGTGTCGCTCAATCCCCAGTTGTCTGCGCACACAGTGCTCCACCCAGCCTCCACCCTGAACACCTGTAGCACCATGCTCTCACCCACCAACCGCACTACAGAGAGAGACAAGGATGGAGGAGTTAAATGGGCAATCGGCAGTAAAAAAAAAAAAAGTGTTTTCCCCACCCATCTAGTGTTTTTGCAGACTTGTAGTATTTACAAGTTTACTGTTAATTTACAGTTGTTTTATTACATTTGACATATAAGTGAAGGCTTTCTCCATGAGGAAACCTATTGGAGAATACTATAAGAGAACATTTTCCATAACCTGTAGGCACTGTAGGTAGAACTGGTGTCTGAATGGATAGTTCAGAGCTTCTGCTTTTTCCTATAATCTGTATGGAACACAATATGGTCTGTACTTAACGTGCAGGGTTCTCACTTATTCTGGCACAAACTGAGACATGGGGGAAGGGAAATGGCAGGGTATACACAAATTAATGTAGTATTTTTGCAGACATTACTGTAGTATTTACTACAGTGTTTGTGGATAATACTGTAGTATTTACTATAATATTCTACATAAAATGGCTCAACTTACCCCACTCTCCCATACGACAGTTAAACTAAGCACGAGGCATTGATCATTTATATTCTTCAACAATAAATGGGTACAAATCATAAATTTTTAAGTCCAAAAATGTATGTAGCAACTGCAGATTTCCCCTTTAAGAGAAAGAAGAATCAGAGAGTGGTATGGTAAGATGAGACGATGATGATAGAGGGAAGGGAAAACAGATGGACGAGATGGAGGGTGGTGCTGGTGTTCTTGCCTGGGAAGGTGGCGTTGYCCGGCTTGCTGGACACACATGTGAGCTCGTCCTTTCCACCAGCACAGTCTGCTTTCCCATCACACACCATCGCCACAGGGATGAACTTCAATGACTGGGAGCAGAAGAAGAACTTGCTGTCGACAAGACACCAGACTGGGGAAGACGAGAGTGGATATAGGATGGAGAGGGGTACAGAGGATGAAGGAGGAAAAGACAATCCGAAGGTTGACAGTGGTGCAACTCTACAATACAGGCTACATTACAACAGGAATATGCTTTAGAGAAACTCCAGGCTTTAAATGATAGTTGAAGTTGAGACATGAGATGGAGGGACATACTGAAGTAAGCACCCACTGCCAATATCCCAAGTGTGACCAGTACACAACACACAGTGATCAGGGTCATCTTCTTCTTAGCCCCCTGGTCCCTCCGGGCCACTGTAACCTGCCTCTTCTGGCGTTGAGGCATCATCAGAGCTGTCGGTGTGAGGACAGTTAAGGTAGTCAGATGTGAGTTGTGTTAAAAAACAAGTTCCTCTCCCATTTTGGCAGTAATAATAATAAAGGCTACAGCATGATGTGGTTCTCCAGGTGATATACAGCAATCTGTTTTAACTCACCTCGAGACAGGTCTAGATGTGTGGGCTTGTGCTTGATGCTCCGAACAGCAGTGTGTGTGTGAATCTAAAAGGGAGGAGAAGAGAGATCAACAAAATGAACAGCATCTGAACTGCAAACATTTGTGCAAATCTAAATGTATAATGATATACACTTGTAGAGCGAAAGGTACAGTTAGTATGTCCCTGTCTCATATCTTACCAGTGTGCCCACCAGGCTGTCCTGTCTATCAGCTGCTCTCAGGAAAAATCAGGTAAGGCTTCTGCCAAGCTCTAGAAACAGCCATCAAACAGACAGATGCCACAATGCCATTACTCAAACAAGCACTTCCTGTGCCCTAATGACCAATCAGCAGGTGGGGCAGGATCTTTGCTAATTAAGCTAATTGGTTTGGTGTGAGGAGGTGATGTGATTAGTGGAATCAGGCTGTTTTTGGCCCTGGCTGGGATAATACCAGAGACGGAAGAGGAAGCTAGAGACGTCTCACTCGCTCCTTTTTTCTGGTTCATATACAGTTAATGAACTACTAAGAAGACCAGACCCAGCTGCTAAATCATTGGTGCCTATGGGAGAGCCACCCCTTAATTAAGCAGACTGGAACTGTGACCGTTTTTGTCTAAGGTAAAGAGCCTTCATTTATGCTCAGTGCTATCTGTGATCCTTGGGAAGTCACTACCCTAAACTTAACCCTTACATTAACAATTTTCAATGTCAACTTTAATAGGGTGACATCAGAGGTGGGACATCCCAAGCATTAGACTTTTCCCTTGTCCACCATCTTTGATGATACTACAGGCCCAGCACTGTCTGTCTATCTATCACTTTTGACATCTATGGTTGTCAAAAGACATTATTGATCTCTACTGTCATGATTCTAGATATCCCATATGAGTAAACTACTGTACATTTTATTGACTGATCTATGTGAGTGCATCACCAACTGTAAATTGTCTGGATTCTGACAAACAAACAGACAGTACAGTCATGGCCAATTGTTCTGAGAATGACACAAATATTAATTTCCACAAAGTTTGCTGCTTCAGTGTCTTTAGATAATTTTGTCAGATGTTACTATGGAATACTGAAGTATAATTACAAGTATTTCATAAGTGTCAGGCTTTTATTGACAATTACATGAAGTTGATGCGAAGAGTCAATATTTGCAGTGTTGACCCTTCTTTTCAAGACCTCTGCAATCCGCCTTGGCATGCTGTCAATTAACTTCTGGGCCACATCCTGACTGATGGCAGCCCATTCTTGCATAATCAATGCTTGGAGTTTGTCAGAATTTGTTGGTTTTTGTTTGTCCACCCGCCTCTTGAGGATTGACCACAAGTTCTCAATGGGATTAGGGTCTGGGGAGTTTCCTGGCCATAGACCCAAAATATCGATGTTTTGTTCCCCGAGCCATTTAGTTATCACTTTTGCCTAATGGCAAGGTGCTCCATCATGCTGGAAAAGGCATTCTTAGTCACCAAACTGTTCCTGGATGGTTGGGAGAAGTTGGTACCATTCTTTATTCATGGCTGTGTTCTTAGGCAAAATTGTGAGTGAGCCCACTCCCTTGGCTGAGAAGCAGCCCCACACATGAATGGCCTCAGGATGCTTTACTGTTGGCATGACACAGGACTGATGGTAGCGCTCACCTTGTCTTCTCCGGACAAGCTTTTTTCCGGATGCCCCAAACAATTGGAAAGGGGATTGATCAGAGAAAATGACTTTACCCCAGTCCTCAGCAGTCCAATCCCTGTACCTTTTTCAGAATATCAGTCTGTCCCTGATGTTTTTCCTGGAGAGAAGTGGCTTCTATGCTGCCCTTCTTGACACCAGGCCATCCTCCAAAAGTCTTTGCCTCACTGTGCGTGCAGATGCACTCACACCTGCCTGCTGCCATTTCTGAGCAAGCTCTGTACTGGTGGTGCCCCGATCCCGCAGCTGAATCAACTTTAGGAGACGGTCCTGGCGCTTGCTGGACTTTCTTGGGCGCCCTGAAGCCTTCTTCACAACAATTGAACCGCTTTCCTTGAAGTTCTTGATGATCTGATAAACGGTTGATTTAGGTGCAATCTTACTGGCAGCAATATCCTTGCCTGTGAAGCCCTTTTTGTGCAAAGCAATGATGACGGCATGTGTTTCCTTGCAGGGAACCATGGTTGACAGAGGAAGAACAATGATTCCAAGCACCACCCTCCTTTTGAAGCTTCCAGTCTGTTATTCGAACTCAATCAGCATGACAGAGTGATCTCCAGCCTTGTCCTCGTCAACCCTCACACCTGTGTTAACGAGAGAATCACTGACATGATGTCAGCTGGTCCTTTTGTGGCAGGGCTGAAATGCTGTGGAAATGTTTTTGGGGGGATTCAGTTAATTTGCATGGCAAAGAGGGACTTTGCAATTCATCTGATCACTCTTCATAACATTCTGGAGTATATGCAAATTGCCATCATACAAACTGAGGCAGCAGACTTTGTGAAAATGTATATTTGTGTCATTCTCTTTTGGCCACGACTGTACATAATGAGGGGATGTGGTGGAACAGGGGTATGTCAGAGGAGGCTGGTGGGAGGAGCTATAGGAGGACGGGCTCATTGTAATGGCGGGAATGGAAGTAATGGAACAGTCGAACATGTGGTCTCCATATGCAAAAGTCATTCCACTACTGGCTCAAATAGCCGACCAATCGGCCTGTTACCAACCCTTAGTAAACTTTTGGAAAAAATGGTGTTGGCTACAATGCTATTTTACAGTAAACAAACGGACAACAAACTTTCAGCATGCTTATAGGGAAGGACATTGAACAAGCACAGCACTTACTGTACACTTACTGTACACATCAGCTACTACAGCGACTGAAATGACTGCAACACTTAACAAAGAGCTGCATTTAGTTTCAGAGTGGGTGGCAAGGATTAAGTTAGTCCTAAATATTTCTGAAACTAAAAGCATTGTATTTGGGATAAATCATTCACTAAACCTTAACTAAATATTGTAATGAATAATGTGGACATTGAGCAAGTTGAGGTCATGATCAAAACATATTAATACAACAGTAGCTAAGACGGGTAGAAGTCTGTCCATAATAAAGTGTTATTCTGCCTTCTTAACAGCACTATCAACAAGACAGGTCCTACAGGCCCTAGTTTTGTCGCACCTGGACTACCGTTCAGTCGTGTGGACAAGTGCTACAAAGAGACGTAGGAAAATTGCAATTGGCTCAGAACAGGGCAGCAGGGCTGGCGCTTGGATGTACACAGAGKGCTAACATMAATAATATGCACGTCAATCTCTCCTGGCTCAAAGTGTCGGAGAGATTGACTTCATCACCACTTGTATTTATGAGAGGTATTGACATGTTGAATGCACCGAGCTGTCTGTCTGAACTACTGGCGCACAGCTCGGACACCCAGGCATACCCCATAAGACATGCCACAAGAGGTCTCTTCACAGTCCCCAAGTCCAGAACAGACTATGGGAGGCACACAGTACTATATAGAGCCATGACTACATGGAACTCTATTCCACATCAAGTAACTGATGCAAGCAATACATTTTGATTTAAAAAACAGATAAAAATACACCTTATGGAACAGTGGGGACTGTGAAGCAACACAAACATAGGCACAGACACATGCACACACACACACAATAATATACGCACTATACACACACGTGGATTTTGTACTGTAGATATGTGGTAGTGGTGGAGTAGGGGCCTGAGGGCACAACGTGTGTTGTGAAATCTGTGAATGTATTGTAATGTTTTTAAAATTATATAAACTGCCTTCATTTTCCCATTAATTCCACTCCAGCCATTACAATGAGCCCATCCTCCTATAGCGCCTCCCACCAGCCTTCTCTGGTTCATGTGCTTACTGTAAATGTGCTTACTATATATTACTCAGTATATACCATCATTGTCTTAATTATTTGTTTATTTTAGAGTATTTCTCTTTCCATTTACTACTTGATTTATGCTCTGACAGGGTTGTCAAAAGGCTGTAATTCACCTGTCAACATAGATTTATCAGACAGCAGCCCAAGACAAAAAAAGAGAACCTTGTATGTGCTCATAAACGTACTGTACAATGCAGACTGTGTGGTTATAACCCAGTGGAGTCCTCCTGGCCCTAGAGGAGCAGAGTCAAGCCCACATGTACAGTAGCTTACTCATCAACATCCTTCCTACGCTCCACTGTAGCCCCAACCCCTCTGAAGGCCTGTGTAGGTAGCAGCTCCTGTAGCACCCTTAGCGGTGTTGGCAAAAAGTGGATGTTTCTGGTTTTCAGGGATGCAGTATTTTCAACCTAACTTCCGTTTGCCCTGAAAACAGAAGTAGTGACTTCGCTCAAGCGTCTTTCTACGCTCGCTACGTTAGATAACTCCTGTAGAGACACAGGAGAACCTGTATCTGGTCCTACTCCTTCTCCCCCCGAATGAGAACTGTAGACCCACCTAGTGTATTTACAGTGTCGGGAAAGTATTCAGACGCCTTTCCACATTTTGTTAGGTTACAGCCTTATGTTTTCCCCTCATCAATCTACACACAATACAGCACAATCACAACGCAAAAACTCAGTACTTTGTTGAAGCACCTTTGGCAGTGATTACAGCCTTGAGTCTTCTTGGGTATGATCCTACAAGCGTGGCACACCTGTATTTGGGGAGTTTCTCCCATTCTTCTTCTCCCATTCTTCTTCTCTCTCAAGTTCAATCTTGGTTTCATCAGACCAAACTCCAAGCTGGCTGTCATGTGCCTTTTACTGAGGAGTGGCTTCCTCCTGGCCACTCTACCATAAAGGCCTGATTGGTGGAGTGCTGCAAAGATGGTTGTCCTTCTGAAAGGTTCTCCCATCTCCACAGAGGAACTCTGGAGCTCTGCCAGAGTGACCATCAGGTTCTTAGTCACCTCCCTGACCAAGGCCCTTCTCCCCCGATTGCTCAGTTTGGCCGGGTGGCCAGCTCTAGGAAGTGTCTTGATGGTTCCAAACTTCTTCCATTTAAAAATGATGGCCACTGTGTTCTTGGGGACCTTCAATGCTGCAGAAATGTTTTGGTACCCTTCCCCAGATCTGTGCCTCGAKACAATCCTGTCTCGGAGCTCTACGGACAATTCCTTCAACCTCATGGCTTGGTTTTTGCTCTGACATGCACTGTCAACTGTGGGACCTTATATAGACAGGTGTGTGCCTTTTCAAAATCATGTCCAATCAATTGAATTTACCACAGGTGGACTCCGATGAAGTTGTAGAAACATATCAAGGATGATCAATAGAAACAGGATGCACCTGAGCTCAATTTCGAGTCTCATAGCAAAGGGTCTGAATACTTATGGCGCAGCAGTCTAAGGCACTGCATCTCAGTGCTTGAGGCATCACTACAGACACTGGTTCGAATCCAGGCTGTATCACAACCGGGAGTGATTGGGAGTCCCATAAGGCGGCGCACAGTTGGCCCAGCGTCGTCCGGGTTTGGCCGGTGTAGGCCGTCATTGTAAATAAGAATTTGTTTTTAACGGACTTGCCTAGTTAAATAAAGGTTAAAATATATATTTTAAATAAATATATATATTCTCTTTGTCATTATGGGGTATTGTGAGTAGATTGCTGAGGAAATGTTTTCATTTAATCTATTTTACAATAAGGCTGTAATGTAACAAAATGTGGAAAAAGTCAAGTGGTCTGAATACTTCCGAAGGCACTGTAACTGCCATTTTCCTCCCCCCTTTCCAATGGGCTGTTCTTTCTCTGAGAGAAATCAATCAATCATTCAAATTAATTTATAATGCCCTTTTTACATCAGCAGATGTCACAAAGTGCTTATACAGAAGCCCAGTCTAAAACCACAAACAGCAAGCAATGCAGAGGTAGAAGCACGGTGGCTAGGAAAAACTCCCTAGAATGGCTGGAACCTAGGAAGAAACCTAGAGAGGAACCAGGCTATGAGGGGTGGCCAGTCCTTGTCTGGTTGTGCCGGGTGGAGATTATAACAGAACATGGCCAAGATGTTCAAATGTTCATAGATGAGTGGAGGTGGAGATTATAAGAGTACATGCCCATTAACATGTTCAAACGTTCATAGATTACCAGCAGGGTCAAATAATAGTCACAGTGGTTATAGAGGGTGCAACAGGTCAGCACCGAGAGCGAGAGAGAGAGAAAGAGAGATGATGTGTATCTAGTTGTTAGTCCAATGCTTGCTTCCCTTCATTCCACTGGCCTGACAAAGATCCACGTTCTCGGTTGGTGATTGTGAAGACCAGGTCATCTGATGCAGCACTCCATCACTCTACTTGGTCAAATAGCCCTTACACAGCCTGGAGGTGTGTTTTGGGACATTGTCTTGTTGAAAGACAAATGATAGTCCCACTAAGCGCAAACCAGATGGGATGGCGTATCGCTGCAGAATACTGTGGTAGCCATGCTGGTTAAGTGTGTCTGGAATTCTAAATAAATCACTAGTGTCACCAGCAAAGCACCATCACACCTCCTCCTCCATGCTTCACGGTGGGAACCACACATGCGGAGATCATCTGTTCACCTACTCTGCATCTCACAAAGACAAAGCGGTTAGAACCAAACACCCACAGCGGAACCCACAGCGGTTGGACCAAAGGACAGATTTCCACCGGTCTAATGTCCATTGCTCGTGTTTCTTGGCCCAAGCAAGTCTCTTCTTCTTACTGGTGTTCTTTAGTAGTGGTTTCTTTGCAGCAATTCAGCCATGACGGCCTGATTCATGTAGTCTCTTCTGAATAGTTGATGTTGAGATGTGTCTGTTACTTGAACTCTGTGAAGCAGCTCTGTGTAACTCTACTGATCTTATCCTCTGCACCAGAGGTAACTCTGGGTCTTCCTTTCCTGTGGCGGTCCTCATGAGAGTCAGTTTCATCATAGCGCTTGATGGTTTTTGCAGCTGCACTTGAAGAAACTTTCAAAGTTCTGACCTTCATGTTTTGACTGACCTTCATGTCTTAAAGTAATGATGGACTGTCGTTTCTCTTTGCTTATTTGAGCTGTTCTTGCCATAATATGGACTTGGCCTTTTTCCAAATAGGGCTATCATCTGTATACCACCCCTACCTTGTCACAACACAACTGATTGGCTCAAAGGCATTAGGAAGGAAAGAAATTCCACAAATTAACTTTTAACAAGGCACACGTGTTCCAGGTGAAACTGGTTGAGAGAATGCCGTGAGTGTGCGACGCTGTCATCAAGGCAAAGTGTGGCTACTTTGAAGAATATAAAATATATTTTGATTTGTTTAACACTTTTTTTAGTTACTACATGATGTCTTCACTAATATTCTACAATGTAGAAAATAGTAAAAAATAAAGAAAATGCTTGAATGAGTAGGTGTATACAAACTTTTGTCTGGTACTGTACATACGTAAAAACAATATATTTGTCAGAGCTATCCAAACACAGCGGACAATCTGGTACACACACACACACACACACCCCCCCACTCATAGTCATACAGTCATACCCTCCTCCTTTCTTTCTGTCCACAGAAATTGTCTCTGGCAAGGCACCAGTAAAATCTGCTCCTACCTTGTAATTCCATTGAGCAAAAATGCCACTCCTTTGTTAGTCAAAGAATGCACACTGCCTTTGGCTATGTCATTGAATGCGCGACTAAGGAAAACAGCAGTGGAGTTATTTGTTTGATTAAAAAAAAAATATCCACTGAAAGCAAAACATAGTTTGTTTTATTCTCATCAGGAGAGGTGTATTTGCATTAATGTTTGATTTATAGTGAATGTTATTATTAATAAGAAACAGTTTTAATCTCAAAACATTCTGGTTTTTTATATGTAACCAAAAGGAATGTAGTTCAGTCATTGTGTTACAAGTCACCCTCCTATAGCACCTTTCCCACCGGGCACATACTGGTTCAAAATCAACGTTCATTTCAATGAAATTACATTGAACCAACGTGGAATGGACGTTGAATTTCTGTGCTGGGGTATTGTTGACAGCACCCATTTAGCTATTTCAGATTCATGATAGCAAACATTTCTTATTTCATTTGGGGAGGATACTCAAAACAGCTTTATAGTTTGTGGCTCATTGGTAAAGGTAAAAATGGTTTGTGTGTCCTGTATGGAGGTTGGGAACATTTCCACAAACTAAATGTATTATTCTATCAGTCAGTTCGATCGTCGTCTCTGTACTGATAATGATGTAATTACAACATTACCATCTACACTGGAGAATCCTCTGTATTTCAGTTTAATGAGTTTGTACTATTTAGTTTGGCAGACATATGTATTTCTGAACACATTAATATTATGTACCACAATAGGTCTATAGTAGCCTAGAAACACTATTGTGCTTAGGATGATTGTTTGTTCAATTTGTACTTGTTCTTACCCAAATAAACTTTAAATAAAACAATGTTTTTTTTWATCTTACAGTGAATTTTGTTTAATCTTCATAGATAACCTACGATATTGTTTTTAGTCATTGAAATTATCTCTTTAGAAAACAACATTAAAAAAASCTTAATTAGCGTGTTTCTGCTGGCTGTGCATGTATCACAAATCATGTCACCTACTTTCCATGATGGAACCAGTTTGGCCAGCATTGAAGAGAAAAGGTGGAGGGAGGGACAGAGGATTGGATACCAGTGCCTGTAGTGTGAATGGACTTTAGATTCAGGCGGAGACACTGAATCACAGGGAACGGACAGAGATTCCACAAATGAACTTTTAACAAGGCACACGTGTTCCAGGTGACTACCTCATGAAACTGGTTGAGAGAATGCCATGAGTGTGCGAAGCTGTCATCAAGGKAAAGGMTGGCTACTTTGAAGAATATAAAATATATTTTGATTTGTTTAACACTTTTTTAGTTACTACATGATGTCTTCACTAATATTCTACAATGTAGAAAATAGTAAAAATAAAGAAAAATGCTTGAATGAGTAGGTGTGTACAAACTTTTGTCTGGTAAAAACAATACATTTGTCAGAGCTATCCAAACACAGTGGACAATCTGGTACACACACACACACACACACACACCCCACTCATAGTCATACTGCCACGCCCCACTCATAGTCATACTGCCACGCCCCACTCATAGTCATACTGTCTGTCACGCCCTGACCTGAGATATCTCTCTTTTCTTTCAATTTTGGTTAGGTCAGGGTGTGACTAGGGTGGGTATGTTAGTTTTTGTATTGTCTAGGGTTTTTGTAGGTCTAGGTGATTTGTATGTCTATGGTGGCCTGATATTGTTCCCAATCAGAGGCAACTGTTTATCGTTGTCTCTGATTGGGGATCATATTTAGGTAGCCATTTTCCCTTTGGTGTTCGTGGGTTCTTGTCTATYTGTAGTTGCCTGTTCAGCACTCATTTGTATAGCTTCACGGTTCGTTTTGTTGTTTTGTTCAGTGTTCATTCTTAGAATAAAGAAGAATGTACGCATACCACGCTGCGCCTTGGTCTCCTCCTTTTGACGGCCGTGACACACAGTCATACCCTCCTTCTTTCTTTCTGTCCACAGAAATTGTCTCTGGCAAGGCACCAGTAAAATCTGCTCCTACCTTGTAATTCCATTGAGCAAAAATGCCACTCCTTTGTTGTCACTTAAGTGGGATAAGGCGCTATATCTAAGCCTAGCAGTAGACGTCGCATTACTGGTCTTTGATTAAAAAAAAAACTATCCCACTGAATAGCAACACACATAAGTTTGTTTGTTAAATATTCTCATCAGGAGAGGTGTATTTGCATTAATGTTTTGGATTAAGAAGATGGTATAGTATATCGTTCTACTCTCAAAACATCCACAGTTGGGACATTTCTTGTTATTTATGTAACCACAAAGGAATGTAGTGTCAGTCATTGTGTGTTACAAGTCACCCTCCTATAAGCACCTTCCCACCGGCACATACTGTTCAATCAACGTTGTTTCCACTTCATTTCAATGAAATTCATGGAAAAGTCAACATAAGGACGTTGGAATTGTTGCTGTCTGTGTTGGTATTGTTGACAGCACCCATTTAGCTATTTTCAGATTCATGATAGCAAACATTCTTATTTCATTTGGGGAGAGGATACTCAAAACAGTCCATTTATACGTGTGTGGCGTCATTGGTAAAGTAAAAAATGGTTTGTGTGTCCTGTATGAGGAAGTTGGAACATTTCCAAACCATAAATGTATTATTCTATTCAAGTCAGTCTGATCTCTGTACTGATAATGATGTAATTACAACATTATACTCAAGTCTGAGAATCCCTTCAAGTTTTCTTTGTAGCGTATATTTCAGTTTAATGAGTTGTACATTTAGGTTTTAGCAACAGTATGTTATATTCTGAACACATTAAAATATTTATGTTTCCACAATAGGTACTGTATTGGTCTATAGTAGCCTAAAACACTTATCGTGCCTTAGGATGATTGTTGTTCATTGTGTCAATTTGTACTTTTCTTACCCAAATAAACTTTAAATAAAACAATGTTTTTTTGTTATCTGTCTTACAGTGGAATTTTGTTTTAATCTTCATAGATAACCTACGATATTTCGTAATTGTTTTAGTCATTGAAATTTATTCCTTTAGGAAACAACATTAAAAAAAAGCTTAATTAGAGTGTTCTGCTGGCTAGTGCATGTATCACAAATCATCAGTTCACCTACTTTCCATGATGGAACCAGTTTGGCCAGCATTGAAGAGGAGAATGTGTGATCGGGATGGATCTAGAGGAATTTGGAGTTACGCAGTGCTCTTGTGCTGTTCCAGTGTGTAAATGAGGATGCAATAAGATAGTTGGAAGAGACAACTGATCCATCTACACTGGGAGGACGGACAGAGTACTCTACCAAGGCTATAGTAAATCAACCTCTCCTTGTAGACGAATTTGAGTCCGCCTTTAGATCACCTACTGGTCTGAGTGCCGTAGCCCGTCGTAGGCCCCAGAGGGCCCACTGATGACTGTAGGTCTTCACAAGGCACACAGATGGAAACAAGAGCCAGGTACGATCTGATTTCTTTACTCGTGTATCTATTAACTCATCAGACATGTCCATAATTTGTTGGCCAAACAGCTAGGTCTTAAGACCTCAGAACTTCCGTACGTGAAAAACGTCTTAGGTATGACATACAAAAACATTGTACCGGTCTTCTTTATTTTACTGTAAACTTGTGTCCCTAGGAGTGTTCTGAGATACTTTGGCGCGAGTGTAGTGGTATCGGTCACACACCCATCAAATTTAGTGTTGCATTCGGTACTATTCATTACCCGATATGGTTTTGATCTTTACGGTGTTATAAAAATCGATTCTGA
>NC_036863.1:29823613-29834935 GCF_002910315.2 Salvelinus sp. IW2-2015 | reverse complement strand
CTACACACAATACAGCACAATCACACGCAAAAAACTCAGTACTTTGTTGAAGCACCTTGGCAGTGATTACAGCCTTGAGTCTTCTTGGGTATGATCTACAAGCGTGGCACACCTGTATTTGGGGAGTTTCTCCCATTCTTCTTCTCCCATTCTTCTTCTCTCTCAAGTTCAATCTTGGTTTCATCAGACAAACTCCAAGGCTGGCTGTCATGTGCCTTTTACTGAGGAGTGCTTCCTCCTGGCCACTCTACCATAAAGGCCTGATTGGTGGAGTGCTGCCAAAGATGGTTGTCCTTCTGAAAGGTTCTCCCATCTCCACAGAGGAACTCTGGAGCTCTGCCAGAGTGAGCCATCAGAGTTCTTAGTCACCCTCCCTGACCAAGGCCCTTCTCCCCCGATTGCTCAGTTTGGCCGGGTGGCCAGCTTCTAGGAAGTGTCTTTGATGGTTCCAACTTTCTTCCATTTAAAAAAATGAGGCCACTGTGTTCTTGGGGACCTTCAATGCTGCAGAAATGTTTTGGTACCCTTCCCCAGATCTGTGCCTCGAACAACATCCTGTCTCGGAGCTCTACGGACAATTCCTTCAACCTCATGGCTTGGTTTTTGCTCTGACATGCACTGTCAACTGTGGGACCTTATATTAGACAGGTGTGGTGCCTTTTTCAAAATCACTGTCCAATCAATTGAATTTACCACGGTGCGACTCCCGATTGAAGTTGTAGAAACATATCAAGGATGAATCAATAGAAACAGGATGCACCTGAGCCAATTTCGAGTCTCATAGCAAAGGGTCTGAATACTTTGGCGCAGCAGTCTAAGGCACTGCATCTCAGTGCTTGAGGCATCACTACAGACACTGGTTCGAATCCAGGCTGTATCACAACCGGGAGTGATTGGGAGTCCCATAAGGCGGCGCACAGTTGGCCCAGCGTCGTCCGGGTTTGGCCGGTGTAGGCCGTCATTGTAAATAAGAATTTGTTTTTAACGGACTTGCCTAGTTAAATAAAGGTTAAAATATAATTTTAAATAAATATATATATTCTCTTTGTCATTATGGGGTATTGGGAGTAGATTGCTGAGGAAATGTTTTCATTTAATCTATTTACAATAAGGCTGTAATGTAACAAAATGTGGAAAAAGTCAAGTGGTCTGAATACTTTCCGAAGGCACTGTAACTGCCATTTTCCTCCCCCCTTTCCAATGGGCTGTTCTTTCTCTGAGAGAAATCAATCAATCATTCAAATTAATTTATAATGCCCTTTTTACATCAGCAGATGTCACAAAGTGCTTATACAGAAAGCCAGTCTAAAACCACAAACAGCAAGCAATGCAGAGGTAGAAGCACGGTGCTAGGAAAAAACTCCCTAGAATGGCTGGAACCTAGGAAGAAACCTAGAGAGGAAACCAGGCTATTGAGGGGTGGCCAGTCCTTGTCTGGTGTGTGCCGGGTGAGATTATAACAGAACATGGCCAAGATGTTTCAAATGTTCATAGATGAGTGGAGTGGAGATTATAAGAACATGCCCATTTAACATGTTCAAACGTCATAGATTACCAGCAGGGTCAAATAATAGTCACAGTGGTTATAGAGGGTGCAACAGGTCAGCACCGAGAGCGAGAGAGAGAGAAAGAGAGATGATGTGTATCTTAGTTTAGTCCAATGCTTGTTCCCTTCATTCCACTGGCCTGACAAAGATCCACGTTCTCCGGTTGGTGATTGTGAAGACCAGGTCATCTGATGCAGCACTCCATCACTCTACTTGTTCAAATAGCCCTTAGCACAGCTGGAAGGTGTGTTTTGGGACATTGTCTTGTTGAAAGACAAATGATAGTCCCACTAAGCGGCAAACCAGATGGGATGCGTATCGCTGCAGAATACTCGTGAGCCATGCTGTGTTAAGTGTGTCTGGAATTCTAAAAAAATCACGTAGTGTCACCAGCAAACACCATCCACACCTCCTCCTCCATGCTTCACGGTGGGAACCACACATGCGGAGATCATCTGTTCACCTACTCTGCATCTCACAAAGACAAAGGTTAGAACCAAACACCCCACAGCGGAACCGCACAGCGGTTGGACCAAAGGACAGATTTCCACCGGTCTAATGTCCATTGCTCGTGTTTCTTGGCCCAAGCAAGTCTCTCTTCTTACTGGTGTTCTTTAGTAGTGGTTTCTTTGCAGCAATTCAGCCATGACGGCCTGATTCATGTAGTCTCTTTCTGAATAGTTGATGTTGAGATGTGTCTGTTACTTGAACTCTGTGAAGCAGCTCTGTGTAACTCTACTTGATCTTATCCTCTGCACCAGAGGTAACTCTGGTCTTTCCTTTCTGTGCGTCCTCATGAGAGTCAGTTTCATCATAGCGCTTGATGGTTTTGCAGCTGCACTTGAAGAAACTTCAAAGTTCTGACCTTCATGTTTTGACTGGACCTTCATGTCTTAAAGTAATGATGGACTGTCGTTTCTCTTTGCTTATTTGAGCTGTTCTGCCATAATATGGACTTGGCCTTTTCCAAATAGGGCTATCATCTGTATACCACCCCTACCTTGTCACAACACAAAACTGATTGGCTCAAAGGCATTAGGAAGGAAAGAAATCCACAAATTAACTTTTAACAAGGCACACGTGTTCCAGGTGAAACTGGTTGAAGAATGCCGTGAGTGTGCGACGCTGGTCGATCAGGCAAAGTGTGGCTACTTTGAAAGAATATAAAATATATTTTGATTTGTTTAACACTTTTTTTAGTTACTACATGATGTCTTTCACTTAATATTCTACAATGTAGAAAATAGTAAAAAATAAAGAAAATGCCTTGAATGAGTAGGTTTATACAAACTTTTGTCTGGTACTGTACATACGTAAAAACAATATATTGTCAGGAGCTATCCAAACACAGCGGACAATCTGGTACACACACACACACACACACCCCCCACTCATAGTCATACAGTCATACCCTCCTCCTTTCTTTCTGTCCACAGAAATTGTCTCTGGCAAGGCACCAGTAAAATCTGGCTCCTACCTTGTAATTCCATTGAGCAAAAATGCCACTCCTTTGTTGTCATAAGGATAAGGAAAACAGCAGTGGAGTTATTTGTTTGATTAAAAAAAAAATCCACTGAAAGCAAAACATAGTTTGTTTGTTATTCTCATCAGGAGAGGTGTATTTGCATTAATGTTTTTTTATGATTAAGAAGTGATAGTAATCGTTCTACCTCTCAAAAAACAATCCACAGTTGGGACATTTGGTTTTATTTATGTAACCAAAAGGAATGTAGTTTCAGTCATTGTGTGTACAAGTCACCCTCCTATAGCACCTTTCCCACCGGGCACATACTGGTTCAATCAACGTTGTTTCCACTTCATTTCAATGAAATTACATTGAACCAACGTGGAATGGACGTTGAATTGTCTGTGCTGGGGTATTGTTGACAGCACCCATTTTAGCTATTTCAGATTCATTGATAGCAAACATTTCTTATTTCATGTGGGAGGATACTCAAAACAGCTTTATAGTTGTGGCGTCATTGGTAAAGGTAAAAATGGTTTGTGTGCCTG
The DNA here is from genome assembly GCF_002910315.2 of Salvelinus sp. IW2-2015. NCBI lineage: Eukaryota > Metazoa > Chordata > Actinopteri > Salmoniformes > Salmonidae > Salvelinus > Salvelinus sp. IW2-2015. Next base: position 29,831,375 of record NC_036863.1, on the reverse strand, counting down.
TATGGAGGTTGGAACATTTCCAAACCTAAATGTATTATTCTATCAGTCAGTCTGATCTCTGTACTGATAATGATGTTAATTACAACATTATACTCAAGTCTGAGAATCCCTTCAAGCTTCTTTTTTTCTGGTAGCAGTATTTCAGTTTAATGAGTTTGTACTATTTAGTTTTGGCAGACATATGTATTTCTGAACACATTAATATTATGTTACCACAATAGGTCTATAGTTAGCCTAGAAACACTATTGTGCTTAGGATGATTGTTTGTTCAATTTGTACTTGTTCTTACCCAAATAAACTTTAAATAAAACAATGTTTTTTTTATCTTACAGTGAATTTTGTTTAATCTTCATAGATAACCTACGATTATTGTTTTTTAGTCATTGAAATTATCTCTTTTAGAAAACAACATTAAAAAAACCTTAATTAGCGTGTTTCTGCTGGCTGTGCATGTATCACAAATCATGTCACCTACTTTCCATGCATGGAACCAGTTTGGCCAGCATTGAAGAGAAAAGTGGAGGGAGGGACAGAGGATTGGATACCAGTGCCTGTAGTGTGAATGACTTTAGATTCAGGCGGAGACACTGAATCACAGGGAACGGACAGAGATTCCACAAATGAACTTTTAACAAGGCACCACGTTCCAGGTGACTACCTCATGAAACTGGTTGAGAGAATGCCATGAGTGTGCGAAGCTGTCATCAAGGAAAAGGTTGCTACTTTGAAGAATATAAAATATATTTTGATTATGTTTAACACTTTTTTTATTACTACATGATGTCTTCACTAATATTCTACAATGTAGAAAATAGTAAAAATAAAAAAAAATGCATTGAATGAGTAGTGTTGTTACAAACTTTTGTCTGGTAAAAACAATACATTTGTCAGAGCTATCCAAACACCAGTGGACAATCTGGTACACACACACCACACACACACACACCCACTCATATCATACTGCCACCCCCACTCAATAGTCATACTGCCACGCCCCACTCGATAGTCATACTGTCTGTCACGCCTGACCTGAAGATATCTCTCTTTTCTTTCAATTTTGGTTAGGTCAGGGTGTGACTAGGGTGGGTATGTAGTTTTTTGATTGTCAGGGTTTTGTAGGTCTAGGTGATTTGTAGTCTATGGTGGCCTGATATTGTTCCCAATCAGAGAGGCAACTGTTTATCGTTGTCTCTGATTGGGGATCATATTTAGGTAGCCATTTTCCCTTTGGTGTTCGTGGTTCTTGTCTATATGTAGTTGCCTGTTCAGCACTCATTTGTATAGCTTCACGGTTCGTTTTGTTGTTTTGTCAGTGTTCATTCTTAGAATAAAGAAGAATGTACGCATACCACGCTGCGCCTTGGTCTCCTCCTTTTGACGGCCGTGACACACAGTCATACCCTCCTTCTTTCTTTCTGTCCACAGAAATTGTCTCTGGCAAGGCACCAGTAAAATCTGCTCCTACCTTGTAATTCCATTGAGAAAAATGCCACTCCTTTGTTGTCATAAGGATAAGGAAAACAGCAGTGGAGTTATTTGTTGATTAAAAAAAAATATATCCACTGAAAGCAAAAACATAGTTTGTTTGTTATTCTCATCAGGAGAGGTGTATTTGCATTAATGTTTTGGATTAAGAGAGTGATAGTAATCGTTCTACTCTCAAAAACATCCACAGTTGGACATTTCTGGTTTTATTTATGTAACCAAAAGGAATGTAGTTCAGTCATTGTGTGTACAAGTCACCCTCCTATAGCACCTTTCCCACCGGGCACATACTGGTTCAGATCAACGTTGTTTCCACTTCATTTCAATGAAATTACATTGAACAAGCGTGGAATGGACGTTGAATTGTCTGTGCTTGGTATTGTTGACAGCACCCGATTTAGCTATTTTCAGACTTCATGATTAGCAAACATTTCTTATTTCATTGGGGAGGATACTCAAAACAGCCTTTTATAGTTGTGGCGTCATTGGTAAAGGTAAAAATGGTTTGTGTGTCCTGCTTATGGAGTGGAACATTTCCAAACACCTAAATGTATTATTCTATTCAGTCAGTCTGATCTCTGTACTGATAATGATGTAATTACAACATTATACTCAAGTCTGAGAATCCCTCAAAGCTTCTTCTGGTAGCCAGTATGGTAGCAGTATTTCAGTTTAATGAGTTTGTACTATTTAGTTTGGCAGACATATGTATTTCTGAACACATTAATATTATGTTCCACAATAGGTACTGTATGTCTATAGTAGCCTAGAAACACTATCGTGCTTAGGATGATTGTTTGTTCAWTGTGTCAATTTGTACTTGTTCTTACCCAAATAAACTTTAAATAAAACAATGTTTTTTTTATCTTACAGTGAATTTTGTTTAATCTTCATAGATAACCTACGATATTGTAATTGTTTTTAGTCATTGAAATTATCTCTTTAGAAAACAACATTAAAAAAAGCTTAATTAGAGTGTTTCTGCTGGCTATGCATGTATCACAAATCATGTCACCTACTTTCCATGATGGAACCAGTTTGGCCAGCATTGAAGAGAGAATGTGGAGGGAGGGACAGAGGATTGGATACCAGTGCCTGTAGTGTGAATGGAGTTAAGATTCAGGAGGAGACACTGAAGCACAGGGAACGGACAGAGACTTACCAAGCTATAGAATCTCTCCTGTAGAATTGACCCAGATCCCAGTGAGGCCACCTCAGTCCCCAGAGGGCCACAGTGACTGTAGGCTTCCAAACACACAGATGGAACAAGACCAGGTAGGTGGATTTACTCTGTTCTATAACTCATCAGACATGTCCAATTGGCAACATTGACCTATTAACTTCGTAGGAAAAACTCTTAGGTTTGAAACAAAACATTGTCCGGTTTAGTTTTTACCTGATGTCCCTGCATGTTTGAGATACTTTTGGCCATGTAGTGTATGTGGACACCCCTTCAAATTAGTGGATTCGGCTATTTCAACCATACCATTGGTGACAGGTGTATAAAATCGAGTGCACAGCCATGCAATCTCCATAGACAAACATTGGCAGTAGAATGGCCCGTACTGAAGAGCTCAGTGACTTTCAACGCGGCACCATCATAGGATGCCACCTTTCCAACAAGTCAGTTCATCAAATTTCTGCCCTGCTAGAGCTGACCCAGTCAATTGCAAGTGCTGTTACTGTAAAGTGGAAACATCTAGGAACAACAACGGCCCAGCCGCGAAGTGGTAGGCCACACAAGCTCACAGAACGGGACTGCCGAGTGCTGAAGCGTGTAGCGTGTAAAAATCGTCTGTCCTCGGTTGCAACACTCACTACCGAGTTAAACTGCCTCTGGAAGCAACGTCAGCATAAGAACTGTTCATCGGGAGCTTAATGAAATGGGTTTCCATGGCTGAGCAGCCGCACACAAGCCTAAGATCTCCATGCGCAATGCCAAGCGTCGGCTGGAGTGGTGTAAAGCTTGCCTCAATTGGACTCTGGAGCAGTGGAAACACGTTCTCTGGAGTGATGAATCACGCTTCACCATCTGGCAGTCTGACGGAGGAATCTGGGTTTGGCAGATGCCAGGAGAATGTCACCTGCCCCAATGCATAGTGCCAACTGTGAAGTTTGGTTGAGGAGGAATAATGGTCTGGGGCTTTTTCTCATGGTTCAGGCTAGGCGCCTTAGTTCCAGTGAAGGAAAATCTTAACTCTACAGCATACAATGACATTCTAGAAGGTTCGGTGTTTCCAACTTTGTGGCAACAGTTTGGGGAAGGCCCTTTCCTATTTCAGCATGACAATGCCCCCGTGCATAAAGCGAGGTCCATATAGAAATGGTTTGTTGAGATCGGTGTGGAAGAACTTGACTGGCCTGCACAGAGCCCTGACCGTTGTTTGGGCTGAAATGGAACACTGACTGCGAGTCAGGCCTAATCACCCAACATCAGTGCCTGACCTCACTAATGCTCTTGTGGCTGAATAGAAGCTAGTCCCAGCAATGTTCCAACATCTAGTGGAAGCCTGTGAGTGGAGGCTGTTAAAGCAGCAAAGTGAGGACCAACACCGTATTAATGTCCATGATTTTGGAATAAGATGTTCGACAAGCAGGTGTCCAAATACTTTTGGTCAGGTAGTGGACATTATTTAAATGTATGGTTAGTGGAAGATTGAGGCATTTCCATTTGTATTTCATGGAATTGGATCCTGTATTTCAATTGTTGCTAGTAAATTCAATTGTGTTTCGTTGATCAGTAATTTGCCGTTCTGGTTTGTGTCCACTGAGTAGATTTTCTCTCACTAGGGTCAATGTATTGGTGCAATCACTTCTCAGCGTTTCCCACATTACGCATAGCAAATCAAATCAAATCACATTTTATTGGTCACATACACATGGTTAGCAGATGTTAATGTGAGTGTAGCGAAATGCTTGTGCTTCTAGTTCCGACCATGCAGTCATATCTTACAAGTAATCGAACAATTTCACAACAACTACCTTATACACACAAGTGTAAAGGGATGAATAAGAATATGTACATATAAATATATGGATGAGCGATGACCGAACGGCATTGGCAAGATGCAGTAGATGGTATAGAGTACAGTATATACATATGAGATGAGTAATGTAGGGTATGTAAACATTATATAAAGTGGCATTGTTTAAAGTGACTTGATACATTTATTAAATCCTATTATTAATTATTAAAGTGGCTAGAGATTTGAGTCTGTATATGTTGGCAGCAGCCACTCAATGTTAGTGATGGCTGTTTAACAGTCTGATGGCCTTGAGATAGAAGCTGTTTTTCAGTCTCTCGGTCCAAGCTTTGATGCACCTGTACTGACCATGCCTTCTGGATGATAGTGGGGTGAACAGGCAGTGGCTCGGGTGGTTGTTGTCCTTGATGATCTTTTTGGCCTTCCTGTGACATCGGGTGGTGTAGGTGTCTTGGAGGGCAGGTAGTTTTCCACCGGTGATGCGTTGTGCAGACCTCACTACTCACTCTGGAGAGCCTTGCGGTTGTGGGTGGAGCAGTTGCCGTACCAGGCAGTGATACAGCCCGACAGGATGCTTTCGATAGTGCATCTGTAAAAGTTTGTGAGTGTTTTTGGTGACAAGCCAAATTTCTTCAGTCTCCTGAGGTTGAAGAGGTGCTGATGCGCCTTCTTCACCACGCTGTCTGTGTGGGTGGACCATTTCAGTTTGTCCGTGATGTGTACACCGAGGAACTTCAAACGTTCCACCTTCTCCACTTCTGTCCCGTCGATGTGGATAGGGGGGTGCTCCCTCTGCTGTTTCCTGAAGTCCACGATCATCTGAGTGTGAGGTTGTTTTCCTGACACCACACTCCGAGGGCCCTCACCTCCTCCCTTTAGGCCGTCTCGTCGTTGTTGGTAATCAAGCCTACCAATGATTGAGTTGGAGGCGTGCATGGCCACGCAGTCATGGGTGAACAGGGAGTACAGGAGAGGGCTGAGAACGCACCCTTGTGGGGCCCCAGTGTTGAGGATCAGCGGGATGGAGATGTTGTTTCCTACCCTCACCACCTGGGGGCGGCCCGTCAAAGTCCAGGACCCAGTTGCACAGGGGCGGTGTCGTGACCCAGGGTCTCGAGCTTAATGATGAGTTTGGAGGGTACTATGGTGTTAAATGCTGAGCTGTAGTCAATGAACAGCATTCTTACATGAACAGCATTCTTACAAGAGGTATTCCTCTTGTCCAGATGGGTTAGGGCAGTGTGCAGTGTGATTGCGATTGCGTCGTCTGTGGACCTGTTGGGGTGGTAAGCAAATTGGCGTGAGTCTAGGGTGTCAGGTAGGGAGGAGGTGATATGATCCTTGACTAGTCTCTCAAAGCACGTCATGATGACGGAAGTGAGTGCTACGGGGCGATAGTCGTTTAGCTCAGTTACCTTAACTTTCTTGGGTACAGGAACAATGGTGGCCCTCTTGAAGCCGTCTGGGCCGGCAGCCTTGCAAGGGTTAACACGTTTAAATGTTTTACTCACGTTGGCTGCGGTGAAGGAGAATCCGCAGGTTTTGGTAGCGGGCCGTGTCGGTGGCACTGTATTGTCCTCAAAGCGAGCGAAGAAGTTGTTTAGTTTGTCTGGGAGCAAGACACCGGGGTCCGCGATGGGGCTGGTTTTCCTTTTGTAGTCTGTGATTGACTGTAGACCCTGCCACATTCCTCTCGTGTCTGAGCCGTTTAATTGTGACTCTACTTTGTCTCTATATGTCATGTTCCTGACCTTATTTCCTTTGTTTAGTCTTTGTTTAGTTGGTCAGGACGTGAGCTGGGTGGGTATATTCCATGTTATGTGTTTTCATTGGTTTAGGGTTGTCTAACTAGCCTGATATGGTTCTCAATCAGAGGCAGGTGTTTTACGTTGTCTCTGATTGGGAACCATATTAAGGTAGGCTGTTCTCACTGTTTGTTTGTGGGTGATTGTTGCCTTGTCTGTGTTTGTTCGCCATACGGTACTGTTTTCGTTCGTTTGTTCACGCCGTTTATTGTTTTGTATTTTGTCAGTGTTCTGTTTGTTGGATCAACATTAAAATTCATCATCATGAACATTTACCACGCTGCACCTTGGTCCTCCTCTCTTCCACCTAACGATGAGCGTGACACTATATTGACGCTTAGCTTGTTTGATTGCCTTGCGGAGGGAATAGCTACACTATTTGTATTCGATGTTTCCGGTTGCCTTGCCCTGATTAAAAGCAGTGGTTCGCGCTTTCAGTTTTGCGCGAATGCTGCCTTCAATCCACAGTTTCTGGTTGGGGAAGGTTTAAATATTCGCTGTTGGTACAACATCACCGACGCACTTGCTAATAAACTCACTCACCGAATCAGCATAAACATCAATGTTGTTGTTCGACGCTATCCGGAACATATCCCAGTCCACGTGATCGAAGCAATCTTGAAGCGTGGAATCAGATTGTTTGGACCAGTGTTGAACAGACCTGAGGAAGGGGCGGAGCTAGCATGTTGGAGTGAACGGCGGTGTGTGAGAGGCTCCTGCAACTTTTTTGCGAAATAATCTAACTTAACCTACTTTATGATACTTTTTACAACAAACGTTTCTTTCTAATACAACATTGTAACTTTCTGTGAAAAAATGCCGAGTAATAAGCGACCAAAGGACAATAAATCCACTAGGAGTCACACTGCTCCATTATATCAGACATCGTTCATACAATTCAAAGGTATTAACAGATTACACTATCAAAAAAATGGCATAGGAATATTTCCTGATAATTCCCTATGTGTGATAAATGTAGGCTGCACAGGGTCACTACTCCACTGCTTTGCCCTATGCTCTAGCTTGTATGGTTACTGTGTGGAATTTTTAGGATCCTCTCTGAAGTTCTGGAGACTTCATTGACCAGACCCGCTTCTAAATAATCTGGAGTGTCTGACTTCCCTAACGGATTACAACCTCAAAACAACTCATCTCTTACAGTCTGCATTTCGGCAAAAAACTAATCTTGTTGTTTTGGAAAAAGAGGGAAGCGCCCACTACCATTATGGCTCAGCGAATTGTCAAACACTGTACACTTAGAAAGAATTAGATATATTCTGACATAAATTACAACATTTGATCAATCTGGCAGCCTTTCCTCTCTTACTTGGACCATTTCGGCGCTGTGAATTGTACTTTTTACGCACTCTCAATTGTAATATTTTAATCACCTTTGGGCAGCATGTGCTGCACCGCCCCCGAGCAGTCGGGAGGGGAATAAGGGGAAGGGAAAGGGGGGGAAGAGTGGGGGAGGGATAAAGGGGGAA
>NC_036863.1:29786600-29822630 GCF_002910315.2 Salvelinus sp. IW2-2015 | reverse complement strand
CTTACAATCAGCATCGGAGGCCTACATCCACACCCAAACAACGAGACAATCTGGCGGAAGGCAACACAGCAAACAACGTGACACTTACAGAACTTACCCGGCTTTGGGAAGAACTACGTGTTGCTTTAGCTGAGGATCTTAAGGCTACTATTGCTGAACGGCACCAAAATCGAGAGCACCATTTCGAACGGTCGTCTTCGCAGAGGCCAGTGAGGTATTGTGGCCTTGCGAAGCTTCTGAATTCACGCTGGTAGGATCGACGAGTTAGAGAAGCTATGCTCGTACTGCAGGATAGGGTTGCAGAGGCCTTTCTGTGACAAGTGGTGACCTGGAGGGCGTTCAGCCGTAATAACCTTCGCGGTTGTTGGTCTGGCAAGAAGGGGGTTGAGGCGGGCATCATTTTCGCCCTCGGGTACTTCTTCGCCAAGGCTAATTTTTTGTTTGGAAGGATGCAATGGGATCGGATGTTTGCGCTTCGGACGCCCCAGCTGGACCGTGCACATCGCGGCCTTGTCCCAGTGCGGTCCGGACCTACGGCCAAGTCCTCGTCCAGTAATCATTCTGTCTGAAATACACAGTTTCAAGACCAAGGAATATTATCCTGCGCGAGGGCCCGTAATGAGGGGCAACTGTTACAAATAAAGGGCACCCTTCGTGTCTATGATGCATTATTGTCGTCCGGCGTTGGCAATAGCACCCGCGGCGACTTACAGAGATGTCATGCAACCAATTTCGCTCTAACAAATCTACCATTCTTCGCCAGGCTTTGTCCTTCTTGGGTCCCTGCTAAGAGACTAAGCAAAATTACGGCTTCTCGTCGCTGGGTGCTCGGGTGGGTGATAGGTGATTGTGTGTGTGTCTTGCTCTTGGGTTGCTGTTGTGGACTCGCGTCAGATAGATAGGTTTGTTAGTTCCGGTGAGACATTAGCGCGCGCATAGGTTCGTCCGTGGTTGATGTAGACATGGTGTTTGAGAGTGTGCTCTGTTTGTGGTCATGTTGGTGTGTGTGTGATGGGGTCTGGCTGTCATGTGGGTAATACAGTGAGATATCGAGACTTATGATGTGTGTGTGGCTAGATGTAATGGGTGTGCATCTCGAGTGATAGAACAGCGGTATTAAACGAAGGCGTACACCGCGGAACATGTAAGATGGCTGTGGGGGCGGCTCAGTTAGCTATTCGAGTGGTCAAGTTCACTTTGATTCTGGCTTGGTCTTCGGGGAGCTGGAGTGCCTATTGGTGAGGATGGGCCTTCCAGGTTGACATTCATTGAAAACTTATGTTCGGATGAATTATACGGTTTCATTTCACCCATTTTTTTGTTTGTTTCGTTATTTAAGTTTTTGTTGCAATGGTCTTATCAATTCTTACACTTTTACTTTGTGTTAGTTGGACAATACCATTTATTATTGCTTGCAGGGGACTGGGGGTGATTGGTTGGGGAAGGGTGCTCGAGGGACACAGATCGTAGCGCTGTTGGTAATTGCATAGAGTTGATTGTGGTTTTTCGGTGCCTCGTTTGTTGACTTTTGATTGTTTAGACTCGGGGGCCGCTCTTATTGTCTGATTTTCTTTTGTAGGTATATCTCGCCCCCCTACACTCGAGCCCTTCTGTAAAGTTGTCTGATTGGTAAGGTTTGTGACGTACATATAATTATTATTTTATTATTTTGTACTTTTAAAAATATTATATCATCTTGCATTTTACTATATAGTATGTTGTATTATCATATTAATATGTTTGTTGAGTAGTAGTGTGTTAAGTGTATAGGATCCTAGGTTATTGTGTTATATATCAGGGTATGGTTACTGGGGCTGGAATGTTTGGTGTTGATGTGTTGTATGGTGTATTGTGTGTGTAGTTGTGTGTCACATATGGTGGTTTGTATTAGTAGGTTTGGTTCCTCATTACGAAGAAAAGTGATGATCTTGTTGGTATAGGTTGGTACATCTGCTAGTTTTCGTTTTCCTTTATTAATACTAACTTATTCATACTTTTCATATGTATTAGCTTTTCGGGTGTGTCTGGGCTTATTGTTTTTGCTGCTGCCGTAGTAATTTATGATCATTTAGTGTCGTTTGTCTGCTATGTGTATGTATGTATGTACATATGTATCTGTATCGTGGTGGTATTGAATCCGTGTGTGTCCGCTATATTTCCTAGATTTCTGGGTGTACTATTGGTATTAGTATGCTTATGTATGTATACTTATACTCCTTTTATTTACTTTAATTTTGAACTGTGATTTTGGGGCGGTTAGTTTAATAATAAAGACCAACACTTCCATTGTTTCGATCTAACCCACCCACTCACATATGTAAATGTACTGCTTGTCCTTTGTCTGGTTCGCGGATGTAGTTTTTCCATGTGTTTACTGATCTCCGCTGCAATTGCTTAGCCACACTTATACATCTTGTGCATTAGCATAATAGTTTTGCGTTATCATCAAGGGATTGCACCCAAGGATGACGCTTAAGTGGCGCAATATTGTTTTATTGTTGCTCACACTCTAGATTTCTCTTTGGACTTTAATTAGTATTGCTATATGGAACACTTTAACTCGGCGGGAGTCCTTCGATCGATGTTTTCAGCATTGTTAGATAGAAGAGTTCTAGGATAGTGAGAGGTGAACGTATGAGTTGGGATTTTATTTTTGTTTTCACTCTTGTTCGAGGTTCGGCCGATGCTTTTTTGGCATCGGCCAGACAAATGATGTTATAGATCTCCGCTCACGATTTTCTGATCTTTTTATACTAACTCCTAGAAGATGTTGTCTCTCATCCCTATATTCCATGTATGTATTCGTATATTCACTGGTACTTTTAACATGGTCGTCGGCTGGTGAAGTTTCGGGGGGGTACCAAATAGTGGGGAACGTCGGGCGAACAGGGTGGGAAGTTCTATCACAGGTGTCTTCAGGCAAAGGGGGGTTGAGGCGGTCGGGGTTACTTTGTTACTTACTGCTCGGGTGTCGCTTGCTACATTGCGCTGATGTGATGGTTTGGTGCGCTTTCTTACTTTTTTATCATGCAGTTACTATGAGTGTGCAGCCACACATAGAACTCAAATGACAGGGGGCGGGGCTCTACATTCACTTCCCTGAATGTCACGGTATTAACCCGAACCCAATTAAGAGATAGTGCCAAGGTCTAGCCCACTTAAAGCACTCTCGTCTGAATTATATTTTGCAAGAAAACCCATCTGAAAAATAATTTCTCATAGCAGACTTAATGTAGTGTGGTAGGCCGGCAAGTAGCTGTATTCACTCTAACTTCTCTACCAAAAGCGAGAGGCCAATCAGCGATTCTGGTAGCGGAAAGGAATTCCCTTTCTACATAAACTACTTGTGGATAAAGAGGCGTCGTTATTTGATCCGTAAATAGGAGAGATCACTCTACTCTGTAACTCTACTAAAAGATATCTAATGGACCAACACCATTGTAACCCCTCTTTTTTCAAAAAAGTCCTTGCCTCATATCCACATGTCTCCCATACTAAACACTGATTCATTGGAGAGGACTTATATCCTCGTGCTAGACCAATATTTGACAATCCTCTACCCGGGAACCCCACCTCCTATCAAGTGAATTCTTGAATACTACATAAAGATTCTAACTTATTTTGATATATGAGCGATCACTAACCCTACGGGTAGGAGAATACTCTTTTATCTCATGTTCCAATGTTTATACTCGAATTGACTACTTTTGGTTGATGCGAGAGTTGGGAAATAAAAATAAAATATATAACGAAAAAAGTAATTACTCCCCTATAAACCTGTAATCGTGAGGTATCATGATTCTTAATAATCTCGGACCAACAGTCCACTCACCTTCTTCGCCTGAGATTGGGTGCATCGTACCAAACGAGAGGGTTGGAGGCTTGAATCCTCCGTCCTCACAGAACCACATTCTGTGAACATCTTAAAGAACCAAATTACATTTTTCTTTGATAACAACGACAACACAAGAGACTTCCAGCACTTATTGTGGAAACCACTTAAGGCTTATTTGAGAGGCCTGTATCATCTCCTATCAGACTGCCAGGAGTAGGAAACAGGGGAAAATTGGTAGAACTGGAGGGCCAAATTCACTTACTGGACTAGGGAGAATGTAGACATCCATCTATGGAGAAACATAAAAAATTACTCTTTAAAATTTGGAATATCATCAGATTCTCTCAGCTAAAATTGCTAAATCTTTTCTCTACGCCCAACGCAATAAATATTTTTGAGTTTGGTGACAAACCCCACAAATTACTCGCCAGACAACTTCGAAAAACTGTGAGTGCGCGAAAGTTAATCTGCAATCTGGGATACTTCTCTTCCCCTAAAAGACATCCAAATGACAGATTCGTCAGTTTTATGAACTCTATATCATCTAAAGCAGATCCTAACGTTAATTTGCAAAAACTTTTTGGGGATGTAATCTTCCTGCCCTGAACAAGAAGATTTAACTTCCTGAATAAGGAAATATCTCTGAAGAAATTCGAGAAACAATTAATCTCTAAAGAGTGGGAAGACCCGGGTCCAGATGGATACCTAGTGAATTCCTATAAAACATTCAGCAACATGCCTTTCTCCGCTACATGCACAAAATGTTGGTTCACGGCAAGGAGGATGGGACGCTCTCCATCTACTTTGGGATTTTGAAGCATTCAATTACAGTTATACATAAGAAGGGTAAGATCCGGAAAGAGGTAGGGTCATACAGAACCAATATCCTCTTAATACAGACGCAAAAGCCTTTTAAGGCAAAAAACCTGGCTAACGGCTTAGCACTTTAATTGGCAATTGGTCCATATCGACCAGACCGGCTTTATCCGTAAGTGGGGGGTGACACCTACCCTCTTTCTTTCTACCTGTCCTTATTCTGTATGTCTTGTAATATTTGTTTTGTACCCAGAACTCTGGGTCTTTTTGTTTCTGTCTGCTCTTTTATGTTTAGATAAGAATTGTATACCTGTCTTATACCTATACACCATTCTTGTGTGTGCTCAATAAAAAATATTTGAACAGAACAGACCTGAGCACGGGCTTTCCTGTTTAAGTTTCTGTCTATAGGCCGGGATCAACAAAATGGAGTCGTGGTCAAATTTGCCGAAAGGAGGGCTAGGGCTGGCTTTGTTTGCGTTGCGGAAGTTAGAGTAACAATGATCCAGAATTTTCCACAGCCCGGCTCGCGCATTCAATATGCTGATAACATTTAGGGAGCCTTGTTTTCAGATTAGCCTTGTTAAATTCCCCAGCTACAATAAATGCAGCCTCAGGATATGTGGTTTCCAGTTTACATAGAGTCCAATGAAGTTCTTTCAGGGCCGTCGAGGTGTCTGCTTGGGGTGGGGGGGGGGTCTACACGACTGTGATTATAATCGAAGAGAATTCTCTTGGTTGATAATGCGGTCGGCATTTGATTGTAAGGAATTCTAGGTCAGGTGAACAAAAGGACTTGAGTTCCTGTTTGTTGTTATGATCACACCACGACTCGTTAATCATAAGGCATACACAACCGCCCTTCTTCTTACCAAAGAGATGTTTGTTTCTGTCTGCGCGATGCGTGAAGAAACCAGGTGGCTGTACCGACTCTGATAACGTATCCCGAGTGAGCCATGTTTCCGTGAACACGTGACACTGATGGGTGTGTGTGTTAGAATATTGTTAAGATCATGTCATGCACTTATAAACACACCTCCCATATCAATGTTTGTCATAAACCACACCTGTAGCCTACAGTCTTTGTTAATCAGTTGTGCTGTTTGAACAAGCAGAACTTAATCAGCAACATCAGATAAACATTTTATCAAAATCAAATGACATTTTATTAGTCACATGCCCCGAATACAACAGGTGTAGACTTTACAGTGAAATGCTTACTTACAAGCCCCTAACCAGCAATGCAGTTTAAAAAATATGAATAAGAATAAGAAATAAAAGTTACAAGTAGTTAAAGAGCAGCAGTAAAATAACAATAGCGAGACTATAAACAGGGGGAACTGGTACAGAGTCAATGTGTGTAGTGGCACCGGTTAGACGAGGTAATTGAGGTAATATGTACATGTAGGTAAAGTTATTAAAGTGACTATACATAGATAARAACAGAGAGTAGCAAATAGTCTGGGTAGCCATTTGACTAGATGTTCAGGAGTCTTATGGCTTGGGGGTAGAAGCTGTTTAAAAGCCTCTTGGGCTAGACTTGGTGCTCCGGTACCACTTGCCGTGCGGTAGCAGAGAGAACAGTCTATGACTAGGGTGGCTGGAGTCCTTGACAATTTTTAGGGCCATTCTCTGACATGGCTTGGTATAGAGATCCTGGATGGCAGGAAGCTTGGCCCCAGTGATGTACTGGGCCGTACGCACTTCCCTCTGTAGTGCCTTGCGGTCGGAGGCCGAGCAGTTGCCATACCAGGCAATGATGCAACCAGTCAGGATGCTCTTGATGGTGCAGCTGTACAACCTTTTGAGGATCTGAGGACCCATGCCAAGTCTTTTCAGTCTCCCGATGGGGAACAAAATAGTAGGTTTCTTCCTTATCAAGAAGAGGAAACAATTTTAGGTAAACATTTCTGGTTACTGGCTTCAGACAATGGTTAATTAGAACTGAAACTATAAAATGACACTTTCTATTAATAGCAGATTGATTTATAAGACATCTAGTAATTTGAGAAATTGGAACTATTAGTGATACAATGAAACTGGTGTCATAGTAACAATTCTAAGAAACATTCAGTTATTTTTAGAGATAAGAACAAGTGCATCCTTGGGGAACCTGTTTTCCTTCCTGGTGTTTAGCTGTTGATGTGTCCAGATCTATAATCACACGTTGGGTCATGGTGCATAACTGTCTGTTGGTGATTGCCTAAGTGTCCATCAGGCATGTGAATAGCAACAAAAAAAACACAAAGGAACCTAACTGAGGAGACACTGGTGGTCCACAGGACCATCCAGTCTAGTATGGTTCTGTAATGGATGCTCCTTTTTTTTGTCCACTGTACAATATGTCCTGTTTTTATAGGTTTGATCAGTTGTCTGTATGTGTTAAGGTGGTGTAGGATTCAGGCTAGAGCTAAGCTTCAGATATACATATTATATGCCTGCCTGTGTTTAGAAGTTGATCAGGTACATAGCCTACTAATGAGAACCCACCTGACTCTCCTCTTCCTTCTCCCCTCAGAACAGTGACTGCCCACCCCCATACTACTCAGTAGCAGTGCCCACCCAGCCCCCTCTTGAGTATGGAGAGGTGGTGGGGGCCAGAGGGATGTCTGACCCCCCTTCTCAGCCTTACTACATCCCCCAGCCTATGGCACATGTAAATGTCGTCCATGTTTCCCAGGGCGCCCGTAAGTTCCTGGTATTCCCTTCTACTTCTTCAATCCTTGATATACAGTACATTCCTGCCCCTAACTATTTCTATGAGAGGGCGCCATCACTCTGTCTCTGTAATGCAAATCTCTCTTTCTATATCCGAAACGTTTCTCTTTCTTAATCCTAAGCTTTTTTGCCTCCCAACTTTATCAAACTGTAAACTGAAAAATGTCCCTGGTCTCCTCTTGCAGCCCAACGTCGTAAAAAGGGCTTATCATGTGGGAACAGTTCCTGCTGTTACGGAGGATCAGGAGGAGCCACCCTACTGCTGGTCCTCCTCGCTATCGCTATCTGGCTGGGAGGTAACCCAACCAATAACTTACAGAGAACTCATACAGTACAACATTAAACTATATGGACATAATGTAATACAATAGAACATAATCTAACATGGACATAATGTAACAATTAAATATGTGTACATTTATGACAATCATAAATTCCATATTTAGGGTATCGTGTGAATGCAATATATATGATATTGTGTTGGTATGTATTAAGCATTACCATGGGGGCTTCCACGGCTCTGCATATCCTTTACTAGTTCTCTTTGACCTATGACCTCTGTCCAGTGCGTTATGGCCCATCCCTGGTGTCTGGCTCCCTGAGTGAGATGGAGAAAGACAGTTGCCCCTCCAAAACTGTGGAGTGTGACGGCCGACGGGACTGCGAACTGGGCAGTGATGAGACCAATTGTGGTCAGTACCCTTGTCGCCACACCTAGTTTTTGTTGTCAGTAACAAAAATAGAAGCAAAACACTGGGCACACCACGTCACTTCTATGTGGAAATGTGGATCATATTTGGTTGAGGCGTTGATCGATGAGATTTCAACCTTTATTCACCCATTCAAAAAGACAGGCAGAAGTTTGTTGAATTCGCAATGTTATATGACTATGCTTTCAACCATCTAAAAGCACAACCATATTCCAATGGAAAAGTTTGGTTTAGTCAGATTTCTGGTTAAGTTGTCAACTAAATGTTATATCACTGCACTTTCAACAATTTAAAAGCACAACAAAGTTCAAACGGGAATTCCATGTCAGATATGTTGTATTCATTACAACAGATTAATGTGTATCATTGTACTTCATCTAATAGCACAACCAAATGACCTGGGTTGTAGTTGATCAATGCTGTTCAAGATTCTGCATAGATTATTACAGCAATTGTGAAGATCTCCACAGAGCTGCAACATTTGCATGTTAGCTTGAACCATGCACGCTTTCTATTATCACATAAAAATACATTTATAGCTACTGTAGGCTAACCTCAATGTGTCCAAAGATGTTTTGTTCATTTTAAGGCTGAATAAATGCTGTTACATTGATTTGTAAGATAGTTTTAACTTTAAACTTAACTTTATAGTCTTAAATTAAATTGTGTTTGGTTGACAACGCAACCAAATATCAACATTTAATGGATATCTAATGCTTGGATAGTTTCATCTGAACCACTGGCTTAATCCCATTCTTTACTTTAAAACATAATTTGTTAACTTGTTGACAAGTTAATAGGCTATTTACTGTATTGCAAAAGTGATATTGAATTGTGTTTGGTTGTCAACAAATTCCAGTTTGTRTAGAAATGAATAATTTATATGTTCGAATTATGTCTCCATCTCAACCAAGAATCTAAATCAAATCAAGCTTCCTTTAAAGTGCATTTAAAGTTTGATTTAGTACTATTCTTTAACTTAGATTTTTGGTTGAGATTGAGACGTGAATCCAACATGTCAATTATTAATTTGTAGACCAACTGGAATTAAATCCAGACTAAGTCAGTGGCACAGATGGAACTTTCCAAGCAGAAACTACATCTCCTTCAAATGTTGATATTTGGTTGCGTTGACAGCCAAACACAATTTAATATCCAGTTTGTCTATAAATTTATATTTGATAGGTTGGATTCACATCGCCATCTCAACCAAAAATCAAAGTTAAAGAATAGGACTAAATATAGTCTAATCAAACTTTAATTGCACGTTAAATTTTTTTTATTTGATTTTGACCTATTCTTTAACTTGGATTTCTGGTTGAGCTGGAGATGTGAATACAACATATTAATGATTAACGTGGAGATTAAAGTTGAAATCAACCAAAGCTTGTATGCCCTAGGCCTATATGTGTTGTCTATTTGTAGTTGAACCCTGGGTTGAATTGAAACAATAGCTGTTGATGACTTTGCAAATGCTATATAGGCCTAAATACTATCATTGATGATATTTGACTTATAAAGTATGGTTACTTTTCATTTGCACTGTTAAATCTACTCTTTGGAATGACTTTAATATATTTAGTTATTAAGAGGTCTCTCAAAAATCCTTCTCATGATCGCACATTGGTACATGTAGTAGTCAGTACCAAATATCCAAGCTTATCAGGGCTTGGTTAAAACCTTGGATGGGAGACCAACGGAATATCTGAATGTGAACTTTCCAGGAGGAGGTGCTGCCCAGCCTCCGATAGCCTTCAGATAGTATTCCTATCCCTTGACTTATTCCACATTTTGTTGTTCTAAAATGGATTAAATAGATTTTGTTCTCACCCATCTACACACAATACCCCATATTGATAAAGTAAAAACATGTTTTTAATAAGTTTTGGAAATATATTTGTATGATGAAATACAGAAATATCTAATTTACTTAAGTATTTTACACCCCCGCTCGATACGTTAGAATCACTTTTGACAGCGTTAACAGTTTGCATATTATTATTTTTTAAATTCTTCAAGCTCTGTCAAGTTGGTTGTTGATCATTGCTAGACAGCCATTTTCAAGTCTTGCCATAGATTTTCAAGCCAAATTAAGTGAAATTTGTAACTAGGCACCTCAGGAACATTCAATGTCGTCTTGGTAAGCAACTCCAGTGTATATTTGGCCTTATGTTTAAGGTCATTGTCCTGCTGATAGGTGAATTTGTCTCCCAGTGTCTGTTGGAAAGCAGACTGAAACAGGTTTACCTCTAGGATTTTGCCTGTGCTTAGCTCCATTCCATTTATTTTTGGTCCTTGCCGATGACAAGCATACCCATAACATGATGCAGCCACCACATTGCTTGAAAATATGAAGAGCGGTACTCAGTGATGGGTTGTGTTGGATTTGCCCCAAACATAACGCTTTGTATTCAGGACATAAAGTACATTTCTTTGCCACATTTTTCGCAGTTTTACTTTAGTGCCTTATTGTGAACAGGATGCATGTTTTGGAATATTTTTATGGTGTACAGGTTTCTGTCTTTTCCCTCTGTCGATTAAGTAAGTATTGTGGAGTAACTACAATGTTGTTGATCCATCCTCAGTTTTCTCCTATCACAGCCATTAAACTCTGTAACTGTTTTAAAGTCACCATTGGCATCATGGTGAAATCCCTGAGCGGTTTCCTTCCCCTCCGGCAACTGAGTTAGGAAGGATGCCTGTATCTTGTAGTGACTGTGTATTGATACACCATCCAAAGTGTAATTGATACCTTCACCATGCTCATTGGGATATTCAAAATATTTTTGTTTTACACAAATACTAATAGGTGCCCTTCTTTGCGAGGCATTAGAAAACCTCCCTGGTCCTTGTGCTTGAATCTATGTTTGGAATTCACTGCTCGACTGAGGTGCATTATAGATAATTGTATGTGTGGGGTACAGAGATGAGGTAGTAATTAAAAAATCATGTTACACAATTATTGCACAATGAGTGAGTACATGCAACTATTATGTGACTTGTTAAGCACATTTTTACTCATAAACATATTTAGGCTTGCCATAACAAAYGGGTTGAATACTTAATGACTCAAGACATTTCAGCTTTGAATGTTTAATTTCAGAAAAATTCTAAAAATATAATTCCACGTTGACATTATGGGATATTGTGTTTAGGCCAGTGACACATCTCAATTTAATCCATTTTAAATTCAGGCTGTAACACAAAATATGGAAAAAGTCAAGGGGTGTGAATACTTTCTGAAGGCAAAGTATATCGAAGAACTGATGTTGTTTCAAATGTACAAATTCAAGGTTTGTCTATTTTGACAAATGGTTACAATGATGACATAATCCAGGGGTTGACATTTCCCCTGAAAACAAGTTTACGTTGATGATAAAAAACAAAATGTATATGTATTTTCCACGTGGATTCCACGTCACAATGCGTTGACAAATTACGTTTTATCAACATTAATTCAACCAGTTTGTGTCCAGTGGGAACCTTTCTAGATGTGCAATGGATTTGTAATGGGTGATGTATCTGTGTGATCCTGTGAGGTTCTAACTGCTGAGTCATGTATTTGTGTGATTCAGTGATGTTCTAATTGAGTGATGTTCTAGTTGAGTGATGTTCTTATTGAGTGATGTTCTAGTTGAGTGATGTTCTAGTTGAGTGATGTTCTAGTTGAGTGATGTTCTAATTGAGTGATGTATCTGTGTATCATCCAGTAAGGTTCAGGTCGAATGGGGGTCTAGAGGTGAAGACAAGCAGCGCTGGTAATTTCCTCCCTGTGTGTTACAGTGGCTGGAACAAGGGCCTGGCTGACCAGACCTGCGCTCAACTAGGCTTCAGAGTGTAAGAGCTTCCCCTCTTTTGCTGCCCTCTTGTGGTCGAAAGGCTGAACTGTGCAAACCTGTTCAACCATACCTATCAATGGGTTTAGTGTGTTAGGTTGTGATGTCGGGACGTGTACATAAACTTCTCTCTACATCTATTTATTTAGGAGTCATATCACTAGCAGTGTGAAAGATGAGTCCTCTACCACTCTCACTGTGACAGGGAAGACCTCCAACACCATCCAGGATAAGGTGTCAGTATAGTAAGTACTTCTGGATACACTCGTCAACATCTCTTTGCATATTATGCAAAGTGCCATATAAATTATTGCCCAAGAACAGGCTTAAACATTAAGAACACCTGCTCTTTCCATGACATAGGTAAATCCAGGGGAAAGCTTATTGATGTCACCTTCTAAATCCACTTCAATCAGTGTAGATGAAGGGGAGGAGACAGGTGAAAGAAGGACTTTTATGCCATAAGATAATTGAGACATGGATTGTGTACGTGTACCATTTAGAGTGTGAATGGGCAAGGCAAAAGATTTAAGTGCCTTTGAACGGGGTATGATATTAGGTGCCAGGCGGTCTGGTTTGTGTCAAGAACTGCATCTTTTTTCATGCTCAACAGTTTCCTGTGTGTATCAAGAATGGTCCACCACCCAAAGGACATCCAGCCAACTTGACACAACTGTTGGAAGCATTTGAGTCAACATGGCCCAGCATCCCTCTGGAATGCTTTCAACACCTTGTAGAGTCCATGCCCCAACGAATTGTAGCTGTTCTGAGAGCAAAAGGGGGTGCAACTCGATATTAGGAAGGTGTTCCTAATTTTGGTAAACTCAGTGTATATTATATCACATACTAAGTAAGCCTCTTCTTGGGCCATCAAATCAATGTTTATTGGTCACGTGCTCAGGATACAGAGTGTAAAGGGTACAGTGAAATATTTACTTGCCAGCTCTCAACAGTGCAGCACACAAAAAATATTCACAAATAAGTAATAAAAAAGTAGTACAAAAAATGGAGATGTTGTAAATATATACAATATAAACTATGAAATGTGCTAAAGTGAATTGTGACATGGTTGAGCATCTTAGAATTAATAGCATTGGGTGTGAGTGGGTGAGTAGAGACTAGAGGTCGACCGATTATGATTTTAACTCAGATAKCAATACCGATTATTGGAGGACCAAAAAAAGCCGATACCGATTAATCGGCCGATTTATTTGATTGTTTTTGTTGAAATAATGACAATTACAACAATACTGAATGAACACTTATTTTAACTTAATATAATACATGAATAAAAATCCATTTAGCCTCAAATAAATAATGAAACATGTTCAATTTGGTTTAAATAATGCAAAAACAAAGTGTTGGAGAAGAAAGTAAAAGTGCAATATGTGCATGTAAAAAAGCTAACGGGTTGTTCCTTTTTGAGACTTCAATATTCCAAGGTAAGAGGTTTTAGGTTGTAGTTAATATAGGTTTTATAGGACTATTTCTCTCTATACCATTTGTATACCATATACCTTTGACTATTGGATGTTCTTATAGGCACTTTAGTATTGCCAGTGTAACAGTATAGCTTCCGTCCCTCGCCTCGCTCCTAGCTGGGCTCGAACGAGGAACACATAGACAACAGCCACACTCGAAGCAGCGTTACCCATGCAGAGCAAGGGGAACAACTACTCCAAGTCTCAGAGCGAGTGARGTTTGAAACGCTATTAGCGCGCACCCCGCTAACTAGCTAGCCATTTCACATCGGTTACACCAGCCTAATCTCGGGAGTTGATAGGCTTGAAGTCATAAATAGCGCAATGCTTGAAGCACAGTGAAGAGCTGCTGGCAAAACCCACGAAAGTGCTGTTTGAATGAATGCTTAAGAGCCTGCTGCTGCCTACCATCGCTCAGTCAGACTGCTCTATCAAATATCAAATCATAGACTTAATTATAACATAATAACACAGAAATACGAGCCTTTGGTCATTAATATGGTCAAATCCGGAAACTATCATTTCGAAAACAAAACGTTTACTATTATCGCATATACCCTGACTCTGCGTGCAATGAACGCAAGAGAAGTGACACAATTTCACCTGGTTAATATTGCCTGCTAACCTGGATTTCTTTTAGCTAAATGTGCAGGTTTAAAAATATATACTTCTGTGTATTGATTGATGTTTATGGTTAGGTACACGTTGGAGCAACGACAGTCCTTTTTACGCGATGGCGCACCGCATCGATTATATGCAACGCAGGACAAGCTAGATAAAGGAGTAATATCATCAACCATGTGTAGTTAACTAGTGATTATGATTGATTGATTTTTATAAGATAAGTTTAATGCTGCTAGCAACTTACCTTGGCTTCTTACTGCATRCGRYTAACAGGCAGGCTCCCCGTGGAGTGCAATGAGAGGCAGGTGGTTAGAGCGTTGGACTAGTTAACTGTAAGGTTGCAAGATTGAGTCCCGAGCTGACAAGGTAAAAATCTGTCGTTCTGCCCCTGAACYAGGCAGTTAACCCACCGTTCCTAGACCGTCATTGAAAATAAGAATGTGTTCTTAACTGACTTGCCTAMTTAAATAAAGGTTAAATAAAGGTGTAAAAAAATAAATAAAAATCGTCCAAATTGGTGTCCAAAAATATCGATTTACGATTGTTATGAAAACTTGAAATCGGCCCTAATTAATCGGCCATTCCGATTAATCGGCCATTCCGATTAATCGGCCATTCCGATTAATCGGTTGACCTCTAGTAGAGATCCAGCTAGCACATAACGTTCTGAGAACCATATGTTTCTTAGTGCTTGGTGAGAGCGTGGTTGTCCTATGGTTATTTTTCATACAACCTTCTGGGAATGGTGCAGGATACCTAGCTAGCACTGAAATTCCCACGTCTGAGAACCATACGGAATTTCAGAACTTCAGCATAATGTTTCCTACAGGTTTCCTCATGGTTCTATTTAAAGTAATGTTCTCAAATTGTTCCGGGAACATTAACATTAAGAAACATTGTTCTTCTGTGGGAATTTCAGTACTTCAGCATAACATTTTCTGCAGGTTTCCTCATGGTTATATTTGAAGTCATGTCTCAGAACATTAAGACAAATTTCCATAAATAACATAAGAAAACATTAGTATTGTTCAAAAAACGTTCTAAGAATGTTATTTAAAAAAATGCATTCCTTTCTTAGCGTCAACAAAATATTTGTATTCTCTATCTTGTTAAGTGTGTTCAGGTGTGTTGGCCGTGCCCACTAATTGTCCACACCTAATCTTAATGAGCTAGTTTCCTTAAAAATTGGGTCTGTTTGAATAAACTAAAATTAACAGTTTTGTATGTGTTAAAAAAATGGCATTTTAACACCATTCTATGTTGTAGAATAATAGTGACGACATCACAACTATGACATATAGCACATGGAATCATGTAGTAACCAAAAAAATGTTAAACAAATCAAAATAGATTTTAGATTCTTCAAAGTAGCCACCATTTGCCTTGATGACAGCTTTGCACACTCTTGGCATTCTCTCAACCAGCTTCACCTGGAATGCTTTTCCAACAGTCTTGAAGGAGTTCCCACATATGCTGAGCACTTGTTGGCTGCTTTTCCTTCACTCTGCGGTCCAACTCATCCCAAACCATCTCATTTGGGTTGAGGTCAGGTGATTGTGGAGGTCAGGTCATCTGATGCAGCACTCCATTACTCTCATTCTTGGTCAACACAGGCTGGAGATGTGTTGGATCATTGTCCTGTTGAAAAACAAAAATGATAGTCCCACTAAGCGCAAACCAGATGGGATGGCGTTTCGCTGCAGAATAGTGTGTTAGCCATGCTTGTTAAGTGTGCCTTGAATTCTAAATAAATCACTGACAGTGTCATCAGCAAAGCACCATCACACCTCCTCCTCCATGCTTCATGGTGGGAACCACACATGCGGAGATCATCTGTTAACCTATTCTGCGTCTCACAAAGACACAGATTTCCATCGTTCTAATGTCCATTGCTCGTGTTTCTTGGCCCAAGCAAGTCTCTTCTTCTTATTGGTGTCATTTTTTTGTTGTTTCTTTGCAGCAGTTCGACCTTGAAGGTCTGATTCACCCAGTCTCCTCTGAACAATTGATGTGAGTTCAAGTAACAGAGATGTGTCTGTTACTTGAACTCTGTGAAGCATTTATTTGGGCTGCAATTTCTGAGGCTGATAACTCTAATGAACGTATCCTCTGCAGGATGATGGTTTTTGCGACTGCACTTGAAGAAACTTTCAAAGTTCTGACCTTCATGTCTTGACTGACCTTCATTTCTTAAAGTAATGATGCACTGTCGTTTTTCTTTGCTTATTTGAGGTGTTCTTGCCATAATATGGACTTGGTCTTTTACCAAATAGGGCTATCTTCTGTATACCACCCCTAACACAACTGATTGGCTCAAACGCATTAGGGAGGAAAGAAATTCCACAAATGAACTTTTAACAAGGCACACCTGTTAATTGAAATGCATTCGAGGTGACAACCTCATGAAGCTGGTTGAGAGAATGCCAAGAGTGTGCAAAGCAGTCATCAAGGCAAAGGGTGGCTACTTTGAAGAATCTCAAATTTTTCTCACACTTTTTTGGTTACTACATGATTCCATGTGTTATTTCATAGTTTTAATTATTCTTTTTTACTTTTACCCCTTTTTCATGGTATCCAATTGGTAGTTACAGTCTTGTCTCATCGATGCAACTCCCGTACGGACTCAGGAAAGGCGAAGGTCGAGAGCCACTGTGAGTGATTTATCCAAAACACAACCCAGCCAAGCCGCACTACTTCTTGACACAATGCCTGCTTAACCCGGAAGCCAGCCGCACCAATGTGTCGGAGGAAACACCGTACACCTGGCGACCGTGTCAGCATGCATTGCGCCCGGCCTGCTACAGGAGTCACTAGAGAGCAATGGGACAAGAGCATCCCGCACGACGCTGGGCCAATTGTGCGCCACCCCATGGGTCTCCCGGTCATGGCCGGCTACGACAGAGCCTGGACTCGAACCAGGATCTCTAGTGGTGCAGTGCCTTAGACCACTGTGCCACTCAGGAGTCCCCACTATTTTTCTACAATGTAGAKGATAGTAAAAATAAAGAAAAACCCTTGAATGAGTAGGTGTGTCAAACTTTTGACTGGGTTTGTATGTTATCAGAACGTTATTTAATTACCTTCAAATAACCTATCATTTCGGTTAAGGAACCTATGGCATAATTCCCAGAACCAATGGGAAACCAAAAACGTACGTTCCCACAACTTCCAAGTAACTAAAATGTGCTTGCTGGGGAGTCTGTGTAAATAGTTTCTTAAGGTGCAGGTGTGAAGAGTCAGTGCAATAGCCTCTTAAGATGCAGGTGGTAACGTGGAGAGAACAGTCCGTGGCTGGGGTCGCTGGAGTCCTTGGCATTCTTCCGGGACTTTCTCAGACACCACCTGGTCATCATTCACCATGTCACTTTTCATATACTGTATGTTATGATAAGATACCAAAAGTATCAAACAGAGCCAAGTGTTTGACCATTAGATGGAGTAAGTGGGGAAGACAAAGAAAACATGTGACCTCATTGGTGACCTGATTTACTGTGACTTTCTTTCTGTGTTCTGTAGCTCATCCTGCCCTAACAATGACACTGTCTCCCTGCAGTGTATCAGTGAGTAACGATCTTTACATTCTCGCAGTTAATGCACAAAGGCAACCATTAGTCTTTCAAGCTCGATAAAGATATGAATCTAGCTCTCCTGATGAACAGAGGACCAAATACAAATCCCCATACTGTATTAGCACTACGGACCGACTTACTCCCTCTCTCTGTCCCCATGGTAGACTGTGGCAGGCAGAAGTTGTCCAGAATCATAGGGGGATCAGCAGCGAATCTGGGCGATTGGCCTTGGCAGGTCAGCCTCCACTTTCAGGACTCTCACACCTGCGGAGGCACGCTGATCGCTCCTGACTTTGTGGTGACAGCAGCCCACTGCTTCCCCAGGTCAGTACAACAGACAACACCGCAGACAATGGACAAGGAACTGTACTGAAACAATGTAAAGCAGAACAGTAATGACAATAGGAAACAGAACATATAGAAAACTCTTGAAACCTAACAATGCTAAGACAAAAAGAACTGGGATATAACAAGGACAGAACAGAGCTGGAACTGAATAAAGCTAACTGAAGGGAGCTAGCTAAAACTGCACAGTTCTTAGGCTGAACAATTTGTAAGTCGCTCTGGATAAGAGCGTCTGCTAAATGACTTAAATGTAAATGTAAATGTAAACAGTGATCAGTGAAGACAGTGACCTAACAACTCTACTCTCTCTAGGAAGGTCTCATCGTACCTGGTGCCCAATAACTGGCATGTGTATGTGGGCATGGTTTCTCAGATGGTGCTGCCTCGCCCTTATATGGTGGAGAAGATCATTGTCCATGAGAGCTATGACGACAAAACCAACGACTATGACATCACCCTTCTCAAACTCACACAGCGTGTAGACTACTCCAGTGAGTTCACCTTTAACATAACAATATATTATATGATTATTTATACCACTATTAGCATCATAACATGTCTATGTTTGTTATTTCAGACAACATCCAGCCTGTGTGTCTGCCTGCCTATGACAAGATCTTCTCTCCTGGAACAAAATGTTGGACCTCTGGATTTGGGACAACAGAAGCGGGGGCAGGTGAGTGACACATGGTATGACAGTTCGGGGGCTGATTGGCAGATGTGGGACCAAGTCATTGTTTTACAAGTCACAAGTAAGTCTCAAGTCTTACCCAACTGCCTAGCCAGTTGTAGTTCAATCTTGGGTGCAATGATCACGTTCCKGCACTGACTGACTGTGTGGAGGCTCATTGATTTAACGTTGCGTTAGCCTACATGATACACCAGTAAAGTAATAAAATATATAGCTGTCGGCTATATTAGCCACGACTTACCGTTCTTTGTGCAGCTTCAAATGTCGAACAAAGTTGGAAATTGTTGCGCCTCCGTCTGTAATTTTCATCCCGCATGTTTTGCAAGTTGCAATCCGTTTTTTGTTGATACAGCGTCGTCTTTATATCCGAAGAAATGTATTTTGGGTATCATCTTTCCAAGGGCTCCATCTTAATTCACCAGCCGACATTCCTCTGCACTGCCGTACAACTTTTTTAATATCATAATTTTTWACATTTGGGCTTGGGGAGGGTATCAAGTCAGGTCGAGTCATAAGGCTCAAGTCCAATTCAAGTCACGAGTCATTGGTGTCAAAGTCGAGTTGCAAGTCATCATATTTGTGACTCGAGTCCACACCTCTGCTGATTGGCATTGGGATGAACAAGCAGGGGGAAAGAGAAATATGATAGAAAACATGATGCAATCTGGTGTGATATTCTAAATTGTTGCATGTCGTTTGTTTGGTGTTTAGCTCGTGGCTCCACGAATCTTATGGGGGTGACTGTGGACATCATTGACTCCAGCGTGTGTAACAGTAACACAGTGTACAATGGTAAGGTCTCTCAGAACATGTTCTGTGCTGGAGACATGAAGGGAGGCAAGGACTCCTGCCAGGTGAGTGGGACACTAAGACCAATCAGGCAGTAGCTACTTCCACATAGTTTCTTACATGAAGTCCACAAATCTTACCCTGTGTCTCTCACTTCCCTCCTTCCCTTCTCTGCTGTTTCTTCTCTCCCTCTTCTTCTCCCCCTCCCCCTACCACTCCTTCCCTCCTCTAGGGGGACAGTGGTGGTCCCCTGGTGTGTAAAGACTCAGACCAGCTCTGGTACCTGGCGGGGGTGACCAGCTGGGGGGATAGCTGTGGCAAGAGAGACAGACCGGGGGTCTATAGTCGTGTCAGCCGCCTGCTGCCCTGGGTCTACAGTAAGATGCAGGTAAGGAAAGGAGCTCTCAGGACCACTGGGAAGAGAATGCTCAGGCAGAAAACCTCAGCACCGGGGTGGGATTCAATCAATAATTAAGTTAATTTTCACATGTACTGCTTCAGAGGGCACTCATATCCATCTTCATCTTTAAATGTCAGAATCAAGGTTGAAATAGGATGGCGTTATTAGTATGGCGATCCTGAACATGTTCATTCACTCTCCACCTCCCAGCAAGCAAGACCGTGATGTAACCACAACTGCTGTCTTCCAAGGACACTCAGCATGTATTTTGGACCTGACAATGAGATTGAGACTGGTGTGGGAATGGAAGGCTCTTCACGTTACGTGCCTTTAAGCCTATATATGTTTTGTGTTTTTGTATTTATTCATTGTCGTCAGCAGCTTAACAATAAATATTTTTCTATGTGATCTTCTATGTGTCTTATAATGTTGATCATGTAGACTAGGATCCATTTTTGCATGTGTTTGATCATTGCTTTCCTGAAACAGTGTTGAGCATATTTGTGCAATACTCTGAGGAATATATTTCACTCACACTGCAACCTCTTCTAAACCTAATAACCTGTCTCAGGTTATACCACACTGCAACCTCTTCTAAACCTAATAACCTGTCTCAGGTTAATGACCACACTGCAACCTCTTCTACAACCTAATAACCTGTTCTCAGGTTATACCACACTGCAACCTCTTCTAAAACCTAATAACCTGTCTCAGGTTAATACACACTACATCCTCTTCTAAACCTAATAACCTGTCTCAGGTTATACCACACTGCAACCTCTTCTAAACTAATAACCTGTCTCAGGTTATACCACACTGCAACCTCTTCTAAACCTAATAACCTGTCTCAGGTTATACCACACTACACCTCTTCTAAACCTAATAACCTGTCTCAGGTTATACCACACTGCAACCTCTTCTAAACCTAATAACCTGTCTCAGGTTATACCACACTGCAACCTCTTCTAAACCTAATAACCTGTCTCAGGTTATACCACACTGCAACCTCTTCTAAACCTAATAACCTGTCTCAGGTTATACCACACTACATCCTCTCTAAACCTAATAACCTGTCTCAGGTTATACCACACTGCAACCTCTTCTAAACCTAATAACCTGTCTCAGGTTATACCACACTGCAACCTCTTCTAAACCTAATAACCTGTCTCAGGTTATACCACACTACATCCTCTTCTAAACCTAATAACCTGTCTCAGGTTATACCACACTGCAACCTCTTCTAAACCTAATAACCTGTCTCAGGTTATACCACACTGCACCTCTTCTAAACCTATAAACCTGTCTCAGGTTTACCACACTGCAACCTCTTCTAAACCTAATAACCTGTCTCAGGTTATACCACACTGCAACCTCTTCTAAACCTAATAACCTTCTCAGGTTATACCACACTGCAACCTCTTCTAAACCTAATAACCTGTCTCAGGTTATACCACACTGCAACCTCTTTCTAAACCTAATAACTTGTCTCAGGTTATACCACACTGCAACCTCTTCTAAACCTAATAACCTGTCTCAGGTTATACCACACTGCAACCTCTTCTAACCTAATAACCTGTCTCAGGTTATAACACTGCAACCTCTTCTAAACCTAATAACCTGATACTCAGGTTATACCACACTGCAACCTCTTCTAAACCTAATAACCTATCTCAGGTTATACCACACTGCAACCTCTTCTAAACCTAATAACCTGTCTCTGGTTATACTCCAGCTTCACATAAACCTTACTGCTGTGCCTGTTTCTTATTGTTGGGGCGGTTACAGGTACATTATCCATTTTTAAACCAGTACCCGTAGACTGGCAGTTTTTTTGGACTTGTAGTTTCTTCAAAAGAAGAAAAACTGTAAGAAATACATACAGATTTTATAATAAATTCAGCATAAACAGCATAAACAGGACAAGACGTGGACCTACACAACTATTGCTACCACCAGGGCACTGTTGCAAACAGGATGCATTTTTATTAATACTGCAAAAAATGTGGTAAAGCAATTGACTTTTTGTCCTGAATACAAAGTTTTACATTTGGGGCAAATCCAATACAACACATRACTGAGTACCACTCTRCATATTTTCAAGCATAGTGGTGGCTGCATCATGTTATGGGTATGCGCGTAATTGTTAAGGACTGGGAAGGTTTTAAGGTGTGAAAAAGAAACGGAATGGAGCTAAGCACAGGAGAAATCCTAGAGGAAAACCTTGTTCAGTCTGCTTTCCACCAGACACTGGAAGATGAATTCACCTTTCAGAAGGACAATAACCTAAAACACAAGGCCAAATTCTACACTGGAGTTGCTTACCAAGACAGTGAATGTTCCTGAGTGGTCGAATTACAACTTTGAATTAAATCTACTTGAAAATCTATGTCAAGACCTGAAAATGGTTGTCTAGCAATGATCAACAACCAATTTGAGATTGAAGAATTTTGAAAACAATAATGGGCAAACGTTGCACAATCCAGGTGTGGAAAGCTCTTAGAGACTTACCCAGAAAGACTCACAGTGGTAATCGCTGCCAAAAGTGTTTCTACAAAGTATTGACACAGGGGTGTGAGAACTTATGTAAATTAGATATTTCTGTTTTGAATTTTCATTAATATTGCAAAAATGTCTAAAAACATGTTTTTACTTTGTCATTATGGGTTATTGTGTTTAGATGGGTGAGAAAAACAAAACAAGTTAATCAATTAAGAATTCAGGTTGTAACACAACAAAATGTGGAATAAATCAAGGGGTGTGAACACTTTCTGAAGGCACTGTATCATTGTTAATTAACATAATAAATGCAAAGCATTGAATATTTATATTCATGCACATATAAATGAATTGTATAACTTTGTCCAAGAAGCATTTAACTGCAGGGCACTCTCGCATCATGTGAGGGAATGTGCCTACCTGATTCAGGGGAGACAGTGAACAGTTGGGAGTTGGGGCCAATCTCATTGCAGAACGTTTCCTTGGTGTTAAATACAGTCAGTGAACAAACTTAAAATGTTCAAGTTGATGGTTTGGATTACGGGATGCCAAGGTCATATCTGTCCATACTTAGATCTGTTAACCATACTTTTTTAATGGCTAGCTCAGAATATGAGCTTTCCAAAAGTTGTTTATATATTATAGAGATTAGTGCTATCGGGAGCCAGATAATTGATTTATAAATCACATCATTGGATGGTTCAGTAGTTGGGTTTCCCAAGGGACTTAATAGGCCAGCATAGATTACCTAAATTGTATATATAGAAAAAAAGAGGTGCATGGTAATGTATATGTGCCTGTTAAGTAAGTACATTATCTTCTTTACGAATGTAGGGAAGTAAAGATACCCAAAACAACTACTTAAGTAGCACTTTAAAGTATTTTTACTTAAGTACTTTACACCACTGTCACCTTGCCTGCTATTTCTTGTTATTCTTAACAGAACAGAGCATGTACAGTGGCTTGCGAAAGTATTCACCCCCTTGGCATTTTTCCTATTTTGTTTTGCCTTACAATCTGGATTTAAAATGTATTTTTGGGGGGTTTGTATCATTTGATTTACACAACATGCCTACCACTTTGAAGATGCAAAATATGTTTTTCTTGTGAAACAAACAAGAAATAAGACAAAAAAACTGAAAACTTGAGCGTGCATAACTGTTTACCCCCCCCCCCCCAAAGTCAATACTTTGTAGAGCCACCCTTTGCAATAATTACAGCTGCAAGTCTCTTGGAGTATGTCTCTATAAGCTTGGCACATCTAGCCACTGGGATTTTTGTCCATTCTTCAAGGCAAAACTGCTCCAGCTCCTTCAAGTTGGATTGGTTCCGCTGGTGTTCAGCAATCTTTAAGTCATACCACAGATTCTCAATTGAATTGAGGTCTGGGCCATTCCAAGACATTTAAATGTTTCCCCTTAAACCACTCAAGTGTTGCTTTAGCAGTATGCTTAGGGTCATTGTCCTGCTGGAAGGTGAACCTCCGTCCCAGTCTCAAATCTCTGGAAGACTGAAAAAGGCTTCCCTCAAGAATTTCCCTGTATTTAGCGCCATCCATCATTCCTTCAATTCTGACCAGTTTGCCAGTCCCTGCCGATGAAAAACATCCCCACAGCATGATGCTGCCACCAGCATGCTTCACCGTGGGGATGGTGTTCTCGGGGTCATGAGAGGTGTTGGGGTGGCGCCAGACATAGCGTTTTCCTTGATGGCCAAAAATCTCATTTTTAGTCTCATATGAACAGAGTACCTTCTTCCATATGTTTGGGGAGTCTCCCACATGCCTTTTGACGAACACCAAACGTGTTTGCTTATTTTTTCTTTAAGCAATGGCGTTTTTCTGGCCACTCTTCCGTAAATCCCAGCTCTGTGGAGTGTATGGCTTAAAATGGTCCTATGGACAGATACTCCAATCTCCGCTGTGGAACTTTGCAGCTCCTTCAGTGTTATCTTTGGTCTCTTTGTTGCCTCTGATTAATGCCCTCCTTGCCTGGTCTGTGAGTTTCGGTGGGTGGCCCTCTCTTGGCAGGTTTAGGTTTTTAAATGTTTTAATAATGAATTTAATGGTGCTCCGTGGGATGTTCAATGTTTCAGATATTTTTTTATAACCCAACCCTAATCTGTACTTCTCCACAACTTTGTCCCTGACCTGTTTGGAGAGCTCCTTGGTCTTCATGGTGCCGCTTGCTTGTTGGTGCCCCTTGCTTAGTGGTGTTGCAGACTCTGGGGCCTTTCAGAACAGTTGTATGTATACTGAGATCATGTGACAGATCATGTGACACTTAGATTGCACACAGGTGGACTTTATTTAACTAATTATGTCACTTCTGAAGGTAATTGGTTGCACCAAATCTTATAAAAACTAAATTAGTGCCGTATTTACATCCCTTCCAAATGAACCGTTGTGAACGGCTGTGTTAATCATTTACAGTAACAGTGAACCTAATTTGTTCCAAAATCTTAAACAGACCTCAGGAGGAATACCGTCCCAACCAGGTGATGTGCCTTTATTTATGTTATCCAATGCCCTTTTGAGTTCATGGAGAGTGATGTGGGCTCCCAGCAAGCCGGCTTCCTAAATTGAGTGAAGATGAGTTCTAACATTTTGAAAATTGACCCAATCTGGTTTGGTGTGAATTTACAATCAGAGGTGTACAATTCTTTATAGAAACAGGAGAATCTTTGATTGATATATTTTGGGTTCTGATAGTAATTCACCGAATTCAGATTCAATAGTTGCAATATCCACTAATTGATAATTACCACGAAGACACTCCTGCTGATTCCACTTGTCATTGTCATTTCCCCAAATGTTGTTGTTTGGGATTGCTGAGAGTTGAAGGATGTGAAATATTGATTTTTTTTGTTTTTAATACGTTAACATGACACAATAAATGGCACAGATGATTCCTTGATGCTTTTCAACTTATGTACACTTTCTGGTGTAATACAACTGAATTATCGATTCTGCTTTTCCATCTCTATGACTGTGTCAATTGAAATGAAGATGTATTTTGTCATTATTTGAGTTTGAATGTATTACTTTGTTAAATAATACTCTAAACGCATGATTCAACATCATGAATGATTATGGGTAACATTCTTCTGTTCATAATCAATAGTTCATGAGAACGAGAGTGTAATTGTCTATTGACTATAGTGTAGTGTATGGATTTTCCAGTGACCTCAGTACATGAGTGTAGTTGAGATGTATGGAAGCTGATGGTTGATGGATGTAGGCCCGTGAATCTGTTAACCCTCCAACAGCCCTCAATGACAAACTAAAAGAGGGAAGTTCCTGCTCTGACACACGGAATGTCTGTCAGCTGTTTCCTCAACATCAATTAGCACAGGAACTAACACAGCTTCAGTTTTAAGTGTGTGTGTGTGTGTGTGTGTGCATGTTTAACTGCAGTACCAGTCAAAAGTTTGGATAGGTCGACTAACGTTCTGAGAACATACGGTTCCAGTCTACTCATTTCAGGGGTGTACTTTATTTTTACTATTTTCTACATTGTAGAATAATAGTGAAGACATCAAAACTATGAAATAAGACATGGAATCATGTATTAACAAAAAAAGTGTAAAACAAATATATTTTATATTTGAGATTCTTCAAAGTAGCCACCCTTTGCCTTGATGACTGCTTAGCTAAGTCTTGGCATTCTCTCAACCAGCTTCATAAGGTAGTCACCTCGAATGCATTTCAATTAACAGGTGTGACTTGGTAAAAGTTAATTTGTGGAATTTCTTTCCTTCTTAATGAGTTTGAGCCAATCAGTCAAGTTGTGACAAAGTAGGGGTGGTATACAGAAGATAGCCCTATTTGGTAAAAGACCAAGTCCATATTATGGCAAGAACAGCTCAAATAAGCAAYGAGAAACGACAGTCCTTCATTCCTTCAAGTCATGAAGGTCAGTCATTCCGTAAAATGTCAAGGACTWTGAAAGTCTCTTCACGTGCAGTCGCAAAAGCCATCAAGCGCTATGATGAAACTGGCTCTCATGAGGACCGCAACTAGAAAGGAAGACCCAGAGTTACCTCTGCTGCAGAGGATAAGTTCATTAGAGTTAACTGCACCTCAGAATGCACAAATAAATGCTTCATGGAGTTCAAGTAACAGACACATCTCAACATCAACTGTTCAGAGGAAACTGCGTGAATCAGACCTTCATGGTCAAATTGCTGCAAAGAAACCAATAAGAAGATGAGACTTGCTTGGGCCAAGAAACACGAGCAATTGACCTTAGACCGGTGGAAATCTATCCTTTGATCTGATGAATCCAAATTAGAGATATTTGCTTCCAACCGCTGTGTCTTTGTGAGACGCAGAGRTGGTGAACAGATGATCTCCACATGTGTGGTTCCCACCGTGAAGCACGGAGGAGGTGTGATGGTGCTTTGCTGGTGACACTGTCAGTGATTTATTTAGAATTCAAGGCACACTTAACCAGCATGGCTACCACAGCATTCTGCAGCGATACGCCATCCCATCTGGTTTGCGCTTAGTGGGACTATCATTTGTTTTTCAACCAGACAATGACTCAACACACCTCCAGGCTGTGTAAGGGCTATTTGACCAAGAAGGAGAGTYATGGAGTGCTGCATCAGATGACCTGGCTTCCACAATCACCCGATCTCAACCCAATTGAGATGGTTTAGGATGAATTGGAGTGAAGGAAAAGCAGCCAACATTTGCTCAGCATATGTGGGAACTCCTTCAACACTGTTGGAAAAGCATTCCATGTGAAGATGGTTGAGAGAATGCCAAGAGTGGGCAAAGCTGTCATCAAGGCAAAAGGTGGCTACTTTGAAGAATCTCAAATATAAAATATATTTTGATTTGTTTAACACTTTTCTGGTTGCTACTTGATTCCATGTGTTATTTCATAGTGTTGATGTCTTCACTATTGTTCTACAATGTAGAAAATTATAAAATAAAGAAAAACCCTTGAATGAGTTGGTGTGTCCAAACTTTTGACTGGTACTGAATTCTTGTGGGGACCAGAAGTAAACCAAAAAAATGTTGACCAACTGGGGACATATTTTTTGGCCGCACCAGTGGTGTAAAATACTTAAGTAAAAATACTTTAAAGTAGTATTCAATAAGTTTTTTGGGGTATCTGTACTTTACTTTACTGTTTATATTTTTTACAACTTTTACTTTACTACATTACTAAAAAAATATTGTACTTTTTACTCCATACATTTTCCCTGACATCCAAAAGTATATTATGAATGCTTAGCAGGACAGGAAAAGGGTCCAATTTACACACTTATCAAGAGAACACATGGTCATCCCTACTGCCTCTATCTGGCAGACTCAAATTAAATTWATATATATATATAAGGAATTTGAAATGATTTATACTTTTACTTTTGATAGTTAACTATATTTTAGCAATTACATTTACTTTTGATACTTAAGTATATTTAGAACCAAATACTTGTAGACTTTTACTCAAGCAGTATTTTACTGGGTGACTTTCACTTTTACTTGAGTAACTTCCTACTAAGGTAGGTACCCTAGCAGCAGGTAGCCTAGTGGTTAGAGCGTTGGGCCAGTAACTGAAAGGATGCTGGATCGAATCCCTGAGCTGACAAGGTAAAAGTCTGGCATTCTTCCCCTGAACAAGGCAGTTAACCCACTGTRCCCTGGTAGGCTGTCCTTGTAAATAAGAATTTCTTCTTAACTGACTTTCCAAGTTAAATAAATAAACAAAAGTTATCTATACTTTACTCAAGTATGATGGGAACTTTTTCCATCACTTGTCCACACAAGGTCAAAGGATATTTATAGGAGTTTTAGTGTTAAGGATATAATTTAGGTTTAGGGTTGGAGTTAGGAGCTAGGGTTCGTTTTAGGGTTAGGAGCTAGGATTAGTGTTAAGGTTAGGTTTTCGGGGGAAGGTTAAGGTTCAGGTAATTGTTTAGGTTAGGTTTAGAGTTAGGGGTTAGGGAAAATAGGATTTTGGATGAGACTGAATTGTGTGTTCCCTCGTTAGTTATACGTGTGTGTGTGTGTGTGTGTGTGTGTGTGTGTGTGTGTGTGTGTGTGTGTGTGTGTGTGTGTGTGTGTGTGTGTGTGTGTGTGTGTGTGTGTGTGTGTGTAAAATATCACATTATACAAAAGAAACACAGAAAATTAATTTTTATTTTCTAAATGACCAAACATCCAAATGGTTTTCTCATTCCCAGAGAGTTGTTTGTCAGCTCGGTGACCTAGTCCTCTCCTCTTATCTCAGATGATATTGATGTGTTTTCACTGCTGTTACTGTGTCCTTCAAGGCTCAACCTCTGGTATCTGGCTATATTGTCTGTACAACTGCATCATGTTTAACCAATTGAAGAGTACATTCCCATTGTATCTTATCCTCATTCTCCAACCTTTAACTTTCCATTGGTGGCAATTACTAAACTAGTTCAAGTCCATTGGCCCGGAGACATTAGACAGATAATGTGTGTCATCTTATCATAGATGACCCAAACACAGATTTCTTCATTGTAATCATTGTGGTCTTAAAAGTTTAATTGAGAGTTTGACTGTGTTTCATGCATTTTCAAAGTCAACTTTAACACTGGTGTTTGACCCAAGCTATTAAACCCGGTGAACAGCGTGCCTTTGCCATCGGGCTTCTCAACCCCTGACTTCCAGTCTGATCACATGAGAAGATATCAAGATACCCTTAAATGACCTCTACCTCACATCAGATTAAAATGTAACTACTCACTCACCCAGAGCGCACTCCCTGAGCTAGGTAATGGAGCAATACTGTACTTCACATGACCCACACCTGCATGCTTTTTGAGATACTGTTCAAAATATAACAGTGAACAAAGTGTCAGAGAGTACAGACATGTGTTAGTGTTTAGTCTAGCCTGGATGTCTCTGTCTATCTGGGACTGGCTTTCAGAGAGTTTATCAATTATCTATTTACTCTATTTGCAGGATTGTTGATGACCTTGTCAGATAACAAGACAGAAGATCACTCTGAATATATGGCTATGCACTGTTGACCTGTTAATGTGACTGGTGTGTGTGTTTGTGTGTGCATGCGTGCGTGTGCGCTCATGTTTGTTTGTGCACGCGTGTATGTGTCTGCGTGCCCATGAATGCGCGGGAGAGAACAGAGTCAATTCTACGTTTTTTTGCTGTTGTTGTAATAGCTCTACTTCACACTGCCTATCTCAGTAGTCTCAACTCAGTCCAACTGCAGACCCTGACACACAGACACTATGGGTGGAGGTAAGACTGAATCCATTGTCTTCCATTTCTATCATTACTTCAATTGATCCTGTTATACACTAAAGGAACATCAAGGATATCTATTTTATTGTCAGATTTTTTTATTCATTACGATTTCCTATTCATTATGATATTTTTGCATTTAGTTGCAGAAACTGTCATTCAACAATTGATACTTATTCTTCTTTTTAAATGTTCTTCAAGTATTCATTTTAATGGATGGTCTTTCCTTCTGCCTTTCCCTCAGAAACATCACATGACATCTCAGACTACGACTTTAACTATGGTAAGTGTAGAGTGTTTGATGGAATATGTGTTTAGTTAGTAATGTGCATGTGGAAAATGAAGTTAGCTTGAATAATATCATGTGCTATGAATGAACGAATTAATGAAATAAATTGTATTTTCATGTCAAATTGCCAGTTGGCAACCAATCTCTTATGGGATTAATTGACACATGAACAAACATTACAATAATTCACTGTGGTAATTAAAGGATCATTCTTCTTCTGGTGTTCTCTGCATTGCGCGTCGCATAAAGAGTGAAAAACGTTAAGGTAAAAATCTATACATAATAGTAAATAAGGTTGTCCAAACAATAATTATATCCCTAGAGCAGTAAAATAATATACCTATACTACCGTTCAAAAGTTTGGGGTCACTTAGAAGTGTCCTTGTTTTTGAAAGAAAAGCTATTTTTTTGTCCATCAAAATAACATAAAATTTATCAGAAATACAGTGTAAACATTGTTAATGTTGTCAATGACTATTGTAACTGGAAATGGCAGATTTTTTATGGAATATCTACATAGGCGTACAGAGGCCCATTATCAGCAACAATCACTCCTGTGTTCCAATGGCACGTTGTGTTAGCTAAACCAAGTTGATCATTTTAAAAGGCTAATTGATCATTAGAAAACCCTTTTGCAAATATGTTAGCACAGCTGAAAACTGGTGTTCTGATTAAAGAAGCAATAAAACTGGCCTTTAGACTAGTTGAGTATCTGGAGCATCAGCATTTGTGGGTTCGATTACAGGCTCAAAATGCCCAGAAACAAAGAACTTTCTTCTGAAACTTGTCCATCTGTTCTTGTTCTGAGAAATTAAGGCTATTCCATGCGAGAAATTGCCAAGAAACTGAAGATCTCGTACAACGCTGTGTACTACTCCCTTCACAGAATAGCGCAAACTGGCTCTAACCAGAATAGAAAGAGGAGTGCACAACTGAGCAAGAGGACAAGTACATTAGAATGTCTAGTTTGAGAAACAGACACCTCACAAGTCCTCAACTGGCAGCTTCATTAAATAGTACCCGCCCGCAAAACACCAGTCTCCACGTCAACAGTGAAGAGGCGATCCCGGGATGCTGGCCTTCTAGGCAGAGTTGCAAAGAAAAAGCCATATCTCAGACTGGCCAATAAAGTCAAAATATTAAGATGGGCAAAATAACACAGACACTGGACAGAGGAACTCTGTCGAGAAGGTCAGCATCCCGGAGTCGCCTCTTCACTGCTCCAAAACCGCCATAAAAAGACTGACTATGGTTTGCAACTGCACATGGGGACAAAGATCGTACTTTTTGGAGAAATGTCCTCTGGTCTGATGAAACAAAATAGAACTGTTTGGCCATAATGACCATCGTTATGTTTGGAGGAAAAAGGGGGAGGCGTGCAAACCGAAGAACACCATCCCAACCGTGAAGCACGGGGGTGGCAGCATCATGTTGTAGGGGTGCTTTGCTGCAAGAGGGACTGGTGCACTTCACAAAATAGATGTCATCATGAGGGAGGAAAATTATGTGGATATATTGAAGCAACATCTCAAGACATCAGTCAGGAAGTTAAAGCTTGGTCMCAAATGGGTCTTCCAAATGAAGAATGACCCCAAGCATACTTCCAAAGTTGTGGCAAAATGGCTTAAGGACAACAAAGTCAAGGTATTGGAGTGGCCATCACAAGGCCCTGACATCAATCCCATAGAAAATGTGTGGGCAGAACTGAAAAAGCGTGTGCGAGCAAGGAGGCCCACAAACCTGACTCAGTTACACAAGCTTTGTCAGGAGGAATGGGCCAAAATTCACCCAACCTATTGTGGAAGGCTACCCGAAACGTTTGACCTAAGTTTAACAATTTAAAGGCAATGCTACCAAATACTAATTGTGTGTGTATGTAAACTTCTGACCCACTGGGAATGTGATGAAAGAAATAAAAGCTTAAATATATCATTCCCTCTACTATTATTCTGACATTTCACATTCTTAAAATAAAGTGGTGATCCTAACTGACCTAAAACAGGACATTTTTACTAGGATTAAATGTCAGGAATTGTGAAAAACTGAGTTTAAATTTATTTGGCTAAGGTGTATGTAAACTTCCGACTTCAACTGTACACACAAACCATTTACCACATAGAAGCAAAATATTTTTACAATTTAATTATAGGTAGCCCTTTTTCTTTTATTGTAGGCTTTAGCTAAATATTCCACAAACAGAAATACACAATGGACAAAAAAAACATTTCAGTTTCTCCTCATCATTCAGCCACATAATGGCAGGGTATATCTGCTGTGCTTTCTGGAATAAGAGCAAGCATATATCGTGATAGAAATGGCAATAGAGGATAAAATTAGTTTTGTTCTCTATTTCTTCGAGGTCACAATAGTTACGTAGTCTTTCCTCTTCCATTTCACCACAGTGAGTTATTTGTGTCTGATTTCCTCACAGACTATCCCTTACTTAGAAGAGGAGGGCTCATCTTTGCTGCTGTGTTCTTCTGCCTGGGTATCGCTATCATCTTCAGTGAGTAGTATCCTCCAGGCCAAAGACGTGTCAGGAACAAGCCTAGAACATGCCTATATCAATGGGTACCCATTCTGCCTCAGATACATGCCTAACATGTAAGGAAAATMTTAAAATGTGTAATTTCCTCTAATAAGGATACAATGGAACTGTAAAGAAGCCTTTGTGAAGTAGCTGTTGAATTATGTATTAAGTGATTCACAAGCATTTGGGAGACTGTTGGTTTAGTGAACAATCTAAGTGGAAAGTGCTGTCGTTCTGCATTTAAAATGACATTTCTGAAGGGGAGATGGAGAAATATTAAAGCTGTTCAGTGGGCCGGTTATGATGTGTAAGCTTTGTCTGTTTTCACTGTGAGTGTCTGACTGTGTTCCTCTGTGTTGACACAGGTAAGAAGCTCAGCTGTTGGAAGGGTCATGCAAAGTAAGAAAATAAAAATGGTTGAACTCATCAGTGCTAAAACAGGAAACATTCAATTAAACATTGAACATGAAAAAAAAACGCCTCCCGTACAAGTGTTTCACACATACAGTATAAACATACACACATTGTCTTACACTCGGTCCGTGGTTCGATGGTTTGTCTTGTTTTTGTCTTGTTTACAGGCCTGTGAACACCTCTGAACCTTGAAACAAGGTAATGTAATGGTGTATTGACTGAGACAATCAGACCAACATAGCCTATATAATAGGCTTTAAAGTTTAGACACATTATACCCTGACTGGTCATGTGAGCTATTATCAATGTCTAAATGTGTTCTTTTATTTTTTGTTCCAGACATTCACCAGAGACAGCCATGATTGGACCCAGGGACATCCCTATGACATCAATACCTTGGCAAGATGAGGGATCACTATATATTTGTATTTTACTAATGGAGGAACAATATGAAGAGTGATGTGTGGTGACTGTCACATTACAATAATATAAAATTAGCGTTAATAAAACATTTTTTGCCATTGTTTTTTTCTTTGGTGATGCTGAGGATTGAGGCAAGGTCAATCCAAGTGATCTAGGCCTACTCCAGAATGGTATTTAGCCCTCTGGACACATAATACTGGTCCTCCATTCAGCATATGGTTTATTTATCCATTTCAACCAGAGCAATGGATATTGGTGGACAAACAACAATTATGGTCCAGGTGCAATAGAGATTTCAAACACAGGGTGGCAGCAATAACGCATTAATTCAAACGGATTGTCTCAAAGAGGCTCTCTCAGGTACCAAGGCTAGGCACTGACGCCAAGTAGAAACTCCAAGCTGGTCAATGCCAGTCCCAAGAAGCAAGTTATGCGTATTCCAAATTGTTATAAAACATTCTAAATTTAAATTAGTCACATGGATGGTCTGTGTCAGGATCTGTTGCAATGAGTTGGRAAAATTGCAAATCACAACGAACAAATCTAAATTGAAAACATTCAAATAACTCTCCCCTCCCCCACTCCTTTCACAAGAAGGCTAGAGACTCGACCTGAGACAGGTAGACACAGTGGCATTTAAATCATTTTGACATTTTCTTTAAAAAGCAACCAATTTTGGCCACATCTCAACCACTGACTAGCCTAGCTGTATTGATATTGGCTATCCCACTTCAACCCCTAGAGGGGTTCCATTTGAATGCATTGGGAAGAAGACTATTTGCCTATTCTGTGAAGCAACATTTGGGCTAGTAACTGCTATTCTGTTAAGCAACATTTGGCCTAGTAATGCTATACTGTTGAGCAACATTTGGCCTAGTAACTGCTTACTGTTGAGCAACATTTGGCCTAGTAACTGCTTACTGTTGAGCAACATTTGGGCTAGTAACTGCTATACTGTTGAGCAACATTTGGCCTAGTAACTGCTATACTGTTGAGCAACATTTGGCCTAGTAACTGCTATACTGTTGAGCAACATTTGGGCTAGTAACTGCTATAATGTTGAGCAACATTTGGCTAGTAACTGCTATACTGTTGAGCACATTTGGCCTGTAACTGCTATACTGTTGAGCAATTTGGCTAGTAACTGCATAATGTTGAGCAAATTTGGCCTAGTAACTGCTATACTGTTGAGCAACATTTGGCCTAGTAACTGCTATAATGTTGAGCAACATTTGGGCTAGTAACTGCTATACTGTTGAGCAACATTTGGGCTAGTACTGCTATACTGTTGAGCAACATTTGGGCCTAGTAACTGCTATACTGTTGACAACATTTGGGCTAGTAATGCTATCTTTGAGCACATTTGCCTAGTAACTGCTATACTGTTGAGCAACATTTGGCCTAGTAACTGCTATACATGTTGAGCAACATTTGGCCTAGTAACTGCTATACTGTTGGCAACATTTGGGCTAGTAACTGCTATAATGTTGAGCAACATTTGGGCTAGTAACTGCTATACTGTTGAGCAACATTTGGGCTAGTAACTGCTATACTGTTGAGCAACATTTGGCTAGTAACTGCTATACTGTTGAGCAACATTTGGGCTAGTAACTGCTTATACTGTTGAGCAACATTTGGGCTAGTAACTGCTATACTGTTGAGCAACATTTGGCCTAGTAACTGCTATACTGTTGAGCAACATTTGGGCTAGTAACTGCTATACTGTTGAGCAACATTTGGCCTAGTAACTGCTATACTGTTGAGCAACATTTGGGCTAGTAACTGCTATAATGTTGAGCAACATTTGGGCTAGTAACTGCTATACTGTTGAGCAACATTTGCCTAGTAACTGCTATACTGTTGAGCAACATTTGGCCTAGTAACTGCTATACTGTTGAGCAACATTTGGGCTAGTAACTGCTATTTTGTTAAGCAACATTTGGCCTAGTAACTGCTATACTGTTGAGCAACATTTGGGCTAGTAACTGCTATTTTGTTAAGCAACATTTGGCCTAGTAACTGCTATACTGTTGAGCAACATTTGGCCTAGTAACTGCTATACTGTTGAGCAACATTTGGCTAGTAACAGCTTGTCTAATTTCAGGGATTTATATATAAGGTCACCATTTCATATAAAGCAAAATTGCAAACCTTAACCATATAGCAGATTTTGTTTAGGAAGAAATGTAACTGAAGTCCGGTTAAGTGAGTTATTGGGAAAAATAGCTTTTTTTGTTTTAACTTTAGGTCTATAGAGTGTATTATATCCATACTAACCTGAAGTAGCAGACATAAAAGAAAAGCCTGAAATGAGATACCTTACATGCTGGACATGAGGAGAACAGAAAAAAACTATCGGGAGATTCTCTTCTGCACTGCTCAACCAATCCAGTAAATGTGGAGGAGTTAAGAGGGCGTGTCGCCTTGTTAACTCTGAGGTATATGTTAACGTCCAAAACCACAAGACCTGTCACAGGCTCTCTTCCCATTTCCCCTGAAACCGAATATCCTGTTGTTGGGAAAATCCTGTTGTTGAGAACTCGGCAGAGGCTATGCCCATACTGATCATTGATGATGTTGCTGTATAGTGTAGGCCTTGCTAAACCTTGTTCACCAGACACTTCCGCACACACGAGATTAGGCCTACTGTATGTGAGGGTGTGGCAGTTTGTGGAGCAGAGGTAGAGGACACTAGACATAGATGAGGTGGGATAAAGTTGAATGATTAATCTCCCTGCCAGATGTTAGTAGAGTGTAGCTTCGGGTCTGTTGTTATTGTCAGGTATAGGATGAGGTGAAGATTATATAGAGAAGA
>NC_036863.1:29778496-29781039 GCF_002910315.2 Salvelinus sp. IW2-2015 | reverse complement strand
AGCTTACTGTTGAGCAACATTTGGCCTAGTAACTGCTATACTGTTGAGCAACATTTTGGCTAGTAACTGCTATTACTGTTGAGCAACATTTGGCTAGTAACTGCTTATAACTGTTGAGCAACATTTGGGCTAGTAACTGCTATACTGTGAGCAACATTTGGCTAGTAACTGCTATACTGTTGAGCAACATTTGGGCTAGTAACTGCTATATGTTGAGCAACATTTGGGCTAGTAACTGCTATACTGTTGAGCAACATTTGGCCTAGTAACTGCTATACTGTTGAGCAACATTTGGCCTAGTAACTGCTATACTGTTGAGCAACATTTGGGCTAGTAACTGCTATTTTGTTAAGCAACATTTGGCCTAGTAACTGCTATACTGTT
This sequence comes from Salvelinus sp. IW2-2015, assembly GCF_002910315.2. NCBI lineage: Eukaryota > Metazoa > Chordata > Actinopteri > Salmoniformes > Salmonidae > Salvelinus > Salvelinus sp. IW2-2015. Next base: position 29,780,655 of record NC_036863.1, on the reverse strand, counting down.
GAGCAACATTTGGGCTAGTAACTGCTCTACTGCTATTTTGTTAAGCAACATTTGGCCTAGTAACTGCTATACTGTTGAGCAACATTTGGCCTAGTAACTGCTATACTGTTGAGCAACATTTGGCCTAGTAACAGCTTGTCTAATTTCAGGGATTTATATATAAGGTCACCATTTCATATAAAGCAAAATTGCAAACCTTAACCATATAGCAGATTTTGTTTAGGAAGAAATGTAACTGAAGTCCGGTTAAGTGAGTTATTGGGAAAAATAGCTTTTTTTGTTTTAACTTTAGGTCTATAGAGTGTATTATATCCATACTAACCTGAAGTAGCAGACATAAAAGAAAAGCCTGAAATGAGATACCTTACATGCTGGACATGAGGAGAACAGAAAAAAACTATCGGGGAGATTCTCTTCTGCACTGCTCAACCAATCCAGTAAATGTGGAGGAGTTAAGAGGGCGTGTCGCCTTGTTAACTCTGAGGTATATGTTAACGTCCAAAACCACAAGACCTGTCACAGGCTCTCTTCCCATTTCCCCTGAAAACCGGAATATCCTGTTGTTGGGAAAATCCTGTTGTTGAGAACTCGGCAGAGGCTATGCCCATACTGATTCATTGATGATGTTGCTGTATAGTGTAGGCCTTGCTAAACCTTGTTCACCAGACACTTCCGCACACACGAGATTAGGCCTACTGTATGTGAGGGTGTGGCAGTTTGTGGAGCAGAGGTAGAGGACACTAGACATAGATGAGGTGGGATAAAGTTGAATGATTAATCTCCCTGCCAGATGTTAGTAGAGTGTAGCTTCGGGTCTGTTGTTATTGTCAGGTATAGGATGAGGTGAAGATTATATAGAGACAGATGTACAGTTGAAGTCYGAAGTTTACATACACCTTAGCCAAATGCATTTAAACTCTGTTTATCACAATTCCTGACATTTAATCAGAGTACAAATTTCCTGTCTTAGGTCAGTTAGGATCACCACTTTATTTTAAGAATGTGAAATGTCAGAATAATAGTAGAGAGAATGATTTATTTCAGCTTTTATTTCTTTCATCACATTCCCAGTGGGTCAGAAGTTTACATACACTCAATTAGTATTTGTTAGAATTGCCTTTAAATTCTTTAACTTGGTTCAAACGTTTCAGGTAGCCTTCCACAAGCTTCCCACAATAAGTTGGGTGAATTTTGGCTCATTCCTTCTGACAGAGCTGGTGTAACTGAGTCAGGTTTGTGGGCCTCCTTGCTCGCACATGCTTTTTCAGTTCTGCCAACAAATGTTCTATAGGATTTTTGTGATGGCTACTCCAATACCTTGACTTTGTTGTCCTTATGCCATTTTGCCACAACTTTGGAAGTATGCTTGGGGTCATTGTCCATTTGGAAGACCCATTTGCGACCAAGCTTTAACTTCCTGACTGATGTCTTGAGATGTTGCTTCAATATATCCACATAATTTTCCTCCCTCATGATGACATCTATTTTGTGAAGTGCACCAGTCCCTCCTGCAGCAAAGCACCCCCACAACATGATGCTGCCACCCCCGTGCTTCACGTTTGGGATGGTGTTCTTCACGGTTCTTTGCAAGCATCCCCCTTTTTCCTCCAAACATAACAATGGTCATTATGGCCAAACAGTTCTATTTTGTTTCATCGACCAGAGGACATTTCTCCAAAAGTACAATCTTTGTCCCCATGTGCAGTTGCAAACCGTAGTCTGACTTTTTTATGCCGGTTTTGGAATGGCCTCTTTCCTTGCTAGCGGCCTTTCAGGTTATGTCGTATTGGACTCGTTTTACTGTGGATATAGATACTTTTGTACCTGTTTCCTCCAGCATCTTCACCAGTCCTTTGCTGTTGTTCTGGGATTGATTTGCACTTTTTCGCACCAAAGTACGTTCATCTCTAGGAGACAAACACGTCTCCTTCCTGAAGCGGTATGACGGCTGTCTTCTCATCCCAATGGTGTTTATACTTGCGTACTATGTTTGTATGTATGTACATGGAGATGGTACGGTACCTTCATGTGTTTGGAAATTGCTCTCAAGGATGAAACCAGACTTGTGGAGATCTACAATTTTTTTCCTGAGGTCTTGGCTGATTTCTTTTGATTTTCCCATGATGTCAAGCACAAGAGGCACTCTCCTCTTCTCCTCT
>NC_036863.1:29758335-29775461 GCF_002910315.2 Salvelinus sp. IW2-2015 | reverse complement strand
AGCTTACTGTTGAGCAACATTTGGCCCTTTAGTAACTGCTATACTGTTGAGCAACATTTTGGCTAGTAACTGCTTTACTGTTGAGCAACATTTGGCTAGTAACTGCTTATAACTGTTGAGCAACATTTGGGCTAGTAACTGCTATACTGTGAGGCAACATTTGGCCTAGTAACTGCTATACTGTTGAGCAACATTTGGCTAGTAACTGCTATATGTTGAGCAACATTTGGGCTAGTAACTGCTATACTGTTGAGCAACATTTGCCTAGTAACTGCTATCTGTTGAGCAACATTTGGCCTAGTAACTGCTATACTGTTGAGCAACATTTGGGCTAGTAACTGCTATTTTGTTAAGCAACATTTGGCCTAGTAACTGCTATACTGTTGAGCAACATTTGGCTAGTAACTGCTATTTTGTTAAGCAACATTTGGCCTAGTAACTGCTATACTGTTGAGCAACATTTGGCTAGTAACTGCTATACTGTTGGGCAACATTTGGCCTAGTAACAGCTTGTCTAATTTCAGGATTTATATATAAGGTCACCATTTCATATAAAGCAAAATTGCAAACCTTAACCATATAGCAGATTTTGTTTAGGAAGAAATGTAACTGAAGTCCGGTTAAGTGAGTTATTGGAAAAATAGCTTTTTTTGTTTTAACTTTAGGTCTATAGAGTGTATTATATCCATACTAACCTGAAGTAGCAGACATAAAAGAAAGCCTGAAATGAGATACCTTACATGCTGGACATGAGGAGAACAGAAAAAAACTATCGGGGAGATTCTCTTCTGCACTGCTCAACCAATCCAGTAAATGTGGAGGAGTTAAGAGGGCGTGTCGCCTTGTTAACTCTGAGGTATATGTTAACGTCCAAAACCACAAGACCTGTCACAGGCTCTCTTCCCAATTCCCTGAAAACCGGAATATCCTGTTGTTGGGAAAATCTGTTGTTGAGAACTCGGCAGAGGCTATGCCCATACTGATTCATTGATGATGTTGCTGTATAGTGTAGGCCTTGCTAAACCTTGTTCACCAGACACTTCCGCACACACGAGATTAGGCCTACTGTATGTGAGGTGTGGCAGTTTGTGGAGCAGAGGTAGAGGACACTAGACATAGATGAGGTGGGATTAAGTTGAATGATTAATCTCCCTGCCAGATGTTAGGAGGTGTAGCTTCGGGTCTGTTGTTATTGTCAGTATAGGATGAGGTGAAGATATATAGAGACAGATGTACAGTTGAAGTCGAAGTTTACATACACCTTAGCCAAAACATTTAACTCTGTTTATCACAATTCCTGACATTTAATCAGAGTACAAATTTCCTGTCTTAGGTCAGTTAGGATCACCACTTTATTTTAAGAATGTGAAATGTCAGAATAATAGTAGAGAGAATGATTTATTTCAGCTTTTTTTTCATCACATTCCCAGTGGGTCAGAAGTTTACCTACACTCAATTAGTATTTGTTAGAATTGCCTTTAAATTCTTTAACTTGGTTCAAACTTTCAGGTAGCCTTCCCAAGCTTCCCACAATAAGTTGGGTGAATTTTGGCTCATTCCTTCTGACAGAGCTGGTGTAACTGAGTCAGGTTTGTGGGCCTCCTTGCTCGCACATGCTTTTTCAGTTCTGCCAACAAATGTTCTATAGGATTTTGTGTAGGCTACTCCCATACCTTGACTTTGTTGTCCTTATGCCATTTTGCCACAACTTTGGAAGTATGCTTGGGGTCATTGTCCATTTGAAGACCCATTTGCGACCAAGCTTTAACTTCCTGACTGATTGCTTGAGATGTTGCTTCAATATATCCACATAATTTTCCTCCCTCATGATGACATCTATTTTGTGAAGTGCACCAGTCCCTCCTGCAGCAAAGCACCCCACAACATGATGCTGCCACCCCCGTGCTTCACGTTTGGGATGGTGTTCTTCGGCTTGCAAGCATCCCCCTTTTTCCTCCAAACATAACAATGGTCATTATGGCCAAACAGTTCTATTTTTGTTTCATCAGACCAGAGGAACATTTCTCCAAAATACAATCTTTGTCCCTGTGCATGCAGTTGCAAACCGTAGTCTGACTTTTTTATGCCGGTTTTGGAGCAGTGGCTTCTTCCTTGCTAAGCGGCCTTTCAGGTTATGTCGATATTGGACTCGTTTTACTGTGGATATAGATACTTTTGTACCTGTTTCCTCCAGCATCTTCACAAGGTCCTTTGCTGTTGTTCTGGGATTGATTTGCACTTTTCGCACCAAAGTACGTTCATCTCTAGGAGACAGAACACGTCTCCTTCCTGAGCGGTATGACGGCTGCTTAGTCCCATGGTGTTTATACTTGCGTACTATTGTTTGTACAGATGGACGTGGTACCTTCATGTGTTTGGAAATTGCTCTCAAGGATGAACCAGACTTGTGGAGATCTACAATTTTTTTCCTGAGGTCTTGGCTGATTTCTTTTGATTTTCCCATGATGTCAAGCAAAGAGGCACTGAGCTTGAAGGTAGGCCTTGAAATACATCCACAGGTACACCTCAAATTGACTCAAATTATGTCAATTAGCCTATCAGAAGCTTCTAAAGCCATTACATCATTTTCTGGAATTTTCCAAGCTGTTTAAAGGCACAGTCAACTTCTGACCAACTGGAATTGTGATACAGTGAATTATAAGTGAAATAATATGTCTGTAAACATTTGTTGGAAAAATGACTTGTGTCATGCACAAAGTAGTTGCCAAAACTATAGTTTGTTCACAACAAATTTGTGGAGTGGTTGAAAAACAAGTTTAAATGACTCCAACCTAAGTGTATGTAAACTTCCGACTTCAACTGTAAGTGTGGAAAAAGGGTGCAGACAGCTCCCAGTGCAGACAGGCTTATGGGACAGGCTGACAAAGCATATTCATCAGTGAGATTGCTCTGTGCTCGGCTAATTATTCTTGAGTAAATAAGTCATCATGGAGCTGATAAAACACACACTCTCTCTCTCTCCCTCTGTGAGAAATATACTCTGTGAGGCACAGTCAGTCACACACACACATTTTGTAACACTTTTATTACATGTCAGATCACACACACACACACACACTCTAATTTTCACACATGCGCACGCACGCACACACACAGACACAGCTCCAGTTTTAGGCATGCACCTTACTGAAAACTACTGCACCTCCTCTGCACCTGTATTCATTTCAACAGAGAACATAACATGAGGTTTCCAGTCCAACCCTGAGTGGGGGTCATTGGCCACTGAGCCTACTTAGACTGGAGTGTCCTTCAATGGTCATCTGTGATTATGAGCATATTGGTCCTACAATGGCAAGAGTTCAGTGTAATCAATAATTTGGATACATTTTTTTAACCTTTATTTAACTAAGCGAAGTTAGTTAAGAACTGTCTAACATGGACGATGCTGGGCCAATTGTGTGCCACCCTATGGGACCACCCAATCACGGCTGGTTGTGATACAGCCTGGAATCTAACCAGAGTGTCTGTAGTGACACCTCTAGCATTGAGATGCAGTGCCTTAGACCGGTGCCACTCGGGAGCCCATATATAAGCAAGTCCATATATGGGGTCGGGGTGATATGGTGAAAAACAAAAAACAAAATAATAAAAATGTAGGCTATTGGTCTGTGTGTAAACGTTCCGGTGGCTCACCCAAACAGAGGACAGCAAACCCTGATCTCAAGAGGGATCTTTCAAGTCTCTCCATCTCTCTCTTGCTCTCTACCTCTCTCTTCCTCTCTCACACATGCTCTCTCTCTCTCTGTTTATGTGTGTGTGTGTGTGTGTGTGTGTGTGTGTGTGTGTGTGTGTGTGTGTGTGTGTGTGTGTGTGTGTGTGTGTGTGTGTGTGTGTGTGTGTGTGAGCGCGCTGGAGAAAGAGCCTTACACATGCATGCATTTGTGCGCGTCCTCCGTTGTTGTCGGGGAGAGGAAAGAGAAGAAAGAAGTGCTTTCAATTTAAGTCACTAATGCGACTCATTAGTCATATATCCAGCAATATATCCAGCAATATATCCAGCAATCCCTCAGCGACTGAGTGAATCCACAAATAAACACACAAGTAATATTGTTGATTATAGGGATTTGGTCTCCAATGGTATCTGGAGAAGATCCATCCATAGCCAGAGAAACAGGTAGTTTAGTCCGTGTGGCACACAGGTGGGCGCGCTCACCTGCGTGTCAGTCTGACAGCAGACATCCACCTGTCGTCGTCAAACCGGTGCACCCTCCCTCCTTTCCATTGATAAATTACCGAATGTCCACTCCTCAACTCAACTCAACCCTCGGCCGGCTCAGCGGTTCAATTTGACGCGTAACCATCGTTCCGCGGTGTCTCATGAGAATACGGAGGGAGGCTTCGCGTGTATGATAGTCACATCGAGGGGAGGGGACGTGGGCGGGTCTCACAGGCGCTTCTCATTTCCCCGCGATGGTTATCTGGGCAGCAGGGCTGGAGAGACCGCCGGGGAGCATAGTCGCCAGTCCAGCACGGAGACTCGCCTGGCCAAAGACTGCGCCGCACACTCGCCAGGATTGCCAAACATTCCTGAAAAATATACCTGCTATTTATGGCATGTGGCTTGTAACTTTACTCCTGCTGTACTCTCTCCAGGAAGGTAAGAAACACTGTTTTTATTTATTATCTTTTTAAATTAAATCCAGTGAGTGTCTCACTTATTCTATCCTGATTAAAATCCGTACTGCAATATGTACCAATAATTGTAAAGAAACAACAGGAAAAAATAACTGAATTGATGTAGCCTATTAATGGAATCCATGAAATTAGGAGAGATCGGATTTGAAAAGGGTGTAAATGACTTTGTCTACAAAATCCATATTATTGTAACGGTGCAGGTAGAGGTGTTTTAGGTGTGAAGTAGCCTACATTTTTTGTTGATTGCTGTGTGGCGGTGTGCACGGGTACATGATGCCGCAGATGGTGCTGATAGCACGGTTTGTTTTCGCATTATACCAGCGAGAGTTATGAATATGTAAAATGGCTGGATAGGAAGAACGAACGAGGTGGGAGAGAGAGAGAAATTAAGAAAAGGCTTGAAATGCCTGATTTGTCGACTTTTTGAGCGGTCAAAACTTGAATGTGCACTGGCACATGCAGTGCGAAGTACGAAGTAATCTATGCTTATCATTTATTTCATTGTTAATCTTTTTTTAAATATAATTTGCTGTGATTATTTGACTTATTGTTGTCGTTTTGTGGGTCTGTCTGTGAATGTGTTTTTGCGCTTGGCTATGGACACAGCCGTAATGTTCTGGAGGGGTGCTGTGGGGATTTTTGGGAGGTGATTTGGATGAGATTTTTGGCAAGAGTCCCTGTCTGGCGATGAGTAGGCTAGTTGCCATGTTGAAAAATGAAGTAACAAATGAAGAGCTTCTTCCACATAAATGATGCTCCCAAATTAATTACCACATAATGAAAATACAATTACACTTTTCAAAATGTCCTCTTTTATTTTGTGGACACTATGAGTCAAATCTTGGTTAGGCCTATATGATTTCTGTTATAAAGTGCTTTCTGTTTTGAAGGGGAAAATCCTTGTTCAACATGGCTGAAAATCCCCGACCCTATTACCGTTGCTGATCTCCCTTGCTATTACAGTGTATTATAATAACTCTGAACAAATCTGCGTTGAAAATAACACAGAAACTAAACAGCATCTCTGTCCTTTGTTGAGCATGCCTGTTTTAAGTTATGTATGTATGTTTATGAGTTATGATTTCATAAATTAGCCTGGAGGATGATCAGATAGGTTTTCTCTTATGACGCCATATGTAGGCCTAACAGACAATGTCAATACTGGAAGGGCAAACTCATATAGCCTAGATACATACTTACATTGGCGCTTACTTCTATTTAGGCTGTTTCGTGTTAATAATTGTTTAATGACATATCAGCCTATAATTTTGGAGAAATAAGTCCTGTGCATCTGAGCGTTGAAATTTCGTATTTTCATAAATGGGTCTATTTACATTGAAGCATTTGGATGTCTCTCTGAATGCATAGCAATTAAAATGAAAAAAATAAGGTGTAGGCACAAATTATCTCAGACCAGCATCCAATAGTCTTTTAAAGCTATTTAATTCGATCTAATTTATTAGACCAAAGAAGGCCCCAGATGCGTGGGTGGATGTAGACAAGCCCAGGCGTGTTTCCCTCTAATAGCCCACCTGAACCCTGGCTGCTGTGTGTGCGCGCGCGTGCGTGTGTATTTGTGTGTTTGTGAAAGGGGGGACACCCCTCCCTCTCTGCCTTGCGTTGGGCCTGTTTGCTGTGAAGTTGCGATTTCACTGTGGTTATAATTTCATTGTAACAATATATTGTGTGCATTTTTTATTGTTAAATGGTTCACTTTAATATTTTGTAAACATCATATTTTAGTTGAATATTCTATTCCATTTTCAYCGCAAATACACCAAATTCAATGGGCAAGCTAATTATTCACAGCGACAAATTGTTCAATTACGTAAATCAAAGAAAATAAATAAAAGAAGAGACACTCAAACCTATTTTTGTCAAAATGGCAGTAAAAATCATTAGTATTAATTTGCTAGATCTTTAAGTGTTGCAAATCGCTCAATCTTTTTTAGGCCTACAACCAATGTCGCTAAATGAAATAGCATATTTTTACGACCATTAGCGCTATATTTCATTACGGAAGATGGGCATTAGACAATTTTGTCAATATGGAATTCATTTGAATGGATTTTTATAATCAGACTACATTATTTTTAAAATACAAATTATGATAATCTAACACTGATACACAGATTTGTATTAATGATTACCTAGAATGATGATCAATTAATGATGTAAGCATTTCAGAAACGCTATATTTGATGTAGAACATTTTATAATTTCAGTGTCATTTTTAGGATGTATAGGTCTATTGAAAAAATATGAATTATGAAATTAAAATGAAATAAATATAATCAAATTGTCCCCTCAATTGCATTTGGAAACTGAATTGAATAAATCAAAATATATGTTGTCATAAGGCATTCCCTCCCTCGTCATAAACTCCAACTGTCACCCTCTACCCCTCCCTCCCGCTCCTGCCCCTCCCTCATATAAAATAGAAATATGCAAAATTGGTCTCTCTCTATTTTAGCCCAAATCCCCAGCTGCCTTCTCCCACAGCTGCGCAATTAGCGCTGGGATCTGCCGTATCACCCAATGACAGAGCAGCAAAGCAGGTCACAGGACAGAAGCGTGCCAAGATAATTGCCCATAGTCCCTGCTCTTATTTTTCGAATCGAATATGTTCATAAATCACWTTTTTTATGCAATAATACTGCAATAATAAAATGCACAGCCCTTTTCGTAAACTTAGCATAGGCCTACTCCCACTTAATTTTAACGTGAAGGGTCAGATTGTATTCTTATAAACACAAACAAACATTGTCATATCTCGATTATTTATTAGTGTAATTTTGATTAATTCTYACTCCTTGAGTCGGTGCTGGTTGCCCTGGGTTCAATAAGGAGTCAAATAGTCTTAACCTACTCGTAAAAAGGTAAAAAGGCCTACTGTTAGAATGTTTTATTTATTATTGTTTTCGTTTTGAGCCCAAATAAACCTTCAAACTTCCCTCCCGTAAAAAATCATCCCACAAACTTTTTCAATGGACTTCATGTGGGTACAAAACTATTTCTATGTCCTTGGCCGGAGTTGCCCTTGCCTCTAGTAAGGAACTCGAAAGGTGCGTTTTACCTCGGTGTAGTGTTGATTAGGTCTACCTATTTAATAATGTTGTCAGATGTACAGTAGGCTGAACGTTACTGCTGCTGGTGTAAAAGTGGTGCGTTGCAGTGGTGAGGCTGGCAGGGGAGCGCAGGGGATTTCAGAGCGCGCGGAGAGGAGCCATGGCACTTTCAGCGATAGGATCATGTCATATCTTCATGGCACATCGTACCTAACCCTTACATTAACCGTCTTAAATTTCAACTTCAATAGGGTGACGTCAAAGTTGGACGTCCCAAGGATCCCCTTTGCGTTTCCCATTTTCTTTTCTATTCGTCTGTCTCTCCACATCCTCTCGCTCTTCTCTCAACCCATCCTTATAACGCATCGTACCAGAATGGGATAAAGTATCTCGGCAAAAATGCATTAGATTATTTAAATGGATAACGAATATTTTGAAAAAAACAGGGATATGAAACATGCGTTATGAACAACAGGTGAGGTGTCTAAGTTGATAGTCTTTTATCACCTCTGTTCTTCATGTATTGGAGGGGATTTTAATGCTAGAACTCGGCTAGCAGGTGGTTGTTTTTGTCTAAGGTATGTTCTCTCTCTCGCTCTTTCACTCACTCTCCATTAGTCGCTCACTCACTCACACACTCACCCTCCCGCTCTCTCCCTCATCACTAGGCAGAATTAAAGGATGGGGGAGGGGCGGTTTTATGCAGACTGTGCTGGGACTTGTGATCCACAGATTTGATATTCACATTAAGAGAGAAACTGGCTGCTTTGATGTGAGGGGGAACGGGTCCATGGGGACTGCTGAAGAAGCACACTTTTCACTGACGCAGCATGGGCCTGGGGGGCGTATTGGGTGTACAGAAAGCAGGGGGGGCAAAACCCATGCCTTGATGAGATGTAACCCCCAACAACCCCCCAGCCCAGCACTCGCTCACTCCTCCCCACCCCACACCAACCACCTTATCCCAGACCCCTAAGGATTGTTCATAAGCTTACACCCAGGGCTGACTCTAGCCTTTTGGGGGCCCTAAGCGAGATTTGGTTGGGGGGCCCACCACCTCACTGCAAAACATTTTAGTGGCCCCTCTCTTGATGGCGGAGAGAAACATTTATGTTTTTAAAGTACATTTCCTGAAATTCTACACATTCTACACATTCTACACATCACATACCATGAGTTGGAGATATTTTTTTCAACATTTTATAACAAATTTAAGGCCAGGCAGCACAGGCTAAAATACATTTTTGCATCTACCAATCAATTTTGAGATTTGTTGGTATTTTGGTCCATTAATATTCGTTTTTTCACAAAGTAAACATAAACATTTAAAAAACTTGGTTTAAATGAATATTTTCTTTAGTTTATCACACTACGTCATCAACATTTGTATGAATTTTAACCACTTTAAAATGTATGTATTTATGAAGTGTATATGTATATACCAAAAGTGTTTTATTTAAGTCTACATTCAACAGGTAAATGTTGATTGTGATAGGATTAAGAGAAACACAAATCCATATTAAGGTGTGGTGCCTGGCCTTTTTTGCCATGGGGCAGAGAGAAGATTTTTGCAGTTTTACACCTTATTTCTTTCAATTCTACCCATTTTGCCATGGGGTGTAGAGATTTTTTTAGCAGTTTTAAACACCCACAAGAGTGGAAATTCACTTTTTTTGCAGCTGATAGACGATGCCCATAGCTTACCCATGATGTTGCACCACGATTTAAGTAAATAAGTCATAGTTTTAGTCAAAGTATAATATATTTGGGGATGAAGTGGTTCCTTTGGATATTTTCTGTGCCAATGCCGTGTGTTTCCCCTATGATATGAAGTGATAATACTTTTCAGTCTATGTAACTTTTCAGGGCTGGGTTTTATTTGAATGTTACCACCCACTAGCATGGTATTGTTTATTCATCAGAAACTTCTGCAAAGTTCTTCCTGTTTGTGAGTCGCGACTTAGCTGAGCAATATAATATATAATCTTTCACTTAGCCAAACAACTTTTCACACTAGCCTACACTTGGCTGCCTGAGCCATGGAGTAAATTCAAATAGGGGTGCAAACATATGTTTTTACACCTCCACTTTTACCAGCAAATTATCATAATCCATTGGATAATTTGTCAAGTTTCACTTATAGTTTATCTAGTTTGTCTAAAAAAAATATATGACCATTTTATAAATGGTAAAATTGTGTGTGATATGATTGCATTTTGGAACCCCGCTCCCCCTGTCGCCCCAAGATGAATGGTTTTGGCCACGCTCCACTGCTTGGATTGGTGCAGGTAGAAATCACAAGTGTCTATCCTATAATGAAAAGGCACCCGCAAAAGAAAATAGATAAACCCACAAACGTTTTTCTATTTTGTGCTGTTGTAACATTTGTATTGGGGTTTCGTGTCCAATGTGCTCATGGTATTGTTACATATCATTTGCGGCGTGCATCATGAGTCATTGTAGCCTATCATTTCAATTCACCTAGCTGTCAGAACCATGGCATGAGCACGGGCTGACTTGACATTGCTGTAGCACAGCCTACCTTGTAGAAAAAACGCATTCTGTAGTCCAAACCGTTCAATAGTTAGGCTATCAATATTACCAGAGCTTAATCTCCTTTGTATTTCTATGGCAGATTCACGGCCGCAATTTATGGAAGATGCCAAAACTTTGGATATAACAATAATTGGCAAAGTCAAAGATACTGATTACCCATATCCATCTGTGTCGAAGTTTTCCCTAAATGCTTATGACAAATCCAGCTCCAGAACCAGCCATAGCCTAGCCAGCTGGCTAATCTTCTGAGTACTATGTAGCAACAAGATTCAACATTAGCTAGCTATATAAGGTTAGCATAATAGCTAGCTACACTGACAGCTGTCAGTGCCCTACTTGTTGTTATTTCTCCACTCCACGTGGAAATCACCACAATGTTCCCACCCCCAATTCGTGAATATGTATTAGCAGCAGGGGTTGGAACCAAAATTATTTTCCAATGGTTTAATTCTGAACAGAACCACATTCGTTACACTGTTCTGACCAGTAAAATAAAGTTCTGAACCCGTTCGAACACATTTAAAACAAAAAGTGTATATCGTTCCTTTTTTCACCTTTGAAATCAACAGGTTTTTACATTAAGCTCATTAAATGACTTCACCAATTGGATAGACCTGGCAAGCTAGTTGTTTATGTACATGATGAACAGACACGTGTAGCCTATGGCGCAAGATGTAGGTGTGGAGAAAGCGAGAGAGGGGTGAGGAGGAGGATTGAAGTACTGGGCATGTTGTTATGACATGCATTATCTGAATTAGGTATACAGAACTATACCTAGGAGGAGCGGCTTCTTTGAAGGAACTTTTAATGTTCTTTGAGCTAGCTAGCAAGCTTGTGTGTGCAGAGTGGCACCAGATTCAAAAACACATCTTATCTTTTTGTAGTTAATAAATCCAGTGTGAAATGTGATAACTAGGTCTATAGTATCCTTAACTAGCATTGAAAAGTGAGTCCATTCTTCTCTGGCTAATAAAAAAGATGAATCATGCTTGTAAAGGCCTGGTGTGTAATGTCAGTACAGTAGCCTATCGTAGCATTCGGAGGTGGAGGGGAAGGTAGCCTAAACACACACAAACACTGGCAAAGATTTTAATCTTGCAGGCAGACACTGGAATAAGTTTCTAAGTGACAGAGTGAGGATTTGCATTTGGATGGATTTGTTGCGTTTCTTTTTTGTGGGACAAAGAAGAATGTCTGGAACGTAAAATAACGTTATTAACCGGTTCTCGTGCTTTTTCTAGTTTATTTTCTAGTTTTCGGTTCTGTTCCCTGAACTGGTACCAACCCCTGATTAGCAGCCTGCTTCATTCTTCGGAGGTGGAACCTAAACGAGAATTTCCACTATAGGAATTACCCCTAGCGGCCGCTTATGCCTGGAGCCGGCCCTGTTTACACCTACCTCCATCTCCCTGTCCCTCCTTTTTCATTTTTATGTACTTACCCTCCCCCTGCTCCTCACACACACACACACACACACACGCACACGCACACGCACACGCACACGCACACACACACACACACACACGCACGCAAGCAAGCAGACACAGACACAGACACACACACACACAGGAAAATATTTGATTCACTCAGTTCTAAATGCAAACACGTTGGCACACAACTTCAAAAGTCTCCGTGAGACTCACCAAGATCTGAGATAGCTAGCATTCGGAAGGTTAGAGATGGATAGATGGAGGGAACGGAGGGGAATGAAGAGCACAGGGAGATGGAGGGAACGGAGGGGAATGAAGAGCACAGGGAGATGGAGGGAACGGAGGGGAATGAAGCAGCACAGGGAGATGGAGGGAAGGGAGGGAAATGAAGAGCACAGGGAGATGGAGGGAACGGAGGGGAATGAAGAGCACAGGGAGATGGAGGGAAGGAAAGGAGGAAGTGAAGTTTCAGTCTGGCTGAAAATGATCCTACGTCTGTCTCCATGGGAAGAGGCGCTCCATGATGTGTGACAGAGAGAAAGAGAGGAGGATGGGGGTTGCAAGAGAGCATTGATGTGTATGCACATGAGCAGAGGGTTAAAGAGAGAATGAGGGAGAGATAGAGAAAAGGGGGGGAAGATGGAGAAGAGAAGAAGACGTTATGCATTTGGTTCGGTTCAGGGAGTGAGGGTGTGAGAGTTTGTGTATTAAGGGAGTGAGGGTGGTGGAAATGTTGGCATTTGTTTACCAGCTCATCAGTGTGTGTATCGTGTTTAACACCCAATACGATTGTGTGTGTGTGTGTATTTGTGTGTGTGGAGTGCATGTGTCTGTGTGTGTGTGTGGAGTGAGTGGCGTAGGCCAGCTGCATTATGCATAATGAAGTATTGCATAGGCAATGGCTTCTGCATCTCGACATACATATTCATGTCTCGTTCTCTAGCAGGCTGCATAAAATAGTGTCTCAGTGTGTTCTGCGCACACTCACTCCTGCAGCCAGTTAACCAGCCAACCAGGGCTCAGCTCTACCAGCACTATTAGCAGGCTCCAATGCACTGCAATGAAAACACCCCACAATAAATAAGGGGAGGTGGATGTTTCGCTGTCTATCTTTTCGATTGTTTTTCCTCATCGTGTTTTCTTAGCGATTTTGGACTGAACTTCCAGCTCGACAGGTCAACGCTTATACTTTGGACTGAATTTGACTGAAAGGGCATTGGTTGATGTGTTAGCATGACATATTACAGTAATACGCTGACAGTCAATGCACATTGGGATACTAGAATGTTTTGGCTGTATGATTGGTTCCATCCAGACTAGTTTGTCTTAAAAGCAGTCACTGATTCCACAAAATGGAGTTGGCCATTTTAGCCACTGGTTGCCTCTGGTTTCTCCTCCCATTGACTTGGATGGAACATGGAAGTCACTCGCACCAAGTTCACCCACTCCAAATACACATCAAATGTATTCACACTACATTCACATGTCGTATGTTGTACGTCTTTTTTTAGTCACATGTCAGTGCCACCATGGCAACCCCTCTTTCACCTCCCAGTTTGACTGTATCCTAAGTGCTGCTCAGAACATGTGTGTCTGTGTGTTTGTCATGCGTCTGTGTGTTTGTTGTGTGTATGTGTGTTTGTCGTGTGTGTGGTGTTTGTGTGTCTGTTTCTGACAGCCTTTGAGTGTGTGTTTGTTGTGTGTGTGGTGTGTGTGTGTCTGTTTCTGACAGCTTTTGAGTGTGTGTTTGTTGTGTGTGTGGTGTGTGTGTGTCTGTTTCTGACAGCTTTTGAGTGCCACTCCACCCTGCCCAGTACAGTACCCTCTGCCCCCCCAGCCTCCTCACCCCCCAGGCCCCTAATCTAAAGAGATGTGGTCCTGCTTCCCAGCCCCCCCCAGCTCCCCTAAGCTCTCAGGGTGACCCCCAGCCTTTAGCCCCCTTCCACCCCTCCACTTTAGTCCTGTCCCCCCATTGGGAGATTATAGATATTGCAATCTTTAATATGGGCTTTATGCTCGAGGGCCATTATCAGTAATCTGCAGGGGGGTGGGGGAGAATGTCTGACCTGGATTCAGTAGCCCACCATCGGATGGACGGCTAGAGTTCATATTTACCATCTCTAGCATGCTGCCCTCAGTTGACATAACATCATTATCCAGAGGAGCTGAACTTACTCTAGGTTTAATGTATAGACTGTCTATGGTGCTGATCTTACTGTAGGGTTAATGTATAGACTGTCTATGGTGCTGATCTTACTGTAGGGTTAAGTATAAGACAGTCTATGGTGCTGATCTTTACTGTAGGGTTTATGTATAGACTGTCTATGTGCTGATCTTACTGTAGGGTTAATGTATAGACTGTCTATGGTTGCTGATCTACTGTAGGGTTAATGTATAGACTGTCTATGGTGCTGATCTTACTGTAGGGTTAATGTATAGACTGTATGGTGCTGATCTTACTGTAGGGTTAATGTAAGACTGTATATGGTGCTGATCTTACTGTAGGGTTAATGTATAGACTGTCTATGGTGCTGTCTTACTGTAGGGTTAATGTATGACTCGTAATGGTGCTGATCTTACTGTAGGGTTAATGTATAGACTGTATGGTGCTGATCTTACTGAGGGTTAATGTATAGACTGTATATGGTGCTGATCTTACTGTAGGGTTAATGTATAGACTGTCTATGGTGCTGATCTTACTGTAGGGTTAATGTATAGACTGTATATGGTGCTGATCTTACTGTAGGTGTTATGTATAGACTGTCTATGGTGGCTGATCTTACTTGTAGGTTAATGTATAGACTGTATAGGGTGCTGATCTTACTGTAGGGTTAATGTATAGACTGTCTATTGTGCGTCTTACTGTAGGGTTAATGTATAGCCTTGTCTATGGTGCTGATCTTACTGTAGGGTTAATGTATAGCCATCTGTCCATGGTGCTGATCTTACTGTAGGGTTAATGTATAGACGCCTATGGTGCTGATCTTACTGTAGGTTAATGTATAGCCTCTGTCCATGGTGCTGATCTTACTGTAGGGTTAATGTAATGCCTCTTATAATGGTGCTGATCTTACTTAGGGGTAATGGATAGCCTCTGTCATGGTTGCTGATCTTACTGTAGGGTTAAATGTATAGCCTCTATAATGGTACTGATCTTACTGTAGGGTTAATGTATAGCCCTGCTATCATCGTGCTGATCTTACTGTAGGGTTAATGTATAGCCTCTGTCCATGGTGCTGATCTTACTGTAGGGTTAATGTATAGCCTCTGTCCTACGGGTGCTGATCTTACTGTAGGGTTAATGTAATAGCCTCTGTCATTGGTGCTGTATCTTACGTCAGGGTTCTACATGTATAGCCTCTGTCCATGGTGCTGATCTTACTGTAGGGTTAATGTTTATTCTCTGTCCATGGTGCTGATCTTACTGTAGGGTTAATGTATATTCTCTGTCCATGGTGCTGATTCCGTGAGAAAACGCTTCATGGTTTGATGTGTTGTTATCACCACCATCTGAATCTACACATGTAAATAATCTGTCTGTCAACAACACAAGGTAAATACTTGTGTACACAAATGGACATTTAATGAGCCCTTGAACTAATATCCATTTCAGGCAGAAGATGTGGCATATTACCTGTAAAAAATGTAAGGCAATGAGCCCCTTACAAACAGCCCCTTATTTACCACTTTCTTGCAGGTATACCCCTTTTATACATATCAGTGGTTAACTGGGGGTGTTGTTAACCCATGGGTGGATGTTTGAATTTAAAATTAGGGAGGTGTTAAACAATGGAAGTYTTGATGAATTTACCTGCTGAAAAAGCAGAGAACCATTCACACAGTACCGATAGCTGTATTTTGGTTACAGGTTCTGTGAAAATGCAGGAGTCATGACTAGGTCTTTAGGTGGGGTTTAATGTACAATGTTTTTTACCCCTTACCACTTTCAGATGTACCAACAGCTGGTATAAAGAAGCAGGCATGGTAAATTAGTGGGATTTTGTCTGTGTATGAAAGGGATATACAGTATGTGTTTACTAGAAGGGTACTAGAGAGCCTGGTGCAGATGTTTGGACAGTGGTGTCGGAGGGGCTGGACAGTGGTGTCGGAGGGGCTGGACAGTGGTATTGGAGGGGCTGGACAGTGGTGTCGGAGGTGCTGGACAATAGAGAGTCTCCAGCTAGATGTGAATTAGGCATGTTCCTTGTGGGGTGATTTCTCGTATCTCTGAAGCTCCATTAAGAGTTACATTTTGGCTACAGATCATTTTGCTTCATTCATACGTATGCTATTTATCATGGTTAGATGAATGAGTTGAACTCTGTGTGCTTAGCTGAACCTGAAAGCTTATACAGAATGGGAGTTAGAGAAAATGTGTGTATTACATATTTGGGGGGGCAGGGCGACACATCTGTCCATCTATGACAGGGTCATTTCTCTATCTTCTAATCTTCCCCTCCTTGACCCTAAATGTGGGGACCTCCCTTTCTCTCTCTGCTGGGGTTGTGTGTCCCTAATCTGAGTACCCAGGAGGAACACTACTGGTGTGTGTGTGTGGTGTGTATACGTGTGTGTTAAATATGAAAGGAGATTAAACCGATTTAACTCTGCGTCTGGCATACAAATTCCAATCACATAACTTAACTGTGTGTTTTCTCTGCGTGGCGAGTGGGGTGTGTGTGGTGTTGTGTGTGGTTGTGTGTGTGGGTGTGTGTGTTGTGTGTGTGTGTGTGTGTGTGTGTGTGTGTGTGGGTGGTGGTGTGTGTGGTGTGTGTGGTGTGTGGTGGTGTGAAGGTTAGGGCCTCCTCCCACAGTCCACTAACTCCACCAGAGGCTTTAGCCGCAAATCCCTGGCTTTCTGCATCAATGACTGATGTTTGCAGCTGGACATTTGAGCATACCTTGTGTTTTCTGATTATTTTGCTCCACATTTGAAGGGCATTCCTTTTCCCTTCGCTGTCTTCTGGTCTGTTACAATCTGTTTTTATGTGGTCATTACTTTTCAGTCTGTCTTTATTTAGTGACTTTTTATTTAACTATTTTATGAATAACGCCTGGGCAGATTTCCAGAGTGTGTTTGAATATTGGTGCCTCAAGCAGTGTGTTTTTCAAGCAGTTCCTCACCTGTTTTATTTCACACCAGTGACACTTTGGCTTTACAGTTCGTTATAGTTCTACTTTCTACTGTTCTACAGTTCTACTGTTCTACTGTTTACAGTTTCTACTGTTTCTACTGTTCAATTGTCTAACCGTTCTACTGTTCTATGTTCTACTGTTCAATTTGTTCTTACAGTTTCTATACTGTTCTAACTGTTCTTCTACCTATTCTACGTGTCTAACAGTTTCTACTGTTCTATCTGTTAATCTGTTCTACAGTTCTACTGTTCAACTGGTTCCACAGTTCTTATACTGTTCT
>NC_036863.1:29735665-29755101 GCF_002910315.2 Salvelinus sp. IW2-2015 | reverse complement strand
CTTCTACAGTTTTACTGTTCTACTGTTCTACAGTTTTACTGTTCTACAGTTTTACGTTTCTACTGTTCTATATGTTCTACAGTTCTACTGTTCTTCTCTCTACACTACATATTACTGACTGTGATGTCTCTCTCCCCATGCAGTACACAGCGAGGATGTGGGCTCTACCAGGCTGTACTTTGTGAACGCGTCCCTCCAGAGGCTGACCTACTCCAGCTCGGGGGTGTCCCTGCCCTGTCCGGCGGGCGGCACCCCCACCGCCATCCTGCGCTGGTACCTGGCCACCGGTGATGACATCTACGACGTGCCCCACATCCGTCATGTCCATGCCAATGGCACCCTCCAACTCTACCCCTTCTCTCCCTCCGCCTTCAACTCCTACA
This sequence comes from Salvelinus sp. IW2-2015, assembly GCF_002910315.2. NCBI lineage: Eukaryota > Metazoa > Chordata > Actinopteri > Salmoniformes > Salmonidae > Salvelinus > Salvelinus sp. IW2-2015. Next base: position 29,754,718 of record NC_036863.1, on the reverse strand, counting down.
TCCACGACAACGACTACTTCTGCACCGCAGAGAACCAGGCTGGCAAGATCCGCAGCCCCAACATCAGAGTCAAAGCTGGTGAGGGGGGGGGGGGGGGGGGAGAAGAGATGGCAGAGGGAAGGGACAGGTGAAGAGGGGAGGGGGAGAGGAGGTAGAGATATTGGATAATAGAAGTCAGAAGGACAGAGGGACAGAAGGAACTGATACTAAGCGAGTTTAGAGGTTAGAGCATTTAGCATTAGAGCATTTAAAGAATTTGACCCTCAGGTGGTTTAATTTGTCCCCCCGAGTTTTCTGAGCAAAACATATGTATATTATTTATGGGGGACATAAAAGACAGTAAAAACACCCGGAAATCAGCTCCAAGTGATTTTAAAATAAAAAATATGTTCCTCAATACAAAACACATCTGATCGTATACAAATGTAAGCAAGTTTTGAAATGATTATGTTTTAGTCAAATATTATATCTGTTTGGGCTTCTTGCATTTCAATTTGCAGTCTACAGATGATATGTAATTATGTTCCGGCCCCCCGACCATCCGCTAGTTGATGATCCCTGGGTTAGAGGGACAGAGGGACTGAAGGAACTGATAGTAAGAGGGGAGCGATGGAGGTTAGAGGCAGAACAAGGGAGGGGAATGATGGAGAGAGAAAATTTAAAAACCAAAGGGAGAGGATTGATTGACAGCCTGCTGGCCACAGCACAAGCCACTCAGAGAAGGACCTGTCCAAAACCTAGTCCCAAACCCAAGCTGACCTAGAACACAGTCTACTCTGCTGTGACAACATCTGTAAAAAAAAAAAAAAAGATGGCGCCGACCGAGATGGCCGCCTCGCTTCGCGTTCCTTGGAAAATATGCAGTATTTAGTTTTTTTATGTGTTATTTCTTACATCGGTACCCCAGGTAATCTTAGGTTTCATTACATACAGTCGGGAGAACTACTGAATATACGATTAACGTCAACTCACCATCGTTATAACCAGGAATATGACTTTCCCGAAACGGATCCAGTGTTTTGCCTTCCACCCAATACAATGGATCTGATCCCAGCCGGGGACCCTATGCGACGCCGTAAAAGGGGCAAACGTAGCGGTCTCTTGTCAGGCTTCGGAGACGGGCACATCGCGCTCCACTCCTAGCATACTACTCGCCAATGCCAGTCTCTTGACAATAAGGTTGATGAAATCCGAGCACGGGTAACATTCCAGAAGAGACATCAGGGATTGCAACGTGCTCTGCTTCACGGAAACATGGCTAACTCAAGAGACGCTAACGGAGTCGGTGCAGCCAGCTGGTTTCTTCACGCATCGCGCCGACAGAAACATACATCTTTCTGGTAAGAAGAGGGGCGGGGGGTATGCCTTATGATAACGAGACGTGGTGTGATCATCATAACAACACACAGGAACTCAAGTCATTCTGTTCACCTGATCTAGAACTCCTCACAATCAAATGTCGACCGCATTATCTACCAAGGGAATTCTCTTCGATCATAATCACAGCCGTATATATTCCCCCCAAGCAGACACATCGATGGCCCTGAACGAACTTTATCTGACTCTTTGTAAACTGGAAACCACACACCCTGAGGCTGCATTCATCGTAGCTGGGGATTTTAACAAGGCTAATCTAAAAACAAAACTCCTAAATTCTATCAGCATATCGATTGTGCTACCAGGCTGGTAAAACCCTGGACATTGTATACTAACTTCCGCGACGCATATAAGGCCCTCCCCGCCCTCCTTTCGGAAAAGCTGACCACGACTCCATTTTGTTGATTCCAGCCTACAAACAGAAACTAAAACAACAAGCTTCCCGCGCTCAGGTCTGTTCAACGCTGGTCCGACCAATCTGATTCCACGCTTCAAGACTGCTTCGATCACGCGGATTGGAATATGTTCCGCATTGCGTCCACAACAAACATGGACGAATATGCTGATTCGGTGAGCGAGTTCATTAGAGAGTGCATTGACGATGTCTACCCACAGCAACGATTAAAACATTCCCAAACCAGAAACGTGGATTGACGGCAGCATTCCGCGTGAAACTGAAAGCGCGAACCACTGCTTTTAACCAGGGCAAGGTGACCGGAAACATGACCGAATACAAACAGTGTAGCTATTCTCTCCGCAAGGCAATCAAACAGGCTAAAGTCCCATACAGAGACAAAATAGAGTCGCAATTCAACAGCTCAGACACAAGAGGTATGTGGCAGGGTCTACAGTCTATCACGGATTACCAAAAAGAAAACCAGCCCCGTCGCGGACCAGGATGTCTTGCTCCCAGACAGGCTAAATAACTTTTTTGCCCGCTTTGAGGACAATACAGTGCCACTGACACGGCCCGCTACCAAAACCTGCGGGCCTCTCCTTCACTGCAGCCGAGGTGAGTAAAACATTTAAACGTGTTAACCCTCGCAAGCTGCAGGCCCAGACGGCATTCCCAGCCGCGTCCTCAAGCATGCGCAGACCAGCTGGCTGGTGTGTTTACGGACATATTCAATCAATCCTTATCCCATTCCTGCTGTTCCCACATGCTTCAAGAGGCACCATTGTTCCTGTTCCCAAGAAGCTAAGGTAACTGAGCTAAACGACTACCGCCCCGTAGCACTCACTTCCGTCATCATGAAGTGCTTTGAGAGACTAGTCAAGGACCATATCACCTCCACCCTACCGGACACCCTAGACCCACTCCAATTTGCTTACCGACCCAATAGGTCCACAGACGACGCAATCGCAACCACACTGCACACTGCCCTAACCCATCTGGACAAGAGGAATACCTATGTGAGAATGCTGTTCATCGATTACAGCTCAGCATTATAACACCATAGTACCCTCCAAACTCGTCATCAAGCTCGAGACCCTGGGTCTCGACCCGCCCTGTGCAACTGGGTCCTGGACTTCCTGACGGGCCGCCCCCAGGTGGTGAGGGTAGGTAACAACATCTCCACCCGCTGATCCTCAACACTGGGGCCCCACAAGGGTGCGTTCTGAGCCCTCTCCTGTACTCCCTGTTCACCCACGACTGCGTGGCCAAGCACGCCTCCAACTCAATCATCAAGTTTTGCGGATGACACTACAGTGGTAGGCTTGATTACCAACAACGACGAGACGGCCTACAGGGAGGAGGTGAGGGCCCTCGGAGTGTGGTGTCAGGAAAATAACCTCACACTCAACGTCAACAAAACAAAGGAGATGATTGTGGACTTCAGGAAACAGCAGAGGGAGCACCCCCCTATCCACATCGACGGGTCAGTAGTGGAGAAGGTGGAAAGTTTTAAGTTCCTCGGTGTACACATCACGGACAAACTGAATTGGTCCACCACACAGACAGCGTTGTGAAGAAAGGCGCAGCAGCGCCTCTTCAACCTCAGGAGGCTGAAGAAATTCGGCTTGTTCACCAAAAGCACTCACAAACTTCTACAGATGCACAATCGAGAGCATCCTGTCGGGCTGTATCACCGCCTGGTACGGCAACTGCTCCGCCCACAACCGTAAGGCTCTCCAGAGGGTAGTGAGGTCTGCAGAACGCATCACCGGGGGCAAACTACCTGCCCTCCAGGACACCTACACCACCCGATGTCACAGGAAGGCCATAAAGATCATCAAGGACAACAACCACCCAAGCCACTGCCTGTTCACCCCGCTATCATCCAGAAGGCGAGGTCAGACAGGTGCATCAAAGCAGGGACCGAGAGACTGAAAAACAGCTTCTATCTCAAGGCCATCAGACTGTTAAACAGCCACCACTAACATTTAGCGGCCGCTGCCAACATACTGACTCAACTCCAGCCACTTTAAAATGGGAATTGATGGAAATTATGTAAAAATGTACCACTAGCCACTTTAAACAATGCCACTTAATATAATGTTTACATACCCTACATTACCCATCTCATATGTATATGTATATACTGTACTCTATATCATCTACTGCATCTTGCCATCTTTATGTAATACATGTACCACTAGCCACTTTAAACTATGCCACTTTATGTTTACATACCCTACAGTACTCAGCTCATATGTATATACCGTACTCTATACCATTCTACTGCATCTTGCCTATGCCGTTCTGGTCTGTACCATCACTCATTCATATATCTTTATGTACATATTCTTTATCCCTTTACACTTGTGTGTATAAGGTAGTAGTTGTGGAATTGTTAGGTTAGATTACTTGTTGTTATTACTGCATTGTCGGAACTAGAAGCACAAGCATTTCGCTACACTCGCATTAACATCTGCTAACCATGTGTATGTGACTAATAAAATTTGATTTGATTTGATTTGATTTAACACACAGGCAGACACACAGCGAACACAGGCGAGGACACAGCCTTGCCCAAACACAGGGTCACTGAACTCTGTTGCACACCACAGACCCTTCAGCCTCATCACCATGGTGAATTAAGGCCACTGACCTGTGTCCCTCCCTAGTTATACTTAACAACCTTAAATTACCCCTTATCCTTCATCTGGTTTGAAATGTATTGCCCACAAACACAGTATGTACTGTACATGTGTTGCATGTGACATCATAGAAGCACAAAACACTCCCACTAACGACAGTATCTATGCAGATGTTGCGGCTGCTGCTAGTTGCTATGCTATTCCTAAAGCATCAGCTGACTAGCCCGATGCGCTCTCCCTCCATCTTATTCTCTCTATTTCTGTGTCCTCTCTTTCTCTTCATGCCCTCTCTTCCTCCTCTCCCCTTCCTCCTCTCACACCGTCCTCTTGTACCATGCTAAATATAGCCGCAGCAGCACGCTTCTTTCATTATCTCTCATTATGAAACCTAATTGGTGCACTCCATTGATTAGACTTCATGCCAGTGCTTTAACAAGGTGTACCTCGTATAAACCAGCACAGAATATAGCTGATGTGGGTGTACATATAGATTTCTCTGGGTCTATCCATCCATTCTATCCATTTCATATCATATACTGGATCTACCCAGTGGAGGTGAGATGTTCCGTTGAACCAGTTGGTCAAGTGGTCACCTGGACCAACCCCTTGTAGACACTTTTACAGTTCTCCTGGACTGTAGGTTCTCCACAGCCTCTCTTGTCGTTGTTCCGCCACCCTTCCTCCCTCCCTCTCTCACTTCCTCCCTCCCTCTCTGTCCATCATTCACATCAGGGTAGACAGTCCCTCCCCCGCTCCTCCTGCTGTCAACATCTGTTTTCATATTCTGCCTCCCAACACCGACCTGCACTAATACATACTCCTACTAATACTAATACTAGCTAGAGCCAAACCAGTGGAGGATTATGGAGAGAGGGGGAGAGAGATGGAGAGAGAGACAGAGAGAGAGAGAGAGCATGTGATCTGAACTGCACGCCAGCCGGTCGGTCGCTACTCTCCACTTGCTCCTTGCTGCTGCTGCCTTCATTCCCTCATGACCCAAAATCTCACCCCAAGAGGACTAGGGATTAGCATTTACAAAACCATAGTAGCCCGTCCCATATCCAGGGAGTTATGTATGGTCAGAGAGTTATGTATGGTCAGGGAGTTATGTATGGTCGGGGAGTTATGTATGGTCAGGGATTATTGTATGGTCAGGGAGTTATGTATGGTCAGAGAGTTATGTATGGTCAGGAGTTATGTATGGTCAGGGAGTTATGTATGGTCGGGAGTTATGTATGGTCAGGGATTATGTATGGTCGGGGAGTTATGTATGGTCAGGAGTTATGTATGGTCAGGGAGTTATGTATGGTCAGAAGTTATGTATGGTCGGGGAGTTATGTATGGTTGGGAGTTATGTATGGTCGCGGGAGTTATGTTATGGTCAGGGAGTTATTGTATGGTCGGGGATTATGTTATGGTCAGGGAGTTATGTATGGTCAGGAGTTATGTATGGTCGGGGAGTTATGTATGGTCGGGGAGTTATGTATGGTCGGGGAGTTATGTATGGTCAGGGAGTTATGTATGGTCAGGGAGTTATGTATGGTCAGGGAGTTATGTATGGTCAGGGAGTTATGTATGGAGAGGTTACATTCAGGAGGGATGTGGTTCAGAGGTTCTGGTCTGGGGTTTAGGGTCAGGATGCCTTGGTGTTCTTGTGGTCTGGTTAGGGTGTTGTGGTCAAGGAGTTGGGGTCAAGAGTTTGTGTAATGGGGTTACTACAACTTGGTTTAAAGTTAGAGTATTTAGAGCATGATTAAATGGGGTTAGGGTTAGGGTTAGTAAATAAACTGTAAATACATTACTTTCTAGATATCCATAATGTTATGTACATTTGTCATTTTGGTGAACTCTCTCTTTACTGCATAGCTACAGTGGGAGATTATTCAAATGTAGATGATACAATTTCCATCATAGCGTGATTTAATGAATCTATTCACTGTTCCCATGTTTTATACAATAATTTAGACATCGAATTATATGTCTAATGTATTTATATGTTTCTCTATGTAAAGTGGAAATAGTAATGTATATTGATGTGTTGTTATACTGCAGTAGGATTCTAACGTTAGTGTAACAGTGCCTGTTCTCTACACTGCACTGCTGTTACCAGGGAGGGGGATTCCAAAGCAGTTTCTTAGCAACCTTCAAATATGTCCTAGCTTCTCCTGATTTCACTAATGAGTTCATGCTCATTCAGGAGAGTGTAAAATATTGCATGAACATGTATGAACAGGGAATCACCACCAGTACAGCCAGACGGTTTTACTAAGCTGGGTTGTTATCTCTAGCACTGTGCTTTAACACTACCATGCATTCTGGGAATACAGTTGTATACAAAACAATAGAATAGTGTCTGATGTTGATGTCATGGTGAAAGCTAGCCAATCGTTTTTTTGTTTATCCGGCTCAGAAATTGGGTTGCGTAGTTAATGATGAAAACAGATGTACTGTAGAATTAGTGTTATTGACGTGTTCAAACAATAGACCAGATTCTGAATTGTTCCCAATATGTTTGCAAATGTATTGTTGTAGATTCAGTACATCTATATTATTAGTAGATTATTTTGAAATCCAAAATATAATATTAAAACTGTCATCTAACTTGTTTCTGTTAATGATTCTTACAACATAGACTACTGTCCAAAACATCTCATACTGTATATTCCACTACATCTCTAGTATTCACTTGTTCTTAAACCAAAGAAAGATTGTAACACCAAATACTCTAAAATATAAAAATATGTGTTACTATATTTACAATGTTTCAGGGAGATCCGGGCTGGTTTAGTCTGGAGGGGAATGACCCCTGAGTTTAAAAAAAGCAGAACAAGCTCTATTTTGGTGGCCTCTAGTARATTATAATGCCTTGATTCCATCCGAAATACGCAGCTAAATCATTTAATACTTTAACGACTTTACCTCCAAGATTGGTAAAATTTGTTGTGGTGTGGAGTAGAAAGACATGACTTTACAAATAAAATTACTGAAAATGTGTGAATTCAGTGTATTGTTAGTTGTTTCGGAGATTGTTTAGGCCTTTATGATCAGGACTATTTTCTAAGTAAGATAACCTTTTTAACATTAAACCTGTCTTCTCTTGAGATTAAAGTCATATTTATAGTTTTTTATAATTTGGGTGAGCTATCCCTTTAACAGTTTGGCCTGTCAATCAATGGGTGGGATTGTCAGGGGAGGTGGCAGGATGTTTGTGAGTCACAGAGTTGGTAGGGTTTCAGACCTGTCAATCAATCGCTGTGGGTGGGACATTGAGGGAAGGCGGTAGATTAGTAATCTAGTCAGAAAAGCTAGTTTAGTCTTTCGATTTATTTTATTGACAAAAACCTAAGAAAAAAGGTTGTGTTCCCGGTAGAGAAATAATATAGAATTGCAGGTAATTGGTTTAAAATTTTCAGAAAATTATATACAATGTCAGACATGCATGAATAGACCTACAGGTGTTTGTAGAATGAAGCAGGTGTTAAATATGGGCTTTGCTACACAGAAAGCAGCAGTTAACTAGGCTACTCCATTGTCGACACTAATCAAATCAATAGGCCTGTATTAATTATTTTTAATAATACCATATCATGTGTCATAAGATTAGCTTTTATAGCCTACAATCTGTTTTCTTTTTTCATTTTTTGGACCAGAATGAGGCTCTCTCTCCACTACCTATTGTTCCTGCAGTGAGGAGTCAACATCTTTGTCTAATGTTTTCATCATTTATCTGCAGATAATCAAAAAGCATTAGTAGCCTACCAGTAAGCAAATTAGGGAGCAAAATGAACAGCACTCTCACCGATGCGATTTGGTTCCGTTCACTTAATAGGGCTCCCGAGGCTCCTGAGTGGTGCAGCGGTCTAAGGCACTGCATCTCAGTGCTAAGAGGCGTCACTGCAGTCCCTGGGTCAAATCCAGGCTGCATCACATCCGGCCGTGATTGGGAGTCCCATAGGGCGGCGCACAATTGGCCCAGCGTCGTCCGGGGTAGGCCGCCATTGTAAGTAAGAATTTGTTCTTAACTGGCTTGCCTAGTTTAAAAAAATAATGGAAATTTAAAATAAATCTACTTTATATTCATCACCTCCAGCACCACCCCAACATCAACATATGTGAAAATGGCGCGTTGCTGTTTTGTAGTAAAAAAAATAGAGGAAGAAAAGTGTTTCCAATGACATCATTAACCAATTAGTAGACAATTAGAAGGCAATGCCTACTAATAATTGGTTAAATTCACACGATGCACACCGATGATGTCATCATTCGAAACACTTATCGTCCTCTTTCTTTTTTACTACAAAACATAGCTGTTAGTCCGTGAACAACCCATCACTAGGCACTAGTGACCGCTAAGTCTTTTTAGCGGTCACTGGCAAGTCTCGACATGGGCTTCGAAACCTAGGAAAATACAAACAAGATCTTTGGTTTACTCCTGATGTGATACCATGAACATATCAKTACGTTGTATGATTTAAGCAAAGGAATATAGGAGATTGACTTAATTCAGTCAGTTTGACACCTTTAATAATAAACTAGTCAACACTTGTTCTTTCTGTCGTCAATCAAACCACAGTAATAGCCTATGCACCCCGACTCCGTGGCTGTATAGGCCTATGAAACACGCAAAAGAAAATAAATGATTCCGCCACAAAACAATAATGAACTGGATTTCATTTCAATTCATTGTTACCACTGTACATTCACTCACAGGAGGCCATGCTCATGCTCTCCCTCCTCCATGAAAAGAAATTTGACTGCAACCAACCACAGCACACAAAAATAGAACAGGTACTGAGAGGCGGGACCGACAGCAGACTGACAAACCAGTCAGTCTGTGTCGCTGTCATCTCTCGCTTTGTAACCTAGCATAGCAAGCGTAAAAATAACCAGAGCGGAGTCCCTATATCTGTTTTTCAGGGGAAACGGAAGCTAGGTTGAAAATACTCTATCCCTGAAAACCGGAAACCTTTCTGCTGACACTGCGGAGAGTGCTGGCTTTGTGACTGACAGGTGCCTGTCCTGTCAATAGATCACTAGAAGATGCATATAGTTCATTCTAGTGGGGGAAGGCTATACAGTCTTTTCTGACAAGTGAATTAAAACTTTTTGATGTAAAGAAGCCTAGTTAATAATTAAGAGTCTATTGAGGCACCCGTGCACCAATCTAAGAAACATAATTAAAAAATCCACATCATAATCCGTCAGTTTAAGCTAGAGAGATCAGGTTTTGCATGGGCTGCGTCTCAATCCAKCGCGTCCTCCTATGTCACCGTTCTGCACTGGAAGATGGCCGAGCTATAGCGGTGTTTGGCAGACCATGAGACATCCTGCAAAATCAGTTTTCTCACATAAACGTTGGTAGCGTGCGAACGGTTTGGCCTACAAACTAATATGACCCCCACAAGTGTCCCGGGACCAGTCTGAAGGTAACCCATACAAATTAATAGAATGATAGAGGTAGTTTTGTGTCCAAAAAAAGAAAATATTTCCTGAGCTTTCTTATATCTCCTAGATATAGAACAGACACTTCAAAACCTTATTCCTTATGAAAAAAATGTTTTTATACCTAAAGGGGTCCTAAAATTCAGAATCAAATAGCTAAATGATCCATGGTATGACCATCTTAAAGGCTTATACTTTTAAAGGGAATTAATGAAGTGGAAAAAGTAGCCGGCTGACAATGAGTATGTTATCGGCCAGCACTTATGGAAAACACTGTCATCTGAATAAATACCTCCTTGACACTTGGTCTCTCTCTGTATAATAGTGTTCAGGGAGCCGTACACGGTGCGTGTGGCAGACCAGCGCTCCATGCGGGGCAACGTGGCCGTGTTCAAGTGCCTCATTCCCACCGCCGTGCAGGAGTACGTCAGCGTGGTGTCCTGGGAGAGAGACACCGTTTCCATCATCCCAGGTAGGACAACACGGGAAATAGATGGGACGGAAGGGGCCAGGGGAAAGGGAGGGGTCTGGGGGACAGGGAAGGGCCAGGGGACAGGGAGGGGCGGGTACGGGAGGACTGTGGTAAAAGAAGTTAAGTGTTATGTTATTATTTGTCTATAATGAAGTCCCCTCTGTAAGGGTGTGTGTGTGTGTGTGTGTGTGTGTGTGTGTGTGTGTGTGTGTGTGTGTGTGTGTGTGTGTGTGTGTGTGTCTTTGCACCTGACCTAAACTCTAGCTCCTGTCTGCTGTCTCCTGCTCACTGTTCTGGATCACTGACTCACCCCTACTCCAACTCTCTTCAGCCAGCCTCTCTTTCACTTTTTCTCTCTTCATCTTTCTCGCTCTTCTCTCCCTCTTCTATCTCGCCTCTCTTTCTTCCATCTCGTTCTCTCTCACGCTCCTTTGCTCTCTTCCTACATCTTCCCTCTCTCCACCTTCACCACTCCCTCCCCAACCTTGTTTCTCTCCATCCATCTTTCTTTCTTTATCTATCCCGCCATCTAAATTGATTGACTCCATTGATTAATTTTTTCTTTTTTTTCTTGTTTCTGTATCGTTATCCTAATTTACATCCGTTGTGGATTTTTTTTGACGTGCCAAAGAGCCTTTTACATTTTCCAACTTCTACAGTATGTTTCCCGTACTTTCCTTTCTGTTGGGTATATTTCTACGTTCTCCCAATATCCCTCCCTGTTCCTCTGCTCTGTCCTTGAAGATTAGTGCTACAATTAGAGACGCTGGATGTCAATATCCCCACATTCATCTTCACTAACCTCATGTGTTTGTGTGTGTGTGTGTGTGTGTTTGTGTGTGTGTGTGTGCACTGCACACATGTTAGTGTGTTCATTTGTTGTTTTTGTTATATACACTACATGACCAAAAGTATGTGGACACCTGCTCGTCAAAGATCTCATTCCAAAATCATGGGCATTAATATGGAGTTGGTCCCCCCTTTGCCGCTATACAGCCTCCACTCTTCTGGGAAGGCTTTCCACTAGATGTTGAAACATTGCTGCGGGGACTTGATTCCATTCAGCCACAAGAGCATTAGTGAGGTCAGGCATTGATGTGGGCGATTAGACCAGGCTCGCAGTCGGCGTTCCAATTCATCCCAAAGGTGTTCAATGGGGTTGATGTCAGGGCTCTGTGCAGGCCAGTCAAGTTCTTGCACACAGATCTCGACAAACCATTTCTGTATGGACCTCGCTTTGTGCACAGGGGCATTGTCATGCTGAAACAGGAAAGTGCCTTCCCCAAACTGTTGCCACAATGTTGGAAGCACAGAATGGTCTAAAATGTCATTGTCTGCTGTAGCGTTAAGATTTCCCTTCACTGGAACTAAGGGTCCTAGCCCGAACCATGAAAAACATCCCCCAAACCATTATTCCTCCTCCACCTTTACAGTTGGCACTATGTATTAGGGAAGGTAGCGTTCTCCTGGCATCCGCCAAACCCAGATTTGTCCATCGGACTGATGGTGAAGCGTGATTCATCACTCCAGAGAACACGTTTCTACTGCTCCAGAGTCCAATGGCGGCGAGCTTTACACCACTCCAGCTGACGCTTGGCATTGCACATGGTGATCTTAGGCTTGTGTGCAGCTGCTCTGACATGAAAACCCATTTCATGAAGCTCCCGACGAACAGTTATTTTGCTGATGTTGCTTCCAGAGGCAGTTTGGAACTCGGTAGTGAGTGTTGCTACCGAGGACAGACGACTTTTACTCGCTATGCGTTTCAGCACTTGGCGGTCCAGTTCTGTAAGCTTGTGTGGCCTACCACTTTGTGGCTGAGCCATTGTTGCTCCTAGATGTTTCCACTTGACAATAACAGCACTCACAGTTGCAGGGCAGAAATTTGCAGGGCAGAAATTTGACAAACTGACTTGGAAAGGTGGCATCCTATGACGGTGRSACGTTGATACTCACTGAGCTCTTCTGTAAGGCCATTCTACTGCCAATGTTTGTCTTTGGAGATTGCATGGCTGTGTGATCGATTTTATACACCAGTCAGCAATGGGTGTGGCTGAAYTAGCCGTATCCACAAACTTTTATATACAGTATATATATATATTGTGTGTATACATGTATTTGTCTATATTCATTATCATGGATATTACAACAGATAACAATAAACGTCTCCAATGCTGTGTTGTGAAGTGAAACTCTGACAATAACAAAGTGGAAGGTGGAGAGGGAGAGATCAGAGAGGAGGAAACAGAGAGGAGAGAACAGAGAGGAGAGAACAGAGAGGAGGAAACAGAGAGGAGAGAACAGAGAGGAGAGAACAGAGAGGAGAGAACAGAGAGGAGAGAACAGAAGAGGAGAGAACAGTGAGGAGAGAACGAGAGGAGAGAACAGAGAGGAGAGAAACGAGTAGATGAGACAGAGAGACAGAGAGAGAGAACAGTGAGGAGAGAACAGAGTAGCGAAGAGAAGATAGGAGAAGAACAGAGAGGAGAGAACAGAGAGAGAGAGAGAGGAGGAGAACAGGGGGGAAGAGAGAGGAGAGAGAAGAGGGAGAGGGGGCAGGGAGAGACAGAGAGGAGGAAACAGAGAGGAGAGAACAGAGAGGAGAGAACAGAGAGGAGAGAACAGTGAGGAGAGAGAACAGAGAGGAGAGAAGAACAAGAGAGGAGAGATAGAGGAGGGGAACAGAGAGGAGAGAACAGGAGGAGAGATCAGAGAGAGGAAACAGAGAGGAGAGAACAGAGAGGAGAGAACAGAGAGGAGAGAACAGAGAGGAGAAGACAGTGAGGAGAACAGAGAGGAGACAGAGAGGAGAGATCAGAGAGGAGAGAAAGAGAAGAAAGGAGGTTAGTGGGGCAAGAACAGCCTCAGGACCTGGCAGATGGCCTTCTATATACACACACACACACACACACACACACACACCACACACACACACACACACACACACACACACACACACACACACACACACACACAACATACACCACACACACACACACACACACACACACCACACACACACACAACACAACACACACAACACACACACAAACACACACAAACACACACAAACACACACAAACACAAACACATAGACTGTGTAAAAATGTATGGGGGTGTATGTGTGAGATACATTATGCTCTGTCAGTGGTGAGGAGCTTTGACAGACTACCTGGTATTTTACAATCTTTTTTTCAGCTTTTAAGTATTTATTATCAGCATGGTTTTACACTATCTATTTCTATTAACTGTAATACGTTGCATATTACACAACATTTAAGTGTGATTCCATGTACAGTTTTCTATTGCGCAGTGAGTTTGTTGTTGTTATTGTTGTGTATTGTTGTGTGCATTGCACTGTACTCTGGCTGCTACTGTGTGTAACTAGGGATATAAAGGTCAGCTGATGAGCACAGAGAGTGAGAATGGTGAACTGCTCACTGAATCTCAGTCAGCAGCATTCCTCCACACCACAGTCACAGTTAAATACCATTTTTTACAATGACTTTGGCACTAATTTCAGAGCCTTGTGGTCATTTTTCATATGTGGGACTCATTTATATATGAAATACCATAGGAACATTAAATTTAGAAAAAAAAAAAAAAAGGAATATTTCCCACCCCCCCCCCCCAAAACCAGATTTAAAAAAACCCTTGGGGGGAAAATTTTTAGTTTTTATTTTTTTTTTTCCACTGTGTAGTTGTTCGTACAATCATTAAATATTGTAGTACAAAATATGTGATACATGTTTCATTATGGTACTACACGTAAATACATCACTGTAAAATGACTAGTAGAGAGAATACTACAGACACAGTGGAATTATTGAATAAAATCTGAAATGTATTGATGAAATACAATKAAATGATAACTTTGAATCAAAGCAAAAATAATTAGCTACAAAAAAGAAAAAAACACAGTAAAACGTCCACTGCAGTGTTCCTCATCTGACTTACTGTAAAAAGCAAAACAAAGGATTGATTACTGTACTTCTATATTTCCATCAACCCTGTCTTGTGGATTTGGCCACAGGTTCTCATCCACATCACAATGGATGTTTTCATTAGCCAAACATCTTGGGAAGAATCTTCGGGCATGGTGAATCCAGGCCTGACACTGGTCTGCCGTGATGTCATTGCATGATGTCACGCCCTGACCATCGTTTGCGTTGTATGTTTCTATGTTTTGTTTGGTCAGGGTGTGATATGAGTGGGCATTCTATGTTGTATGTCTAGTTTGTCTGTTTCTATGTGTCTGGTCTGATATGGTTCTCAATCAGAGGCAGGTGTTAGTCGTTGTCTCTGATTGGGAGCCATATTTAGGTAGCCTGTTTTGTATTGTGGGTTGTGGGTGATTGTTCCTGTTACGGTGTTCCTGTGTTTGTGTTCACGTTACGGGACTGTTTCGTCTTTGTTCATTTTGTTGGTTTATTGTTTTTGTTCGTTGTTAAAATATTKTATTAAAATGGATAATCATCACGCTGCATTTTGGTCCTCCTCTCTTTCGCCCGACGAAGAACGTTACACATGAGTCACCCATGGCCTGGAGAAGGGTGGATTGTTCGTGAGGGCGCCTATCATATACCTTCCACCTCCATGTGGAGAAAAATTCCTCAATCAGGTTAAGGAAAGGAGACTATGGGGGTAAGTACAGGGTGGTAAATTGTGGATGGGCCTGAAACCATTTGAGCATGGTGGAACCTGACATTATCCCACACAATGACATAGGTCACGCCATCAGCTCTACAGACCTGATTTAGCTCATCAAGGAAGGTTACAAGGAGAGCTGCATTATATGATCCAATACGAGGTCTGCGTCTCACCACACCATCTTCCGATATAGCTGCACACATGGTGATGTTGGCCCCACATTGTCCAGGTACTTGGATGGTTGCACGCTGGCCAATGAAATTACGACCTCTCCTCCTTGTCTTGGCCAGGTTGAAGCCTGCCTCATCCAAAAAGAGGAATTAGTGATGGCTTTCGTCAGCATCCATCTCCATCACCCTCTAAAAATACATTTTGGACAGAGAAATACTGATTATAATGATGTAGAATTTTGGGGGAATTTTTCAAAACGGGCATCTTGAAACTGAACATACCTGAACATACTCAGTCCTCAGTTGCTTCACTCTGTCTGCATTTCTTCCAAAAGGCACACGGTATAGATGTTTTAGAGACACCTGGTGCCTTTTCAGCATGCGTGCAATAGTTGGCAAACTTATGGCTTCCACATTGTTGAACATGTCGTCATTGTCCAAGATGTGCTGTCGAATTTCTGTAAGGCGAATATCATTTCTGGCCCGAACCAAATTGACCACAGCCCGACCTTGTTGGTCAGTCAGAATTTTTCCTCTGCCTCCCCTATTTGGCCTAGTCTCGATTCTGCAGGGAAAATGACAGTAAGAAAACATTTAGTCACATCACCTACTCTGTGGTACACATTGGCATGCAGTATACAGTCATTTGACAATTGAGAGTAGCCTAATGTTTAGTGCATGCTGAAGACTTACCAGTTCTCATTGCGGAAAGTTCTGATGATTGAGGCCAAGGTTGATCTTCTGAGGTTTGGTTGAATCATAGTAGCTGCCTCAGTCATTGTCTTGCCATGATTTACGACATGGTCTACAACTATTGCTCGGATTTCATTGGACACTCTGCTGTTGCTGCCGCTGTCTTGGTCTGTGGCCTTGTCCTCTACCACGTTCCCCCACAACTCTCAAACGAGGCCTACGACCACCTCTCAGAAGGGTTGCTTGCCCTTCCTTTGATCACCACGTCTTCCTAGTCTTCCTCCTACCACTGCTTGACCTCTATTTTGACCTGGATCACCTGCCGGCTCCATGTTATCGCTATGTTGTTGTAGGTGGATACCACTCATTTCACTATATACTCGTATCACAATGTGAAATCAATCATCAGTAACGAGTTGGCAGTATTGGAAAAGCAATAACAAGGGCCTGCATACATACACTTATTGGCCACTTTATTAGGTACACCTGCGTGTTATCGCCAATCGCCTGCTCCTTCTAACAGCGAATCATGTGGCTGCCTACAACTCAATATATAGAGTATATAGAGTAGAGAGCATTAGAATGGGCAAGATGTGTAATCTAAGAAACTTTGACCGTGGTATGATTGTTGGTGCCACACATGGTGGTTCCAGCATCTCAGAAACAGCTGCCCTCCTGGGATTTTTACGCACTACAGTCGCTAGAGTTTACAGAGAAAGGTGCGATAAACAAAACGCATTCAGTGAGCGGCAGTTCTGTGGGCAAGAACACCTTATTAATGAGAGAGGTCAGAGGAGAATGTCTGACTCATTCAAGCTAACAGTGTCACGCCCTGGCCTTAGTTATCTTTGTTTTCTTTATTATTTTAGTTAGGTCAGGGTGTGACATGGGGGATGTATGTGTTTTGTATTGTCTAGGGGTTTTGTATGTTTATGGGGCAGTGTCTAGTCTAGGTGTTTGTATGTCTATGGCTGCCTAGATTGGTTCTCAATTAGAGGCAGCTGTTGATCATTGTCTCTGATTGGGAACCATATTTAGGSAGCCATATTCATTGGGTATTTCGTGGGTTATTGTCTATGTTAGTTGCCTGTGTCTGCACTATTTGTTTATAGCGTCACGTTCGTTCGTTTGTTGTTTTGTAGTTTGTTTAAGTGTTGATCATTTTCGTCTTCAATAAATAGAAGATGTATTGTTATCACGCTGCGCCTTGGTCCTCCTGTGAATACTGCATAGTATAATATGTGCTGCGTGTAAAGAATTGTATTTTACCATTAGTGCTGGGCTGTGTACAGATATGGTATATTTTACTTGGCTGCTGTGTAAATAGGTTATGATACTGTGCTGCTGTGTAGAATACTGTCATTATCACATACTGTGATGGGCTGTGTATCCTCTGTATATTATATATGTGCTTGCGTGTGTAATATGTTTTTAATAAATATATGGCTGCGGCTTGTGTAACAATACTGTATATTAATATACTGTGGTATACCTGGTGTAATTGTGGTAACGTGGTGTTATTTAACTGTGGTGTGTGGTGTTTTTAACTGTGATGTGTGGTGTTATTAAACTGTGTGTGTGGTGTTATTTACTGTGCTGTGTGTGTTATTTAAACTTGTGGTGTGTGGTGTTATTTAAATGTGATCGTGTGGTGTATTTACCTGTTGATGTGTGGTGTTTTTAATGTTGAATGTGTGTGTTATGTTTATGTGATGTGTGGTGTCTTTAACTGTGTGTGTGGTGTTATCGCCAAGCGGTGAGTGGTGTGTGTTATTTACTGTGTGTGTGGTGTTATTTTACTGGTGGGCTGTGTGGGTTATTACTGTGATGTGGTAAGTGTTAGTTTAAGTGGATGTGTGGTGTTATTAACTGTGTGGTGGTGTTTTTATGTGATGTGCTGTTTAACTGGTGATGTGTGGTGTTATTTAGTGTGATGTGTGGGTTAATGTGGCTGTGTTTATTACTGGTGATGGTTAGTGTTATTTAACTGTGCTGTGTGGTGTTATACCCTGTGAATGTGTGTGTGTTTTTGTGATGTGGTGGTTTTTGTGCCTGTGTGGTGTGTATTTTGGGTGTGGTTGTTATTTAAGTGGTGTTGTGGTGTTTTTAGTGCTGTGTGGTGGTTATTAACCCTGTATGTGTGTGTCTATTTATGTGTGTGTGGTGTTATTTACTGTGCTGTTGTGTTTTTAATTGATGTGTGTGGTTATAATGTGAGTGTCTGTGTTTAATGGGCCTGTTTTTTTTAACCATGGTAGTGTTATTTAACTGTGATGCTGTGGTTTATTTAACCTGACTGTGTGGTGTTATTTAACTGTGCGTTTATAACTGTGCTGGTAGTTATTAATGTGCTGGTGCTGTGTTTATAACTGTGTGTGTGTGTATGTTAATTTGACTGTGTGGTGTATTTAACTGGCTGAGTGTGTGTTATTTACCGTGGTGTGTTGCCAAAATCCAACAAGTGATAAAATGCACATTTTTCAAGACTTAACATTTTCATTGCTTGGATATCATAATAAGCTAATAAGAATTGTTCGAGGAAAAATACTGTTAATGAAATAAAAAAAGTATTATATTAAAATGTAATTAACATTACATCTGAGATGACTGTCTATTATTTCATTGATCTAATATCTTGAGACAGAAATGTGAAGTAACTGTTGCATTACTCTTAAGCATAGGTTTTAGGAAACTGACAAACAATATTATGTTGAGATCATGAAAGTTTCAGGATACGGGATCCATTGACACCAATTACCTAGTGGAACTAACAATTGGACTACATTATCTATGGATGTAATATTTCATCATTTCTTTATCAGACACTGTTTCATGGTCCCATGTACCCATTTTCCAGACGATGTTTTCAGATTTGACAGTACTCTAATCACTCCGGCCAATTTTAGGTACACCTATCTAGTACTGGGTAGGACCCCTTTTGCCTCCACAAAAGCCTGAATTATTTATTGGTGTTGTATGTTAAGAGATGCCTTCTGCACACATGTTTTAAACGGCTGTTATTTGAGTATTTGTGGCTTTCTGTTTGTCACGATCGTTATATGGTGGAAGAAGGGAGGACCAAGGCCAGCGTGATAACAATAATCTTCTATTTATTGAAGCGACAAATGATCAACACTTAAACAAACTACAAAACAACAACGACGACCGTGAGCTATAACAAATAGTGCAGAACAGGAACTACATAGA
>NC_036863.1:29731416-29735640 GCF_002910315.2 Salvelinus sp. IW2-2015 | reverse complement strand
ACACTTAACATCAAAGTATTATTATTTCAAAATGTAATTCACACATTACATCTGAGATGACTGTCTATTCATTTCATTGATCTAATATCAATTGAGACAACTGATCAAAATGTGAAGTAACTGTTGCATTACTCTTATGCATAGGTTTATGGAAACTTGACAAACAATATTCCATGTTGAGATCATGAAAGTTTCAGGAGAACGGGATCATTGACACCAATTAACCGTGGAACATGAACCAATTGACTACATTATCTATGGATGTAATATTCATTCATCATTCTTTATCAGACACTGTTTCTATGGTCCCATGTACCACTTTTCCAGACGATGTTTTCAGATTTGACATACTCTACACTCACGGCCAATTATTAGGTACACCTATCTAGTACTGGGTAGGACCCCCTTTTGCCTCCACAAAAGCCTGAATTATTCATTGGGTTGTATGTTAAGAGATGCCCTTCTGCCACACCACTGTTTTAAACGGCTGTTATTTGAGTATTTGTGCCTTTCTGTTTGTCACGATCGTTATATGGTGGAAGAAGGAGGACCAAGGCGCAGCGTGATAACAATACATCTTCTATTTATTGAAGACGAAAATGATCAACACTTAAACAAACTACAAAACAAACAAACGAACGAACGTGACGCTATAAACAAATAGTGCAGACACAGGAACTAACATAGCAATAACCCACGAAATACCCAATGAATATGGCTGCCTAAATATGGTTCCCAATCAGAGACAATGATCAACAGCTGCCTCTAATTGAGAACCAATCTAGGCAGCCATAGACATACAAACACCTAGACTAGACACTGCCCATAAACATACAAAACCCCCTAGACAATACAAAACACATACATCCCCCATTCACACCCTGACCTAACTAAAATAATAAAGAAAACAAAGATAACTAAGGCCAGGGCGTGACAGTACCCCCCCCCCCCCCCCCCCAAGGTGCGGACTCCGACCGCAAAACCTGACACAGAAGGGGAGTGTCCGTGTGGGCCTTCTTACGGCGCGGCTCGGGTGCGGGACTGTGACCCAACTCCAACCAGAGTCAATACCCGCTTTGGTGGCTCTTTGGAGCGGGGACCCTTGCAGGAGTCCCGGACTGAAGACCATCCTAGAGGGCGCCACTGGACGGAGGGGCAGCTCCAGACTGAGGGCAGCTCCGACTGAGGGCAGTCTCCTGACTGAGGGCAGTCCTGACTGGCGGCGGCTCTGGCGGCTCCTGACTGGCGGGCGGCTCTGGCGGCTCCTGACTGGCGCGCGGCTCTGGCGGCTCCTGACTGGCGCGGGCGGCTCTGGCGGTTCCTGACTGCGGGCGGCTCTGGCAGCTCCTGACTGGCGGGCGGCTCTTGGCGGCTCCTGACTGGCGGGCGGCTCTGGCGGTTCCTGACTGGCCGGGCGGCTCTGGCGGCTCCTGACTGACGGACGGCTCTAGCGGCTCAGGACAGACGGGCGCTTTGACGGCTTCAGGGACAGACGGGCGGCTCTGACGGCTCAGAACAGACGGGCGGCTCTGACGGCTCAGGACAGACGGGCAGCTCTGACGGCTCAGGACAGACGGGCGGCTCAGACGGCGCTGGGCCGACGGGCAGCTCAGACAGCGCTGGGCAGACGGCAGCGCAGGCGGCGCTGGGGCAGACGGGGCAGCGCAAGTGGCGCTGGGCAGACGGGCAGCGCAGGTGGCGCGGGGCAGACGGGCAGCGCAGGCGGCGCTGGGCAGACGGCAGACTCTGGCCTGCTGAGGCGCACAGTAGGCCTGGTGCTTGGTGCCGGAACTGGTTGTACCGGGCTAAGGACACGCACCTCAAGGCTAGTGCGGGGACCAGCAACAGGGCGTACAGGGCTCTGGAGACGCACAGGAGGTTTGGGTGCGTGGTGCCGGAACTGGTTGGTACCGGGCGGAGACACGCACCACAGGCGAGTGCGTGGGAGAGGAACAGGGCTCTGGAGACACACAGGAAGCCTGGTGCGTGGTGTTGGCATGGTGGTACTGGGCTGGCGGGCGAGGAGGTGGCACCGGATAGACCGGACCGTGAAGGCGTACTGAGCTCTTGAGCACCGAGGCTGCCCAACCTTACCTGGTTGAATACTCCCCTTAGCCCGGCCAGTGCGGCGAGGTGGAATAGCCCGCACTGGGCTGTGCTGGCGAACCGGGACACCATGCGTAAGGCTGGTGCCAGTACACCGGCCCGAGGAGACGCACTGGAGACCAAATGCATTGAGCCGGCTTCATGCACCTGGCTCGATGCCCACTCTAGCCCGGCCGATATGAGGAGGAGCTGGATGTACCGCACCGGGCTATGCACACGTACAGGAGACACCGTGCGCTCTTCCGCATAACACGGTGTCTGCCCGTACTCTCGCTCTCCACGGTAAGCACGGGAGTTGGCGCAGGTCTCCTACCTGACTTCGCCACACTCCCCGAGAGCCCCCCCCAATACATTTTTTGGGCTGCCTCTCTGGCTTCCAGCCGCGCCTCCGTGCTGCCTCCTTCATACCATCGCCTCTCGGCTTTAGCTGCCTCCAGCTCTTCACGAGGGCGGCGATATTTTCCAGCTTGAACCCAGGGTCCCTTACCTCCAGAAATTCTTCCATGTCCAGGAGTCCTGTGTTTTTTGCCGCTGCTGCTGCTTGTCCTTTACCACGCTGCTTGGTCCTTGGTTGGTGGGTTATTCTGTCACGATCGTTATATGTGGAAGATACACAGCAGCACAGTATGCAATATACAGTATTGTACACAGCAGCACAGTATATAATATACAGTATTGTACACAGCCCAGCACAGTATACAATATACAGTATTGTACACGTCAGGACAGTATATACTATACAGTATTGTACACAGCAGTATAGTATATAATATACAGTATTGTACACAGCAGCACAGTACATACTATACAGTATTGTACACAGCAGCACAGTATACAATATACAGTATTGTACACAGCAGCATAGTATATAATATACAGTATTGTACACAGCCCAGCACAGTATGCAAAATACAGTATTCTACACAGCAGCACAGTATATAATATGCAGTATTGTACACAGCAGCACAGTATGCAAAATACAGTATTCTACACAGCAGCACAGTATATAATATACAGTATTGTACACAACAGCACAGTACACAATATACAGTATTGTACACAGCAGCACAGTATATACTATACAGTATTGTACACAGCAGCACAGTATATACTATACAGTATTGTACACAGCAGCACAGTATACAATATACATTATTGTACACAGCAGAATAGTATATAATATACAGTATTGTACACAGCAGCACACTATACAATATACAGTATTGTACACAGCAGCACAGTACCCAATATGCAGCATTGTACACAGCAGCACAGTATATAATATAGAGTATTGTACTCAGCAGCACAGTACACATTATACACAGTACAGAGCTCAGTGCAATGCAGTTAAATACATTACACAGCACAAAATACCCACTAGTGTTTCTAGCCCAGCACTAACACACCTACTAATCATCTAGCCCCTTATTAGCTGAATCAGGTGTGTAAGAATGGCCTGGGACAAAAATGTGTACCCTTCTTTATCCCCATGCGGGACCAGGATTGGATATCACTGCACTGCAGGACAGCATTGTTTAACCTTGACGCAGGACCACCCCAATCAACAAAGGAGACAATGACCTAATCATAATAACAGCACAGCAATATAGTATTCTCTCTGTGTGCAATATGACATAGCTCTGAAACACACCACATCTGCCATACAAATCCAGAATCTGGCCGGAGTGGCATGGAATCCGAGCAACGCAATCTCTCCCACTCACACACACACGCAAATACACTTCCACCACACACACAAACAGACATATATAACTGCCACACATAAACACAATGTACATGATTGGGGAATACTGAGAAACATGCATATGATTAGCTTGGTTACATAAAGGGTCAGATGGGTCAGTAAACTCTGGACGTCCCATTGATTGACAGCCCTGCTCCTCGTTCAGCCAATCAGCTGTCCCCTCGTTCAGCCAATCAGCTCTCTGTTTACCTCTCGAATTCAGACCCTCTAACCTACCTGCTCTGTCCATACCATGACCTCCTCTCCTCTCTTTCTCTGTCTCTTTCTCTCTGTCTATCCATCCTCTCTCTTTCTCTCTTACTCCTCTCTTCCATAGACAGGTCAGAGCACAGGAAGAGAGAGAGAGAGAGAGA
>NC_036863.1:29701283-29731407 GCF_002910315.2 Salvelinus sp. IW2-2015 | reverse complement strand
AAAATTCAAGCGGAGAAAGAGAGAGGAAAGAAAAAGAGAAGTGCCGAGAAGATGGAGGACAAGGAGGGAGAGATGGGAACATCTACCCCAATGCCCAGTCTGCTTGCGTTCAACCACCAATTCCGAGCGAATCTACCCAGCCCAATTCCTTCAGTGCCAACCACCCACCCTTAGGGCAATCTAATCGAGAGAAACCTACACCAGAGCAAACCTATCCCAAAGCCCAACCCAAACTAGCACACCAGTAACCCTGCCCCCAACCATCTACAGGCATCAAACCCACCACGCTCCTTTCAGGCTATCTCCACAACAGCTCGACCAAATCAGCCAATCAGTCATCTCCCACCATCATCACTATCAGTCATCAACAGTCATCACGTACTCCACAATAATGCATCGACCAGATCACCAGAATCAGTCATTCCACACCAGTCATCACTAGATCGAGATACACTCCTACATCCACTAATAATCATCATCCAGATCACCAGATGCATCATCTCCCAACCACAGTCAATCATAGATATCACTCCACAAGTCTCATCCAGATCAGCAGATCAGTCACGTCCACAACCAGTCATCACCAGATCGATCAGTATCTCCCAACAGTCATCACTACATCAGCCACTCGTCATCTCCACACCGTCATCCCAGATCATCAATCTCCACATAATCATACAGATCACCAGATCAGCATCTCCACACAGGCTCATCACTAGACAGTCATCTCCACAACAGTCATCACAGATCAGCCAGATCAGCTATCTCCACAACAGTCTCACACAGAACAGCCAGATCATATTCACAACAGTTCATTCACCAGAACGCAGATCAGTTCCTCAATCATCTCAGACGATACGGAAAAACCTAAGAAAAGAGATCCAACACAACATCCCCTTCTGACCTGAACATAGATGGCCTGACCTGAACATATCAAGAACGTCTTCAAGGCTACGTGAACTACCTATCGATGATCACATCAACACACAACACATTTCGTCATTATTTTTAGGCATGAGAAGTTTTGTGTCAATTCCAAACCCACCCTCCAAACTGGTGAGAGAAGCTGGACTAATTCGGAGGAGACATTCTCACAGTTAAATAATTTTGGCCCATTGCTCTTTGAAGGTCTGTTCCTACGATCTCTATCTCGCCAATTTTCTATTCACTTTTGTCACGGGTACAAATGCTTTGTCACCTCATCCCTGTTAAAACTGCATAAAATATAACCTTTTTACCATCAAAACAATTTATTTTTTCATTAACTATCTGCGTCAAGTCACAACAAAATGATAGTGACAAGTCATTAGAACAACATCTTAAGCAGTGAAATAGCTTGTGTGATTTCTCATGTTCTCCCCTCTTCTCTTTTGTTCCCCCCCTTCTCCCTTGAAGGTACCACCCCGACATTTTGTACTGCTCCAAGAGGTTATTCACCAATTTACCAGGTTTATACAGCAGGTTCTGAAGCCAAATTCTGTTATGCTGTGAATGAGCGACCCAAAGCGACTTAATAAAAACAGATTCTTTATTCCATGCTTAACAAACAAAGAACTCCTGGATATTATCCTAGGTTTAATCCAAAACAGGCGGGGGAGCCGAAACTGAAATCCTCTCGTCATAGAGAGAACGACTGGAGACGCGACCACAGACTGCAGGTCCTTCAGAGAAGGCCACAGGCCGTAGCTGACATAGACACCTGCCTCACACGCAGCATCTAAGAAGGCAAAACACGACAGGGCGGACAAGGACACAGAACAGCAACATCAAACAAGAATCCGACAAGGACAAGAAGCGGAAGACAGAGGAGAAATAGGACTCTAATCAGAGCGGCAAAATAGGGGACAGGTGTGCAAAGAGTAAATGAGTAGTAGAAAATGGGAAACGCTGGAGCGGAACGAGCGAAGAGAAGAGAGCGAGAGAGGGAGAGAGGGAGGAGAGAGAGGGATAAGAAAGAGGAAAGAACCTAATAAGACCAGCAGAGGGAAGCACAGGGACAAACATGATATCAATGACAAAACATGACAATATCATCTGTTGCCGGGTAAGCAATAGCATTATAAATACCTTTTCAGTCATTATAAAGTCTTGTCATTTGAGAGAATTCCTAGCTTTTCTTTGGCCAGATGTGGATTATATGACTGTAATTATGTATTTATATGACTGTGTTTATGGTTATCCTTCCTGTGTTATGTTGATATGGTCCATCCCAGGTAGTGACAGAAGCTATTTTACTGCCATACTGCTGAGGAAGTCCAGAGTTCAACTTCTGGAGAGTAGCATAGTGAATTACCCTACCACAGAGATGAGGAGAAACCTGCTTATGGCCCATGTAAGAACACTCTCTGTACCTTGCTCTGTCTTTTCCTGTCATCTCTCATTCCATCAAATGTCATTAAGTAATAGAAAATGTGCACAGATACTCAAGTTACACATGCAGATCTCAAGTTATGATTCTGCCCTTACTCAGTGTCTCTCTGYTCTCTCTGTCGTGGACCAGGTTTCTTTCCTTGGCCATCCGCTGTGTGTGATGACGTCCCACATGGAGAGCATGAAGCCCCAATCCCTGGAACGCCAGAACCAGCTGAGGACGGTGTGGAAGACAATGAGGGAGCAGCCCCAGGACCACAGCGTCATCTTTGGGGGAGACACCAACCTCAGGGACTGGGAGGTGAGACAGTGAGAGAGCGAGCGATGTGTTTGACATGTACATCATGTGTGTATGTCTGCAACGTGTCTGGGTGTGTTTCCAGGTGAAGAACCAGGGCGGTCTACCTGAGAGCATCTGTGACGTATGGGAATCCCTGGGCCAGCCGGAAGACTGCCGGTACACCTGGGACTCTGTCACCAATGACAACAATGACCTCCCTTTCCCCGCACGCCTGCGCTTCGACCACATCTTCCTGAGGCAGGCCGGTGAGGGGTCAAAGGTCAGCCCAGATGGCATGACCCTGGTGGGCCTGAAGAGGTTGGATGACTGCTGGCTTTACCAGCAACCACAAGGGTTTCCTCTGCACCTTCGTCATAAAACCTCTCAGTCAAGCAACACCTGAATGATACAAAGGGAACAGTTAGCTGTCCATGTCATGTCAACCTGGAACAGCATAGACGTCTTTGCCCATCTTCTTTATGTACATTGGGAGATTTCGAGATTTAGTCCTAGGATTATGGATTATGGGCGCAGCAATAGTGATTCATGACTTCAATTTCTATGTTTGGCAACTGCTGCTGTTCCAAGGCACACTTTTAATTTATCCAGCCACATATTTGTCTGTGCCAACAGGTTATGTACCCTATTCAAGGGCACATTCATACTGTCTCTGGACTTGGAAGCAGAAACTTTATTGGCTACCCTCCAGGGTACAGTATCTGGTTATTTTCTATCACTGTTTTAAACATCAAAGCAGCACCAAGCCAATTTCACAATAAACTCATTTTGTTCCAGACAATTATTTGTATTGACCCACTTTGATATGACTTTCTATGTGATTTTAATTTGCAAGGTGTAAGCAAAATGCAAGATTGTGTTATAATACTTTTATTGCATCAAATGGTTGTTTTAAGCAACAGAATAAGGGGTTGTTAGAACGCTCATCTGTGTGTGTTCTACTGAGGATGGGCCTCTGGAAGATTTACGATGTCTTTGGGTGATACCGCATTCCAGAGCATGAGTTAATGTTTCTGTACTGGGGTACCAGGGGGAGATGGCTCCAGTATGGAGTTGGGGGGMCAGACACCGGTCTCTACACAATGAGTTCTCATGTTTTTACAGCAGATACTGTCTATTGTGAATTATAAGTATCTTTCATACAAAATCTTAACCTTGTGACCCATTCCATACATCTGTTGTTTGTCATGTAGACTGAAGGAGGATGGACTTTGCTATAAAATACTGTGGCTAAAACCAGCTGATTGAGTTCTCAGTGATCAGCTCCAGGGGTGGTTACCGACCAGCTCCATTACTGCACTAATTAAATAATAAAGGTTGATTGTTTTGAAGAAATCTAAAAGTCTCTCCTTTTGATTACAATAATTCCACCACAAAGGCTGTATTGTTTTAGAGAACAGTTAATTAACTTGCTGTTACTGTAACAGATCTCTACCATTTTGCACTCACAAAGTGAACTTCTTGTGTATTAACAGCCTTACCCAACCATTCAGTAAAAATAGCACAGAAGAACCCCATACCAAACAAGTTAGTTCTGATTTCTCTCCACTAGAGGTAGCTCTGGCCATATTCCAGATCCACTCACTGCGCCAGACACTGTGGAGGAAAATGACCTCCAAAAATAAACTCCTTTATCGCATTAGGGATAAAGACAGCCCTATGAATAACACCTGTCTAGCCCTGATAGCACCACCCTCAACAGAGCCACCCTCACTGTGAGAGAGMGAAAGCGTGGTGCATTCATTCATGAAATGTGTGCTTTGTCAATGGTATCCATCGTGGCATTAAGCTGCYGAATCAGACAAGGGAGAAAATACAGACACAAAACAGACTTCAAAATGTTTTTGTGACTACATGACCACATGTATGCCATTTCCTGAGCCACTAGTCTGGTTGAGACTGACGGTATCTAGTATTTAATGTTCTGTCTTGACTGTTTCTTTAAGGCTTTTCTCCTCTCTTGGCGTACTCTATCACTGATAACCACAAGAATTAATGCTCCCTCATTGAAATGCCTTGAASATTTTGCTATCAATAATGTGCATCAATGGGTATGCAAACAGAGCAGCTGACTCATGTATTTTTAGGGAGGGGTTGGTCGCAAGGCTAATGATTTGTTTTGACAACCATAGATCATGTTTATATTGCTGATAATATATTTATTGTGTTATTGTGTGCGTTAGGGTGACTTACTTCACAAAGTGTGTGAGTCTGTGCTTTTGAGTAAGTGTGTGTATGTGTGCTTTGTGTGCTATTATGTGTATGATTGTGTGTGTATGCGCACATGTGTGTGTGCTTGCGCATCAGTTTACTGTGGCTTTCTGTTCCTGCTCAGGTTGTTTCCTGAGTTATCCCCCCTAGGACCAGTGCACCCTCTTGTCTGTTTTAGATGGATGGCAGTATCTTCTGTAGGGAGAGAAATGGGTGAACAGGGCCCCAGTGTTTTCATTTGGAAAATTGATTGGGAGCTCATTTTCTCAGCTRTTTAATCCGAACCGAATGGAAATATGTCGGCACAGTCTGCTGGAAATTAGGAGAGATGGCAACCTGTCAACGTGAGGAATGATTTGTTACTGGCGTGGCTTCAGCCAGCGGGTTAGCTTAGGTGTATATAAATGTACTAGCGCATTCTCCATTAACATCCTCAGTAAAGAGCCTGTCAGTCAATCAGCCAGGTGCATTCTGGGACAGTAGCCAAAAATAGGTTTATTGTTTTGGGGAGGTACAGAGGATGACCTGGAAAAGGTGAAAATCCTCTGTGTGTTATTAGACATCGCACTCATTCTCTCATGTGATGATACTGTCTCTAGRAATGAAGACTAAAGCTGGTTGAAACGTCTATTAATGTCTATTTGTTTTATTTTAAAGGTTGTAACCTGACCAAAGTGACATACAGCCCTATTCAGGGATGCAAACTAGTCACCTTTCGGCGAAATTCGCTGTTTTGAATCCAAAATAGGTGACCTACGTGATTCGTGTAGATAAATGTTTGGGAGGGGAGGGGGGGTTGAATTAGTACTGGCTGTAAGCGAATGAGTGATGTGCGTTTGGAGCAATACTAGTGGCTCTATCCAAGGCTCACATGGAACTCAAACCAGGTGCCATCATGCATAAATGTATTTTGTCCCCCCACACCAAACTCTGAACCAATTATATTAATTTGGGGACAGGTCAAAAAACATTAAACATTTATGGCAACTTAGCTAGCTAGCTTGCACTTGCTAGCTACTTTGTCCTTTTTAGCTAGCTTGCTGTTGCTAGCTAATTTGTCCTGGGATATAAACATTGAGTTGTTATTTTACCTGAAATGCACAAGGCCCTCTACTCCGCCAATTAATCCACACATAAAACGGTCAACTGAATCGTTTCTAGTCATCTCTCCTCCTTCCAGGCTTTTTCTTCTCTTGACTTTATATTGCGATTGTTTCATAAATTAGGTGCATTACCGCCACTGACCTCGTTCGTCTTTCAGTCACCTACGTGGGAACCAATGAGGAGATGGCACGTGGGTACCTGCTTCTATAAACCAATGAGGAGATGGGAGAGGCAGGACTTGCAGCACGATCTGCGTCAGAAATATAACTTATTTTTTAGCCCTTGGCAACGCAGACACTTGTTGCAGTGGGTGCAATAATTGAATAACATAGATTTCTAAATGTATTTTGCAACACTTGCGCACACGACACGAGCCGTGTAGTCAGCCTGTTACTAGTTACAGCATCAGCGTGCACTCTGGAAAGGCAGCTTGTCAGTTACAGCAGCGCGTCACTTGAACAATAACAAAGAGGATTTGGAGGTGGAGGGTCCGTCATGGTCTGGGGTGGTGGGTCACAGCATCATCTTGCTGAGCTGGTTGTAATTGCAGGCAATCTCAACGCTGTGCGTTTCAGGGAAGACATCCTCCTCCCTCATGTGGTACACTTCCTGCAGGCTCATCCTGACATGACCCTCCAGCATGACAATGCCACCAGTCATATTGCTCGTTCTGTGTGTGATTTCCTGCGAGACAGAAATGCCAGTGTTCTGCCATGGCCAGTGAAGAGCCCGGATATCAATCCCATTGAGCACATCTGGGACCTGTTAGATCGGAGGGTGAGGGCTAGGGCCATTCCCCCCAGAAATGTCCGGGAACGTGCAGGTGCCTTGGTGGAAGAGTGGGGTAACATCTGACAGCAAGAACTGGCAAATCTGGTGGAGTCCATGAGGAGGAGATGTACAGCAGTACTTAATGCAGCTGGTGGCCACACCAGATACTGACTGTTACTTTTGATTTTGACCCCCCTTTRTTCAGGGACACATTATTCAATTTCTGTTAGTCACATGTCTGTGGAACTTGTTCAGTTTATGTCTCAGTTGTTGAATCTTTTTATGTTCATACAAATATTTACACATGTTAARTTTGCTGAAAATAAACACAGTTGACAGTGAGAGGAATTTTGTTTTTTTGCTGCGTTTACATCATATTATTTGTTTAATTAGTTCAAACCTGCATTCAAACCTGCATGTTATCATAAATTGATATTCGCTGTTACTTTAACATCATTCTCAAGGTCAGTCTCATGAGGCACTGGGTTGTTCCTTTCAGGACTCAGCAGTCCCTCCCTCCTTCATGTAGTGCTGTGGAGAAATGTAGTTCTAATTCCTGTCCACTGCAGCAGTCTAAAGACAGGCCTCTAATGAAGAAACAAATGCCTGTAATATGTCTCTGTCATCACCTCTTTGTCCTTTCATTGTAGTCCACATCCTCTTCCTCCTCTCTCCCTTTTTCTCTTTTCTCCCCCCTCGCTCCAACTGATTTTCATAATTAATCGCCCCTAAATCCCCGCTCTACAGTAACAGCAAACCATAACCTCCCCTCTGTCCCCTTCCACCGATCCTGTCAATTTTTTTCTTTTTAAGTGCCTGTCTCAGCAGCTTGGCGCCCCATTGGTTAACCTCTCTGACCCAGCCTACTGATTTGGCCGGGGGTAGCTGATTCACAGGAAGGGTACACAGGAAGGTGTTACATAAGCACTTCCTCTCCTACCACTGGCAGCCTCTCATTCAGTGGGTGCATGTAGAGCACATTTCTGCACCCTTAAAGCTAACAAGTGTCAATAAATATGTCTGATGTGTTTTTGGACTCGAGAAACAGATACAGTTGTGAAGTATTCTGAGTTTTATTTGGAAACATAGACATGAGAAGAGGTGACATACCTTTCTCTGTTCTTACTGTACAGTACAATTGAGTCAATCCATCCAGTCTAGGCTGTAATCAGAAGGTAATGGCCCTAGGGCACACTGTAAGATAGTGTAACCTTCTGTGACCTGTTTTAATGCACAGTCAATCATACTAATATGACTGTAATATTGTTCTCAGGGGAATGCTGTGTAAAAGTATCTGATCGATAGTAATCACATTTTGGTTTCAAAAGAGGTGATAGAAGACCCTAAGAGGTTATTAAGGGACTTTTCAACCCCCCTGTTGGAGCTCAGTCCTTGTCAGTGAGCATATGTGTAAAATGAACTGGGGTCATAAAGGGGTTGTATTAGATTGCACCACTGGCTAACTGCAGGAGGATAGTGGCCTTGCTTTTCCCTCTGCTATAGTGGTGTGGCAGTGGCAAAACACTGGCRGAATGGGGGAGGAAATGTTTTGGAACTGTAGGTGTGTGTGAGTGATCAGAGCTAGAAGGATCAACAAAGGGCAAATTGTTGCCAGCAGCAGAAATGCTGAAACGACTTCACACACACATCTCCTTTCAGAGAGGCCCCACTTCCTAATTTAAAGGCTTTTTGTTGGGGTAGCTGGCCCCTTTGATGTTATCCTCAGTCTACCATACATATCTGTCTTATTGTTGGGGCTTGCTTGCCTACCCTTCCTTGTCATGCCTACCTTGACATGTTAAGACATACTCAGTAGATCCTTCCACATTTGCCCACCATCAGCTGTTGAAGGCAGGTCTAATCTTCCAGCTGACATATTTTGGCCTGATAAGCAGGACCTGTCAATAAGGATAATTGTTTAGAGGTGCCAAGATAACAACTTTGAAGAGAGGAGGTTTAGGATGGACTGAAAGATCAGAAAGTAGATAGAATTGCAACACACCCACCCTAAAGCTTAGGTAAGGATTTTATATGAAATGTGGGATTTGATTTAATCCTTCCAYCAAAGATGCTTGTAGTTGGTATTTCATCTCTCTCTGTGTCAAAGGTGTAGCAGAGGTCAGCTAGTCGTAGACAGATRAGCAACTTTGGATTTTCTCAGTACAGGGCAGTGTCATTACTTTAGTTCTGGTTCTCAGCTAGCTAAAAACTTATCTGGTGGCTCTAAGGCAGCACATTTTGATTTGGTTTCATTTAATTGACCATTTTAAAACACAACTGAGCCGTGTAAGTGGRTACACAACATTTAAGATCACCACAAACAAGTTTGCAACTTATTTCCATTGTGGTCCTTACATTAGCAAGTTGTTATCGGACCCATGCTGGCAGCCAATGGCACCAGCAGCCAAATGTACCGTAGACAAATGGCTGCCCATATTTCCTTATTTTTGAAAATGGTAAATTACCATAAATGAAAACGATTTGTCATATAATGCACTGAACCATCTACCTATCACCAAGTCTGATGTTATTACCAAGGCTGTCATCATTAAATAAAACATTCAACTATCTTGAATAAATAGTGGTATTTGTTTGACATGGTGGGCTCATTTTGAAATGAATGGATTGAACTCCATAAGTAAGTTAGACTTCAATTTTGAACTAAATGCTCACTACACATTGGTTTAAACAGTAAAGACAGAGGTCAGGTGAGAAGTGATTTAGTCAATTTCGAGATAAGAATGATTATATGGCCATGATTGAAAAGACAGTCACCTGTTTTCTTGTACAGGGTATTCCAGTATGTGTCCTGAGTTGGTAAACAGTCTGACCCTCTGGGGACATTTAAGGATACCTCTCTGGACATCATGWTGCATTTTGATTTGAGCTAATCCAGACGGCCCAGGTACAAGATCATTAGATTAGGGTGGACAGTATAATGGGTAGGATTATGCAATCCATCTTAAAATGAGATTGCCCTAGTTTAGCGACACATTATGTAAATGTATTTAGGGAGTCAATGATAATGAGTTCCTGATGSTTTGTCAGGCGATGTTCACCTTCCATAAATGCTGAGAACAGGGAAAATAGACACATCCCTTAGCTGATGTACACTGTATTAAACTTCCTGCTGTATTAAACAGTATTTGATTGGATTTATTTGATTCTTTATCCAGGAAGTCCCTTTAAAATGAAGAGTATATAAAAGTATATTCTTAAGTGAGACCTTGCTTACTGTACAACCATGCAACAATACAGAGCTATACATTTGAGCTGTGATAGCACATTCTATGTCCCACCAAAATGTGTATGAAATGKTTTCCTAATCTGAACATTTAGCTAACAGGGTAAACTGTGTTCTTTCAATGGACTGTCATTATCATTAACTTAATTGTGTTATTATCCCATGTTGTATATTATAGTAGCATAAGTATAGTCAAGAAGACATGGCCATTGACTTGTTTTTTCATYAGTACAGACACGGATAGAGAGTACACTCACTTGCACACACGCACACGCTTAGGGAGCAGAGCACTGAGATGGTTGGCAAGGTTGATTTCAGCACCATGGACAGTGTTAGCTGAACTGCCKRAGTGAGAATGGGAAGAGAGAGTCTAGAAGAGAGGGGAGAAAAGAGGAGAGAACATGAGAGCCATGAGGAGAGCAGAGGAAAGAAAGAGGATGAAGAGATAGGTGATRAAGGAGTGAAGARCTGAGGGGAAAGAAGAGGTAGAGGAGAGCAGGATAACAGAAGAGAAACCTAGGATTTATATGTATATGGCCCTGTCCTTGGAGGGACCTCTGTTAATTCCTGAACTAATGATGACAGAGGCAACAGCTGTCATATTGTTCTGCCCTGAACATTTGATTAATGAGATTTTACTATTTGCCAAATGCACGGTATAACTAGCCGATTAAACTCAACTCCACGATTTATGATGAGGTTGAGTGGCGACTACTGTGAGCGGACTGGAGCTCCTATGTCACACAACATTCTATAAAAAATGAACGATGATGTTTGTAATTGCGGACTATACTTTGTGTGCTGACATCAATCGTTTTTTATTTCATGTGACGTCTCGGAGCTCCAGTCTGCCCACACTAGTCGCCGCTCAGCTCCATCGTAAATCGTGGAGACGGCTATAGCATAACAGGCCTAATACTTACTGACTTATACTGGATTATTCAKGAATGAGGCCTGGTTTAGGACGTCATAAAATATAGTTTAAAAGTGTCCTTCCTTCCTAACTTCTACCCCTTCTATAAATTGRACCATTGGACCAATCGTTAGCTAGACTAGTTAGATGAAGTAGTCAGAGAAAGCAGTACCCTGAAGTACCCTCACACCAGGCACAATCTTTATGTGGTTATTTTAATACGGCGAAAAGGCACTGGAGTTCTGTCTCAAGGCTACAATTTAGTATCATTGTCTTCAGAAATCAATGTAACTGTGACTAAAATAACGTGTGTAAGGGGTTCACAAAGAGCAGGGTGCCTTATCATCATATGAGTGATAAGTAGAAGTAATCAACATAAAAACATTTGGTGGACAGTTTCATTATTTTGACCTCCCCWCAGTTCATTGGAAGAAAGGTATCTTGRCAGTKTAGAAWWRWTKTTGCKGTCGTAAGGCACATTTTCTGCAAYTCTACACATTTCCATGAGYTGAGAGAAAATGTGCCGTTTTGAAGCAAATTTACATGAATTTGGCATGGAGCTGAGCAGGGTTGGGGTCAATTCAACTTTAAAATGGAATTCCAATTCAATTCTTGAATTCACTCATGAAGTGGAGAATTGAAGTATATATWTATTATTTAATTTAACTAGGCAAGTCAGTTAAGAACAAATTCTTATTTACAATGACGGCCTATAGGGTGAAACTGCCTTGTTCAGGGGGAGATCGACAGATTTTTACCTTGTCAGCTCGGGGATTTGATCCATCAACCTTTCAYTTACTGGCCCAATGCTCTAACCACTAGCCTACCTGCTGCCCCGAATTAAATTAACATTTAAAAAAATCTTCAGGTTATGGAATTGAATTGGAATTAGACTCTTTGGACTTTTTGAGTTGGAATTGTAGAAACATTTCATCTTTGGAATTGAATTGAATTGGAATTCTATATTTGTACATTTCCCAGTTAATGGATTTTATGCACATAGTATCAATCATTTGTTTTTAATAATTTCAACCTGTATTCCTATATGTTCAGTATAGCTAGGCTGTCTGAACAGTGACATGATCAACCTGAAAGCCATAGGGAATTAAATTTAAATTTGTGGAATTTTGCGGGATAATATTAAATTGGGAAGTGAATTCTTGTAATTGACCTAACATTGGAATTCAGATTAATTGAATTATTTCTCAATTAAAAGACTGACCTGGAATTTGAATTGAATTAAATGGAATTTACAGGGGGAGAGAATTTAATTAGAATATCATTTTTGGAATTGACCCCATCCCTGGAGCTGAGAGCCAATTTTGCGGTCTTAAAGCTCATTTCCTGAAATTCTATGCATTTTTCCATGGCTAATGCTGTGTTCCCCTGATCAAATATTACGAACAAAATCAATAGGCATGTGCCCTGAATGCCCAGTTTTKGGAATTTTCAATTCTGGTGTTATTTAAAAAATATATCCAGTTCAATATCTTTTCTGCATGCTTTCTATCTTTTGGTTGTTTAAGTTGAACTGGAACTGTTTATACATTCCAAAATTGAATTTTCTATACAGAAAAAAACGGTAATTAGCTCCAATTACTGTAATTCACTCCATAGTAAAGGGATAGTTCAAGATTTTGACAATGAAGCCATTTGTCTACTTCTCCTGAGTCAGATGAACAGGAACAGCTAGCATGTTAACTGTTCCTGTAGACTTCCAGTCATTGTGCTGACGCTATTTAGCATTAGCTCATGAAACTACCTCTTCCTTTATATTGGACCCAGAGACACAAAAATGGTATCCAAAATGATATTCTATTGTAGCTAGCGATATTCATAAAATAATGTTTTTTTTACATAAAAAATCCCCACAAAAAAATGTAATAATAATTATCGTGGACCCTTGCAGTACCTCCGTGGATCCCAGTTCGAAAAACTCTGACCTCACAGGACGCTGCTGAGGGAAGGACGGCTCATAATAATGGCCAGAATTGTGCGAATGGAATGGCATCAACCACATGGAAAACATGCCATTACCACGAGCCCATACTCCACAATTAAGGTGCCACCAACCTCCTCTGCCTGACATAGAGGACAAGTGAGTGCTCAAGGTTCTGTCATCTACATATTAGTATGTAGGCAATGAAAGTGAAAAGATAAGCTAAGCACTTACATGATACACATGAAATATGTTGCGCTGTAACAAATAAAATTACTTTGCACATTTTCTTTTTCTTTGTCTCCTACAAGTRTGAATTAAATTAAGAGGATTCCAAAATCAAAGAWWWWWTTTTWWTTWAAGAAGSACTAATATTACACCCCAAGCTCAGGAGGTTGGTGGCRCCTTAAATGGCTGGAGCKGAATGACTGGAATTGTATCAAACACGTGTTTGATGCCATTCCATTTGCTCCATTACAGCCATTATTATGAGCTGTCCTCCCCTCAACAGCCTCCACTGACCAAAAGGTATGCAATTGTATGCTTTTCCAAAGTACTCCTCTCTGGGCTACATCAGCCAGGAACTAGTCCCACGCACTAGACACTTCCTCGGTAGTCTGGAGACAAGGTTAGCTAGGAGCAGGAAACCAGCCAGAGCATATAGTGGGGCTGTGGTGCTTTGTATCTGCAGCATCAACATGAGACTGATTCTGTTTGTCTGCTCAAGTGCAGGATCAACAGTACCAGCAACTATGTGACAACACATCTCCGTCAGTATGTACAGTACTATACAGGACAGGGTTCGTCAGCAGTCAAGACAGATTCCATTTGCATTATATTCACTTCAGAAGGAATGGGTTCTTTCTAAGAGCATTAAAAGACAACAGATTCTGTAAAGTGTTAAAGAATTAATGAATTAATTGGATTTATATAGTGATTTTTCCACCAACTAAGGTACTCAAAGTGCTTTATTTAGTATGGGGAAACACGCCTTAACACACCGCAAACCAAAACACAGTCGGGCAGTAGGCTGCAGAGACATTGAATATGTGGAAATGTAAATGTGTGACTTGTGTGCTAACTTTTCAGTTTTCTGTACTGCATGAAATATACACTGAGTGTACAAAACATGAAGAACACCTTATATTGAGTTGCACCCCCTTTTGCCCTCAGAACAGCCTCAGTTTGTTGGGGAATGAACTAGAGGTCAACCGATTATGATTTYTCAACACTGATACCGATTATTGGAGGACCCAAAAAATTCAGACACCGATGAATCAGCCAAGATTTATTTTATTTCTATTTTTATTTTGCTATTATAATTTTTTTTTATATATATATTTTTATATATACTGTATATATTTGTAATAATGATAATTACAACAATACTGAATGAACACTTTATTTTAACTTAATATAATACATAAATAAAATCAATTTAGTCTCAAATAAATAATGAAACGTGTTCAATTTGGTTTAAATAATGCAAAAACACAGTGTTGGAGAAGAAAGTAAAAGTGCAATATGTGCCATGTAAAAAAAGCTAACGTTTTGTTTCTTTGCTCAGAACATGAGAACATATGAAAGCTGGTGGTTCCTTTTAACAYGAGTCTTCAATATTCCCAGTTAAGAAGTTTTAGGTTGTAGTTATTATAGGAATTTATAGGACTATTTCCCTCTATACCATTTGTATTTAATTTACCTTTGACTATTGGATGTTCTTATAGGCACTATAGTATTGCCAGCCTAATCTCGGGAGTTGATAGGCTTTAAGTCATAAACAGAGCTGTGCTTCAAGCATTGCGAARRGCTGCTGGCAAACGCAGGAAAGTGCTGTTTGAATGAATGCTTACGAGCCTGCTGCTGCCTACCAYMGCTCAGTCAGACTGTTCTAYCAAATATCAAATCATATACTTAAWTATAATATAATAGACACACAGAAATACGAGCCTTAGGTCATTAATATGGTMAAATCCGGAAGCTATTTCGAAAACAAAACGTTTATTCTGTCAGTGAAATACGGAACCGTTACGTATTTTATCGAACGGGTGGCATCCCTAAGTCTAAATATTGCTGTTACATTGCACAACCTTCAATGTTATGTCATAATTATGTAAAATTCGGGCAAATTAATTACGGTCTTTGTTWGGAAGAAATGGTCTTCACACAGTTCGCAACGAGCCAGACGGCCCAAACTGCTGCATATACCCTGACTCTGCTTGCACGGAACTCAAGAGAAGTGAAACAATTTCCCTAGATAATATTGCCTGCTAACATTAATTTTTGTAACAAATATGCAGGATTAAATATATAGTTGTGTGTATTGATTTTAACAAAGGCGTGATGTTTATGGTTAGGTACATTGGTGCAGCGATTGTGCTTTTTTTCGAATGCGCTTGTTAATCATCACCCGTTTGGCGAAGTAGGCTGTAATCCGATGATAAATGAACAGGCACCGCATTCTTTATATGCAACGCAGGACAAGCTAGTTAAACTAGCAATATCATCAACCATGTGTGTTAAATAGTGATATGTTAAGATTGATTGTTTTTTATAAGATAAGTTTAATGCTAGCTAGCAACTTACCTTGGCTCCTTGCTGCACTCGCGTAACAGGTGGTCAGCCTGCCACGCAGTCTCCTCGTGGAATGCAATGTAATCGGCCATAATCGGCATCCAAAAATGGCGATTACCGATTGTTATGAAAACTTGAAATCGGCTCTAATTAATCGGCCATGCCGATTATCCGGTCGACCTCTAGATGAACTCTACAAGGTGTCGAAAACGTTCCAAAGGGATACTGGCCCATGTTGACTCCAAAGCTTCCCACAGTTGTGTCAAGTTGGCTGGATGTCCTTTGGGTGGTGGACCATTCTTGATACACACAGGGAACAGTTGAGCGTGACCAACCCAGCAGCATTGTAGTTATTGACACAAACCACTTAAATATTTTGTCTTGCCCAYTCACCCTCTGAATGACACACATGTCTCCATGTCTCAATTGTCTCAAGGCTTAAAAATCCTTCTTTAACCTGTCTCCTCCACTTCATCTATACTGATTGAAATGGATTTAACAAGTGACATCAATAAGAGATCATAGCTTTCACCTGGATTCACCTGGTCAGTTTATGTCATGGAAAGAGAATGTGTCCTAAATGCTTTCTACGCTCAGTGTGTTGTGTTTGTGTTTGTGTATTTGTATGCTGACGTCACAGAATAAATTTCCATGKAAATGRACAATAAAGTATATTGTTTCGTATCCACCACCAACGTGTAACACCCACCTGGGTGATGCATGGCAACCATTTTGTGCCAGAACGCTCACCACACGTCAGGTGGAGAGGAGTGATATATGCCAGTTAGGAATGAAGGGGATAAKTAGGTGGCCATGATCTTACTATCAGCGCCATGGGATTTTTAATCACAGAGAGTCAGGASACCCATTTTAAAAGGCCGCACCCTGCCCAGGGCAATGTCTCGTTCACTGCCCTGGGATCTCCTTAGACCAGAGGGAGGAGTACCCCCCTACTGGCCCTCCAACACCCCTTCCAGCASCATTCAAGTCTCCCATTCAGGGACCAACCCTGCTTAACTTCAGAAGGAAGCCAGCAGTGGGATGCAGGGTGGTATACTGCTGTTAAAGATGYACTCTCAAACGTTTATATAATTTCAGCCAAAATGGGTCCCCGTTTTTTGTGTACTACGTCATCCAATTGTGCACCATGTCATCCATTTCGTGCGATGTGTCCCGAATTTTGCAATTCATATGATATCATCTACATTTAGCAATTTGCGTGATATGTTAAAAAAATCTAATTCTTGTAATGTGTTACAMATTTGTTGTGCTTATGTTCCCGGAGTGCCTCTTTAATATGATGYCACCTTGATACACAGAGATGCAAGGCTGACAAACATTCCATATGGCCTTCATCTACTTCCMTTTTTGCTCTCACATTTTTTTGTGAACTACATGACATTTCATGACAACGTTTTACTATATTTATTAACTTTATTGCACTCGAGTAACCCTAATGGCTCAATTTAGCCTCACTATCAAGGAGGGATCTGGTTGTGCTTTGATCATAACCTTTAATAGTCTCAAACTTAATSACACTAATCTCACCACACAAAAACAAACCATAATCTGCAAAACAAATGTACAAATTAATCTGTTATTTCTCTCCTTCCAGTCTCTGTTGAGGCCCCATCTACCATAATGTTTTCCGCCAAAACATTCATTTCAGGAACATCTCCTGTCACTCAGTACATCTGTTTCTTTATTCTTAAATCACAGGCGTCACCACACAGAGGATCTTATGATGTATAATCAGTAAGGTAACAGGCTTGTGATTGAATAGGTTTCTGATTGAGTTTGTCAGTTGGGTAATTTATCACGCCTGACAGGGCCAAACACAAATCTAAAACCTGATGGTTCAGTTGAGACTCCTGTGTCTCTTTCCTCTGATGCCTGATCATCGGTAATTACAGCTTTGCTGCATCTTTCATCCTGTCATTCCTCATGACTACACAGGCAAATACATGTCAATCAGATGTTGGAGATGGGAGTTGTTGTTGGCTGTTTGATGGTAATTATTGATGAAATGTATTGGAGCTTTTACTATTTGTGTCACACTGCAATGCTGTTTGGAAACCYTGGTTAGGGGCCGTATTTGTGTTGTTCWGCTATAGATTCCGACAGTGAGCAGAACCATATGAGACCCGGTTGAGACCCGTTCCCCTCCCTCTAATCCCTGTTGGTTGGTTCTGCCTCAGGCTTGTGTCGGGGGTTGGGACACAGTTGCTGAACACCACCACCATGGGGTCTGCCCCTGACCAATGCCCGCCTGGCATTTCCAGCTGCCGACGGCGTGACTCGTGATGTTCACCAGATGCATGCGCCATGGTGACTGTCTGGCTGGTTGACACTGGTGGCACCTCCAACTCACTGTCTAGATTAATGTTGAAAAAACATTTGAAAAGACATGCACAGCATACTGTCCTCGATATTATAAAACGCAAACAGGGAAAATKTTCCCATGTGTCTCTTCTTTGAGATGAGATTCTRCAGTCAATATATCAGTCATAYTAATATCCCTCAGTTCTTATCGATCAAATGATCTAGTCAACTACGCAAACGAAACAGTTTGAGGAATTTGGACAGATTCTCCTGCTATAACTGCATCGCATCCTCCTGTGAATATCCACATGCATCCATTCCTCCAGTGGGATGACTGGCAAGGCTAAACGCTMATTTCCTGGCCAGGAATTGTTTTTGTGATTTGTCACCCCGCCTTGCTTCTTCCCCTCCCTTTCCCTCTTTCCCAGTGTACCTGTATTATTCTTTGCCAGGAGGCAGGATTGCTCCTGGAAAGCAGCTGGCTAAAAGATGCATCTAGTTATTATCATCATCATTATCACAGGCTTTAATCTTTTGCCTTATTGAGGCACTGTGAAATGACATCCAGGCTCTGAGACCGTTATTAGAGCCACGGTGAGACACAACACTGATTTGAT
Source organism: Salvelinus sp. IW2-2015 (assembly GCF_002910315.2). NCBI lineage: Eukaryota > Metazoa > Chordata > Actinopteri > Salmoniformes > Salmonidae > Salvelinus > Salvelinus sp. IW2-2015. The sequence continues at coordinate 29,713,044 of NC_036863.1, read as the reverse complement.
TATTTGGTTCTTGGAGGGACCTCCTATTGTTTAACGTTTCTGCAAAGCAAATTGCAGTTTGATTTCACATGTGCTGCAAAAATAAGATGATTATTGAACGTGACCCTTGAACAGATAAATTCCCTTTAACATATTCTGTGAATGGGTCTTTCCTGTTGGCAAACTCCTATTGCTGCCTATGCATTATCTCTTTTAAAACATTTCTCCCATTTGCTCCTTAGCTGAAAGGTTCTGCTACTCTTTAGCCCATTAATGGTTTTCACTGGTTTCATCTGGCTCTCACTGGTTCTCCTCTGGCTTTCCCCTCCCAGTGTTCAGGATGAATGTTCAGTAGTGGTGGGCATTCATTCATTGCCTCTGTATCAGAGCTGCTGATCAGATGGAGAATGGCTGTGCAGAATAAGGAATCAATGCAAACAGCCCTCTCCTGGATGAATCAATCTCCCCCGATCAGATGGAGAATGGCTGTGCAGAATAAGGGAACAATGCAAACAGCCCTCTCCTGGATGAATCAATCTCCCCCCAGGACAATAAATTAATTCCAGCCAGCCTTGTAGTTAAGATTTTAACAGCACTACTAAACAGCCACATGGTGTGTGTGTGTGTCGTGTGGTGTGTGTGTGTGTGTGTGTGTGGTGTGTGTGTGTGTGTGTGTGTGTGTGTGTGTGTTGTGTGTGTGTGTGTGTGTGTGTGTGTGTGTGTGTGTGTGTGTGTGTGTGTGTGGTGTGTGTGTGTGTGTGTGTGTGTGTGTGTGTGCTGCATGGGTTGGTACACATTAGGAATGTATTTGGATGTACGTTAGTGGTGTTTTTTTGTGTTAGTATATGTATGGTTGTTGCAATCATGGAGATTCACTGTAGGATGCACAGTTTTTGGTCAGATAAAATGTGTGTTTGTATGCCTGCCTGCCAGGTGTGCGTGTGTGTGTGAATATTCCCCATTTCCAGATGGTGATTATAGCCCCAATCTCTCCACTGATTCACTTTGTCCCCATCAACAGCTGTCACAGACCCTCTACTAACAGAATCCTATCGATAATGGACACCAGTGACTATATAAACCTGTCAGTGGTCAAGGACTCACCTGTCCATAGCTCTCTCAGCCTTCTGACAGGCGAAGTTGGATCAATGCATAGCAACACCCGTTGAGGTGGGGGGAAGGGGACAGTGTGACATGAGGTGGGTGACACCACATGGAGTGCGTACGGCCCAGTACATCACTGGGGCCGAGCTCCCTGCCATCCAAGACCTCTATAATAGGTGGTATCAGAGGAAGGCCCTAAAAATTGTCAAAGACTCCAGCCACCCAAGTCACAGTAACCGGTTACCAGGACTTTCTGCTTTTCAGCCCCTACCTACATGTACATAGTACTTCAATCAATCACCTAACCATACCTACATGTACATATTACCTCAATCACCCCAACAACCTCGTACCCCAATACATTAACTCGGTACCAGTRCTCTWTGTATATAACCTGTATATAGCCTTGTTATTGTTATTTTATTKTGTTACTATTKTCTTTGATGTATTTGTTAGTTTTCTTACTTTTTAACTGCATTGCTGGGAAAGGGCTCGTAAGTAAGCATTTCACGGTAAAGTCTATACTTRTTATATTCGGCGCATGTGACGAATACAATTTGATTTGATGGAGCGTTGCTGACATGCTCCAGTCCAAGGTATTGGAGAAAGAGTCATACACACTACATACACAGACAGATGCACATACACCACAAAGACAGAACACAAACACACACACATAATGCAGACTTGGGCACGCTTACACACAAATGCACACACATACAAATACATGCACGTACACACGCACCAGCATGCAGGCAGGCGTGCAAACACACAAACAAACACGTAAACTCTCCACACATACACCAATTTAATTTCTCTCTACCACTCACCCCAGCACACACACACCACACACACACACACACACACACACACACACACACACACACACCACACACACACACACACACCACACACACACACACACACACACACACACACACACACAACACACACACACACACACACACACACACACACACACACACACACACACACACACACACACACACACCACTACCTCTGTGTTTCTACTTCCCAGTGAAGTATCGACACACCACTGCGTCCTGCCCTTTGGCACTGATTCCTCACAGTAATTCAGTTTCTAAATAAAGACCTTGACTGTGTCAGAGAGGGTAGAGAGAGAAAGAGAGGAGAACAATGGATTTCTCCTTGAGTTTTGCCTCAGTGACGTGTGGCCTGAGGGAGACGGCTTGCTGAACACAGTGCTGAAATGGATACAGAATAAAAAGCAACAATGACTACATCACAGGGTTTTAGTTAAACCCAAGAGCTATGTTTTAATCACTGATTGTTATGAGTTAAACCCAAGAGCTATGTTTTAATCACTGATTGTTAATGGAACAGCAACAATGATGGATCCATTCACATTTACACTAAAACAGCTGACTTAGTGTCACGGTTGTTTGTATACATTTACATTTACATTTAAGTCATTTAGCAGACGCTCTTATCCAGAGCGACTTACAAATTGGTGCATTCACCTTATGACATCCAGTGGAACAACCACTTTACAATAGTGCATCTAAATCTTTTATATACGGACCAAGGCGCAGCGTATGTTGAGTTACACATAATTATTTAATAGTGAAACTTAGCAAAACAAACAATTGTCATGACGTTGCCCTCTTTGGTACAGCGAGCACCATCCTCCCGCTCTCTGCTCCTTCAGGCTGCTGTGGTCAGTGAGGGTCGTAAATTCCTAGGGAAGACCCTGCCTTATGGCCACACAGTATAGAGATAGAGTGAAGTTTCATAGAGAACAAAGGAATTTCTTCCACCTCACAGAACTTGAGGTCCAAACAACGTTTACGTTCTGGAGAAGGTATAAAAGATCGTTGAAGAATCCAGCTACGAACTGGTCCGTTTGTTACTACTTGGGAAGCTCATGGGAGACGGTGCGGGCCACATTACCATAACGCTGTTTATATAATAGCCTCAGATATGAGGTTTACATCTAATTGTTGTATAAGATGAATGAGTGAGGATGATACTGTTTGAAAATTGTGTAATGTGATTTTGGACTGTTTAATGAAGGAAACTCCAATTCCCTTTTGAGTTGAACTAAATCAGAGGACCGCCCATGAGCCCAGTTAGGGTCAGGCATCCTGGGACAGCCCCTTTTCTGCAATTCCGAATAAAACCCAACTTTGAGAAATTCTCAGTAGACCATGTTTTTCTCTATTATGAGTGGACAAAGGTTGCAGACCATTGCTGAATCTTTTAACCATCCACGTGGTTAAACTCTTAGACTATCGATACCGACAGAATAAGAACAAGTCTCTTGATATTATTACTAGTCTGCAGCTAGGAATTCGGTATCATTGAACGCGAAGAACGACAACCGCCGAAACAGCCATTCTACAACAACATGAATGGATGTCACTCTGAACTATCCCTCTAACCACGACAGACAGAGGAGAGAGAGAGGAGAGAGAGAGAGAGAGAGAGAGAGAGAGAGAGAGAGAGAGAGAGAGAGAGAGAGAGAGAGAGAGAGAGAGAGAGAGAGAGAGAGAGAGAGAGAGAGAGAGAGGACGGAAACTCTCCAACAAGTAACTAACTTTTCAACAGCGATCAAGACGACACACTGAGCGTAAATATATATATGATTGCAATTGTTCCGAATGAGTGAGCGTTCATGTGCAAAGGATTAGCATTTCAATTGTTATAATTATCACTTTGTAGTGACTTCTCAGACTGACTCCCCCTTTTGTCCACCAAGCCGCCATGCCGGTTTAGCCCACTAGGGCACATTCTCCTATCATTTCTTGTAACCATATTTACTTTGTTTGTTTGTTTATGCATTTCTGTGAATTACTTAGTTAGTAATAAATAAATTATTTAAGACAATTGATGTATGGTTGACTCATAGTGAAGACTGGGTTTGTGCAGATAACCAACAATTTACGACGTTTGGAATGAGACTAACGTGAGGTAAAGTAAATAATTCATTAATTAAGAAGACGAATTGATCAGATTTGAAAATATCTGAAAAGTTATATTAGGAAATTATAATTTGTAATCTGAATTTTTCCTTGGTCCCCGACTTCCTAGTTAATTACAGTTACATGATTAATCAGTTTAATCGCGTAATAATAATTACAGAGTTATTTGATAAATAAGTCTTCAGTTTAATGATGCCAAAGACACGACACAATAAACAAACAAACGAAACAACAAACCGGACAACAGAGGTGCTACATACACTTACTAAAAAATAAACAATATCCCATAACCCACAGGTGGAAAAAATGCTACTTAAGTATTACATTTACATTTAAGTCATTTAGCAGACGCTCTTATCCAGAGCGACTTACAAATTGGAAAGTTCATACATATGCATCCTGGTCCCCCCGTGGGAATTGAACCCACAACCCTGGCGTTTGCAAGCGCCATGCTCTACCAACTGAGCCACACGGGACCACAACACATCTCACCATCAGAGAGGACTAAACTATGGAGTCTGGCATCACAATACTAGGACACAAATAGGGGTTAAACCAGACTCCACTAAAGAGAGAGATGAGTGTTGAACCAAACTGGCTGAGGGGGGGGTGGGGGGTGGGGGGGGGGGTGGGGGGGGGGGGGGGGGGGGGGTGGAGCTTACTAAGTATGATCCCCAATTAGAGACACTGATAGCCAGCTGCCTCTAATTGGGAATCATACCAAACACCAACATAGAAAAAACAACCTAGAACCCCTAGAACCCCACAAAAATATAAACTAGACTAACCCCCCTAGTCACGCCCTGACCTACTTTACCATARAAAATAAAGGCTTTCTATGGTCAGAACGTGACACTTAGGACATTTGAAATGTTATATTTATGCAAAATGGCTGGATGACAAATAAAGGGTGCATAATGTTACCATACAAAAATCCAAGGACTCAAGTTGGCAGTTCAAATGACATGCAAGGGTAGCGATACAGAGAGGTCAAATATAAAATTGCATTCAAGACATGCAAAACTGTGTACGCGACCAAGAAACTTTGATTCGACATCAATTGATTATGATTTTTTTTAAGGGATGCTGCTTTCAGGTGTACAAGTGAGTGTCTAATTTCCCTCTCTCGTGTAAATGCAAGTCAATTATTTATCTCACTGATGAGCATTCAATCATAGGCTCTATTCAGGGTTGTGTCTCCCTGTGGCTCTAAATCCTGTACTGCAGCATTTATATAGTAGTACTGTGTMATTTGAGTAATTTCAATGTGGAGAATTGGGTAATATTTGGTAGATACTTTGAACAATGGGGTGGCAGGTAGCCTAGTGTTTAGAGCATTGGGCCAGTAACTGAAAGGTTGCTGGATTGAATCCCYGAGCTGACAAAGTAAAAATCTGTCATTCTGCCCCTGAACAAGGCAGTTAACCCACTGTTCCCCAGTAGGCCGTCATTGTAAATAAGAATTTGTTCTTAACTGACTTGCCTAGTTAAATAAAGGTTGAATAATAATTCAAATCAAATGACATTCCAACCTATTTTCACCCACTCAAAAAGAAAGCTAAAAGTTTGTTGAATTACCAATGNTTAACTGACTTGCCTAGTTAAATAAAGGTTGAATAATAATTCAAATCAAATGACATTCCAACCTATTTTCACCCACTCAAAAAGAAAGCTAAAAGTTTGTTGAATTACCAATGWGTTACAACTATGCTTTCAACTATTTAAAAGCACACCAAAGTTAAAATTGGAATATAATGTCAGATATTTTGTTTATTTATACAACAATTTAATATGTTATCACTGTGCTTCATCTAATAGCACAACCAAATGACCTGGATTGCAGTTATTTGAGATTACATTAAWGTACACGGTGCAAGTCTACAATGCCATTTCAGATTATGTGCATATTATTATAGAAATTGTGAAGATTTCCACAGACATGCGACCCAGCACATGCATACTTTCTATGATTACATAAGAAGACATTTATTGTTACAGTAACCTAAAATGTGGCCATGGATGTTACTCATTTTAAGGTTGAATAAATACTGTTACATTTGTTTGTAAAATAGCCTTAACTTTAGGCTATTTACAATTTTACAGAAGTAATATTGAATTGTGTTTGGTTGACAACACAACAAAATATCAACATTTAAAGGCGATGTATCTACTGCTTGAATAATTCCATCTTGTTTGAGATGGAGACATGAATCTAACATGTMATTTTTTAACTTGTCCTCAAGTTAAAGGTGCACTCCGGGATCTTGAGCAAAACATTTTTTTTTACATATTGCACAAATTGGATTCRTAGCATATCATATGAATGGCAAAAATCGTATGATATCACACAAATTCCAAAATTCCTTACATATCACAGAAAATGGATGACACAGTACACAATTGGATGACGTACACAAAAAACGGGGACCATTTTTGACTCATGAGCATCACTTTCAAAACTACTGGCTGAAATTATACGAAAGTTTGMGAGTGGATCTTTAATAGGCTATTAACCATGTTGCAAAAGCAATATTGAATTGTTTTTGGTTGTCAACGCAACCAAATATAAACTTTTGAAGGAGATTATCTTCTGCTTGGTTAGCTCCATCTGCCTCTGAGTCTGGCTTTAATTCCAGTTTGTCTACAAATTAATAACTGATATGTTGGATTCACATCTCCATTTTAACCAGAAATCTAAGTTAAAGAACAGGACTAAATCAAATCAAACTTTAAATGCACTTTAAATACAGTTTAATTTGATTTAATCCTATTCTTTAACTTTTATTTTTGGTAGAGATGGAGACGTTAATCCAACATATTACTATTAACTTGTAGATTCCATTTGGATGGTACAAATTCAACATCATTTAGACAAGGTTAGTCTATTATTGGTTACCATGATGACATAATCCTATGGTTGAAATTATACTGTCAAAAAACAGTTTACGTTGATTACTTTTTTCAAATCAAATGTATTTTCCACGTAGATACCCCGTCACAATACGATGACAATTTATGTTGAAACAAAGTTGATTCAACCAGTTTGTGCCCAGTGGGATACTAAATTCTTCCTGAAGTCAAACACAATATTAGATGGGTTTTGGGCATTGTAAACATAGCCAATAGACTCCCCTTGCAGATAAATGAGTTGTGTCAACAAAGATATCCCATACACAATGCTGAGTCAGCTTTGATTAAATTGGGCCCTATGTCTGTGATTGAGAGTTTGGTAGCCTCTCATCCTGCTCGAGCTGACATGCCATCAATGAGACAGAGACGGGAAAGGATGTAGCGATGGACAGACTTGCCTTGGAAGAGCGCTTTAATTCACAGATGACACTTTGAGTGTGTGAAGCACATGTTGACATAATGACATTTCTATGTGTGTTTGTGTGTTACTGTGTTTTTGTGTGTGTCTGTGTCTACAACATGGCTGCCAAATCTTTAAGTTTCTCAAAGTTAAAGTCGCTCAAAGTCCAAATACCMTCAGAGAACCTCACAGTCAAGCCATTGCCTAAATATGTTTTATTGTCTCATACACCAGATAGTTGCAGTGAAAAGTGTTGTTTTACAGGATCAGCCATAGTAGTACAGCACCTCTGGAGCAAATTAGGCTTAAGTGCCTTGCTCAAGAGCACATCAACAGATTTGTTAGCTCAGGTGTTTGAACCAATGACCTTTCATGAATATTCCACATTTTTCCTGTCAATGAAAGTCAAGTATTCCAATCATTCATTTGGAGCCAAACAGTGAACCAACCTCATGCACTTTAAAAAGGCCAACATACTTTAATTGTCTGAAAAATCCTTGTCATAACAGCAAAATATGCAGCAGGAATCAAAATCACAATATTCTTCTTGATTAAAATGTTTCCACCAAGTACTTCTGCTCTGGGGTCGGTTTGCTACCTTAACATCACGGAACAATAACAATTCAAACTGCAGTMTCAGGCATCAACTCAGCCACCTGGAGTTTTGCTAATAGCTCAAGACCCTTTGACTTCGAGAAAGATGCCAGTAAGTCATTTACGTGCAGACTCATGCTAATGCTAATGGGCTCGTTTGAGTGGGAAGGCTGAAGCAACCGACTGCAGACGCAAGTCGAGGAGTGAAATCGAGTGAGGTGCATCTGCAACTGCTGAAAGTCGGACACTGATGTGGTTTACCAACAGAAAGGCTGAGTGGAACATGGCTCAGTGTAATGTCAAAATRAACATRTTTCCAACACCCRTATYGCACACTCACAAACTGTAATTATATTGTACTATTTATATATATGTATGCATGTGTGTGTGTATATTATATATATATATTACTATTAATTGGTTAGAGAGAGCCTCAAATATCACATTCATTTGTCGATTGTATAGATGAGTCGCACAAAGTTGGTTCCTGTTTCAGTCACTTCTTTGGTCAAACAAAAACACCCTAATGATTGGTTGACAATTGAGCCTCCCACAATGCAGGCGATGGCTGCAGGATGAAGTTGGTGAAGAGCAACTGCAGAAACTTGCAGTCGACTGCAGCCAAAACTTCATGACCTTTGATCACATGGTTTTTGTAAAGTTCATGCAGCCGTCATGTAGGCGCAAGTTGGACAATATTTATCTCCATAATGCAACAGACTTTGGAAGTYGGTGACCAACGATGGCAAAAAGTGACAAAAGTGATCCACTCGAACGCACCCATTGAATGACAGGTCTAAACTCCTGTKGTTCTTGCAAAAACAACTGCAACCATCTGCAGCAATGATTTAGATATACACTAGATGACTGACTGGGGATCTGGTTTTGAAGCCACTGGGCTTCCATCTTGACACTTCCCCACCATTGTGAAAAAATGTTTTGGAAGCTATAGAAATTCATTTACTACTAGGCAGGTTTCCATTGACTCAGGTTTTATTCGACAAAAAGCAATGTTGCAAAAAATGGAAATGGCAGATATAGGAGACATCATAAATGACAACAATATCTTCGCAAAGATCAATTGTTCAGCATTTCCACTTATAGACAGAGTTTAAAAAAAAAAATTGGTAAGACTATGAAACAACTCTACAAGGTGCCCATTTGAGAGAATAGTGGCAGATGTGAAGGAGCTGCGGTACAGTCAGTAGTCAGGTAAACCATTGGTGTGCACTGGATATTGTTTTTACTGTACTCTTCAATGAGGCCTGTATATACTTCTTGAAGTTGTAGATACCCATAAGAACAGAAACACTTTATACTTTACAACTGTCTGATTCTAGATAGGCTATGTAAAACTACTTTATATTTTGTTTCTGTGTTACTATATAGAGAATAATGAAGCTGAAGGACATGAATGACCCACATTCTTGTTTTTGTGGACGAGGCTGGGTTCAGTCCGGCAAAGGCAGGAGACGTGGCGCGAATTTCATTGGACACCGAGCCACAATTGGCACACCAGCCAACGTGGGGCAATATTACAATGTGTGCTGCCATTTCTGAGAATGGTGTGAGCACACATATTCAACACATTGGGCCCGATAACACCCAACTTCTCCTGCTTCCTAAATACACTTTACATAGATCTAATACCAGAACACAAAAGAGGTTTAGTTAGACCAGATTTGCAAATTATGTATTGTGTGGGATAATGTCAGCTTCCACCGAACCAACATTGTTAGGGAATGGTTTGTGGGCATGAAAGGATAACAATGGAGTTCCTTCCACCATCCTTCCCATTCCTGAATCTGATAGAATAGTTTTTTTCTCAGCATGGAGGTGAAAGTATAGACTATTGGGCACAAGATCAGGTGTTCTGTTAGATGCCATGAATGCTGCTTGTGAGGACATCACAGGCGTTCATTCAGGAGATGGTTGCACCACGCAAGGAGATTCCCCCCCCGTTGCATCGCAAGGGAAAACATCAGATGTGATGTTGACAAAAATTCTGGCCAGACAACAAGAATGACAGAATGACCACCAAGAGATGGGAACTTGTAGTGTTACGTACTGTGAGGAGGTACAGTTTGTTTTTACAGAACTACCACAGGTTTTTTCCATTGTTGCATATTTTTTTTTTTTTTTTTTTTGCATGATGTCATTTTGTGGCAAATTTCTGTTCACTATATATGACTTTACATGTAAGAAATTGTAAAAATGGACATGCCAAATGTGAATTTTCTGTTACATGTAACACATTGCTTCAAAAAATTATATACACTAAATACATAATATGCATATCCCCTTTCTGGTGTAACTACAGTATTGTACAGTATAGATTTTTCCCAGTAAACTTTTACCTACTGTTCAAATCGGCGTATCTTGAACTAAAGGGAATTTATATGGTTTAAAGTAATGACTAAAGGATTCCCACCTAGAAATCATATAATTGAATGAAATGTGTTAGTAGTCATAATTCCATAATATGTGTGACTGACCATTGTGTAGTGTGTGTTGAGAGTTGAGAGAACAAAGGACAACAGGAAAGAGGCTCCTTCCAAGGTCCCTCTAATCTAGGGAGGGAGGGAACGCATCGAACAGCCAGCTTGGTAGTGATAAACGAGGAATGTGGACTGTGGGGAAAGATACAGCCCACCTACTGTTTGTGTTCTGTGTGTGCGTGTAAGTAGGTGGGGGGAGGGGAGTTAAAAAATGACAGTGTCTTTGCATTTTGACTTAGAACGTTCTCTGAATGAACCCTTACGGACCTTTTGCAGAAGCTGAGTGTTTGCCTAATTATTATTAAAACCAGGGCCTTACAAACCTCGGGGATTGGTTCAAAGCTTAAATAATTGTTCAGTTATCATCACTGGGATTGAAATTCGTGACAGATACATAATAGTATTCAGCAGACAAAACTGGACTTCTGGTATAGTACAGTAAGCAGTCAGTGTCAACAAAAAAGTAGAACAAAACTGACATTGTTATATAACAAACATTTCCGAGGTTGACTGCCATGGTGAAAAAACATCTAAACATTTTGACCAGATGACAAAAATGAATTTATTTAGTTGGCTTTGGCCAGTTTACTTACACAATAACTAGGTTTTGAAGCATGAAATTAAAATGTTTTGGGTGAGTTACTACATTTTGCAGACAAGCAATAGAGTTGTGATGTCCATAAAACAGTTTGTGAGCAATTGCACTTACAGTTTAGAGAATGTTAAGGACTGTGTTACAAAAAATTAGCCAAAGCGATTGAGAAAAACTGTAATGTGGGAAGTTGCCTAAAAGGGAATTGGAAACACTTCAACCTCTTTGTGTGTGTGGTGTGTGGTGTGTGTGTGTGTGTGTGGTGTGTGTGTGTGTGTGTGTGGTGTGTGTTGTGTGTGTGTGTGTGTGTGTGGTGTGTGTGTGTGTGTGTGTGTGTGTGTGTGTGGTGTGTGTGTGGTGTGTGTGTGTGTGTGTGTGTTGTGTGTGTGTGTGTGTGTGTGTGTGTGTGTGTGGTGTGTGTGATGTCATTATGTCCAGCCTTTTTTATCAACACAAGATAGCTAAATGGAAATGTACTCCTGCAGACATTGTTTGACATCTATTTCAATGCATACTTTCTAAATGTCAAAAAAAAATCACTGGACAAGTTCATGGAAACATAGCTACTGTCTACATTTTGTTTTTGCCACATTTATTCTATTACAGGACACCGTAATGTATGATTTATATTATGTGAGCTAAAAATAAAAAATGAAAAAATGTATTTTAAAATTCCTTAAAGTAAAAATTTTTATGAAAGTTCTGATGTTACTGTCTCCTA
>NC_036863.1:29696980-29697479 GCF_002910315.2 Salvelinus sp. IW2-2015 | reverse complement strand
ACTTTATATTTTGTTTCTGTGTTACTATATAGAGAATAATGAAGCTGGAAGGACATGAAATGACCCACATTCTTGTTTTTGTGGACGAGGCTGGGTTCAGTCCGGCCAAAGGCAGGAGACGTGGCCGCAATTTCATTGGACACCGAGCCACAATTGGCACACCAGGCCAACGTGGGGGCAATATTACAATGTGTGCTGCCATTTCTGAGAATGGTGTGAGCACACATATTCAACACATTGGGCCCKATAACACCCAACTTCTCCTGWCCTTCCTAAATACACTTTACATAGATCTAATACCAGAACACAAAAGAGGTTTAGTTAGACCAGATTTGCCAAATTATGTAATTGTGTGGGATAATGTCAGCTTCCACCGAACCAACATTGTTAGGGAATGGTTTGCTGGGCATGAAAGGATAACAATGGAGTTCCTTCCACCATCCTTCCCATTCCTGAATCTGATAGAATAGTTTTTTTTCAGCATGGAGGTGAAAGTATA
>NC_036863.1:29684740-29694270 GCF_002910315.2 Salvelinus sp. IW2-2015 | reverse complement strand
GCTTCCCGCTGGTGAACAGAGAAGGTAATTACCGACTCGTTTTACTCGATGACGTTCCTCCCATTGTGTTTGCTGTTTTCATTTACTTCTCAATGCCAGCACATTACAAACTACAGAGGGAGAGAGAGAGGCAGGCAGGCAGTGAGTGATTGTCAGCTTTTACAATCTTACAAGATTTATAACATGAATTCATGCAATCACCCTTTMAAACTAAAGAAAGCTGAGGAAATAGAACTAGCAAAACCTGACCTAACTTCAGCCCATATTCCTGCCTCCTGAATGGAAGGGGGTRTCCTATAGATGGTCAAGCCTGTTAAATGGAATGTGATTCACACAAATATGGGATATGTGGTATATGTGATGAAATACAGCCATGTTAATGACAGGATGTCGTATACTTCAGTGCGGTGCAGGGAGAGGACAGGAAGGTCAACTGTCTCACAGTGGGTGGTTTCATAGGCATGGTCTGTGATGTGATGCATTACAGTCATCATATGTAGGCATCGGACTGGATGTGTGTCATGCAAGTGCAGGCTATTACTACATACTATCTATTAAAGCTTCTACGCCACAGGAACTACAAGATTACATTTGTGGTCCAAGAACACTTTGCTACCCTTACAACATCCTGCTATTATAATGTTCTCAGCTCCAACCTTGTTTTTTTGGGGTGAGTGTGAGGGTTTGATATTGGACATGACCTTAATRGTTTGTTGAATTGAGTTGGATAATGTCCATTTTTATTTTAATGGATTTCATTGTATGCTTTTTCAGCATTCAACTAACCACACCAAAAATGACAGAAATGAATTCCAGCAAATACATTTAGGTCCTCAGGGCCAGCCTACTAGTATTTKAATACAATTCTCCTGATATGTAATTCTATGTTTTTAAGTTCCGTTGTGTGACCTAATATGTTCGTGGCATGTTTCCATTCTGATASTTAACCAYGGGGCACCTGCTATGTCCTGTCGGCYTGTCAAGCTCCCCCTCAGCAGATGAAACAACTGAATAATTTTACAGCCGGAGGCTCTCAGTGAAAGGTTTTCATGTTCGTAAGCCACTTGCGTATAATGTGATGACATCCTCCTCAGAGGACCTCGCATCTGTCTCCTTCTCCTCTCTGTCACCTGTACTATCTACACACCACAGGCACCACAACCCGATCACACACCATTTCTGTCCGGCAACTCACACCACAGAACTAACAGCGACACCAGTTTGCGAGCACACAAACACACACACACACACACCACACCACAAACCACCACCACCACACACACACACACACACACACACAAGAGAGAATACACACACAACTTTAATGATACTCCAGAGGCCTCATTTCAATAAGCACCCAGGGCAATAAAAATAAGTCATGCCAGTAGCGCTTAAAACATCAAAGCCATGCTTCACTGCACTTGCACTGCCAGCGTTAATAAACATACGCAAACCATTTTGTTATAGCTTTTCCTTCAAAAACTAAAGATTTGTTCATTGAAAAGGACCGTTTAATCAATTTGTTAGGCACAGTGTTTGTAATGTGTCAGGGCTTTTCTRGATTGTGATTTAAACATACTGCATATTGTGTTGTTTCTGTGCGTCAGACCAAAGTGAATGACAAATCACCGGATGGGAGGCTATGACCAGGCAGTTGGACATCGAGGGATGAAGGTCAGTGGATTTGTTTCTGCTGAAATGCTGTACATGCTCCTGAGGCAGTGTACATCTTTGTTATTGATTAGATTTTTTTTTTATGCTTATGCTGGGTTGACCTAGGAGCTGGGTCATTTTAATGTAATCCTTAGGTTATTTTCAGGAGGCGTGACTTATTAGGGGCATGGCATTCAGATTTTTCTTAATGGCTACCCGTGAGAGTAAATGTAATTCCTGTTCATGTGTAGTTTACATACAGTACTACAAATTCAAATAATTTTTGTTGTTGTATTTTACATATTATTCTATAACAGGGATCATCAACTACTATAGATTCAGCCGCGGGCAAAGAAAAATATTGAGCGGCTGGTCGGGGGGGGGGTGGAACATAATTACAAGTAATTTGTAGACTGCAAATTGACTGCAAGTGTCACGACTTCCGCCGAAGTCGGCTCCCCCCCTTGTTCGGCGGCTTTCGGCGGTCGACGTCACCGGCCTTCTAGCCATCGCCGCTCCATTCTTCATTGTTCCATTTGTTTTGTCTTGTTCCCTGCACACCTGGTTTACATTCCCAAATCAACTGCATATATATATTTCTCTCTTCCCCCCCATGTCTTTGTGTGGGATTGTTTTGTTACGTGTTTTGTATTGACGCTCCTAGCTGGTTTTTCCCCGGGTACTATGTTTCAACCCGGAGTATGTTTAATTGTTAAACATTTTTGCTTATTTGTGACTTTGTCGCGCTTTGATACAGCCATGTTAATGACAGAGTCGTATACTTCAGTTGCGTGCAGGGGGGAGGGACAGGAAGGTTCAACTTCTCACAGTGGTGGTTGTATAGGCATGGTTCTGTGATGTGATGCCATTACAGTCATATATGTAGGCATCGCCTGGATGTGTGTAATGCAAGTGCAGGCTTTACTACATACTATCTAATTAAAGCTTCTACGCACAGGGAACTACAGAATTTACATTTGTGTTCCAAGAACACTTTGCTACCCTTACACATCCTGCTATTATAATTTCTCAGCTCCAACCTTGTTTTTTGGGGTGAGTGTGAGGGTTTGATATTGGACATGACCTTAATGAGTTGGTTGAATTGAGTTGGATAATGTCCATTTTTATTTAATGGATTTCATTGTATGCTTTTTTCAGCATTCAACTAACCACACCAAAAATGACAGAAATGAATTCCAGCAAATACATTTAGGTCCTCAGGGCCAGCCTACTAGTATTTTAATACAATTCTCCTGATATGTAATTCTATGTTTTTAAGTTCCGTTGTGGACCTAATATGTTCGTGGCATGTTCCATTCTGATAGTTAACACGGGCCAACCCTGCTATGTCCTGTCGGCTTGTCAAGCTCCCCCTCAGCAGATGAACAACTGAATAATTTTACAGCCGGAGGCTCTCAGTGAAAGGTTTTATGTTCCGAAGGCAATAATGTGATGACATCAGAGGCCTCGCTCTTCTTTCTCCCTCTCTGTCACACACACACACACACCACCACCACCACCACACACCACACACACACACACCACCACACCACCACACACACACACACACACACCACACACACACACACACACACACACACACACACACACACACACGAGAGAAATACACACACAACTTTAATGATACTCCAGAGGCCTCATTTCAATAAGCACCCAGGGGCAATAAAAACAAGAAGTCATGCCAGTAGCAGTTAAAACATCCAACACCATGCTTCATGCACATCTGCACTCCAGGCGTTAATAAACATACGCAAACCATTTTGTTATAGCTTTTCCTTCAAAAACTAAAGATTTGTTCATTGAAAAGGACCGTTTAATTCAATTTGGTTAGGCCACAGTGTTTGTAAGTGTGTCAGGGTCTTTCTAGATTGTGATTTAAACATACTGCATATTGTGTTTTTCTGTGCGTCAGACCAAAGTGTGAATGACAAATCACCGGATGGGAGGCTATGACCAGGCAGTGGATCGAATGCACAGGGATAGTGGAATTGGTCAGTGTCGATGTTTCTGTCTGTGAAATGGCTGTACATGCTCCTGAGGCAGTGTACATCTTTGTTATTGATTAGATTTTTTTTTTATGCTCATGCTGGGTTGACCTAGGAGCTGGGTCATTTAATGTAATCCTTAGGTTATTTTCAGGAGGCGTGACTTATTAGGGGCATGGCATTCAGATTTTTCTTAATGGCTACCGTGAGATAAATGTAATTCCTGTTCATGTGTAGTTTACATACAGTACTACAAATTCAAATAATTTTTGTTGTTGTATTTTACATATTATTCTATAACAGGGATCATCAACTACTATAGATTCAGCCGCGGGCAAAAAAAATTTGAGCGGCTGGTCGGGGGGGGTGGAACATAATTACAAGTAATTTGTAGACTGCAAATTGACTGCAAGTGTCACGACTTCCGCCGAAGTCGGCTCCCCCCTTGTTCGGGCGGCGTTTCGGCGGTCGACGTCACCGGCCTTCTAGCCATCGCCGCTCCATTCTTCATTGTTCCATTTGTTTTGTCTTGTTCCCTGCACACCTGGTTTTACATTCCCAAATCAACTGCATATATATATTTCTCTCTTCCCCCCATGTCTTTGTGTGGATTGTTTTGTTACGTGTTTTGTATTGACGCGCCTAGCTGGTTTTTCCCCGGGTACTATGTTTCAACCCAGTATGTTTAATTGTTAAACATTTTTGCTTATTTGTGACTTTGTCGCGCTTTTGACAAAATAATTATTAGGCCAATTATTTAATTGGCCTAGGACGATTAAATAATTATAGGGCTCAAAGCTGTCACCCCTGGTGAAAATACTTGAAACCCTTGTGAGTTGAACAGCTAAAAGATTTTTATTTACTAACTCTATTTTATCAATGTTACCAATCGGGCTTCAGGAAGAAGCATAGCACCAATTACAGGCAGCCATGAGGTTTTAAATGATATCACTGAAGCCCTTGACAAAAAATATGCACTGTGTCTCACTTTTTATTGATCTCTCTAAGGCTTTTGATACAGTTGATCATGCTATACTAAGGCAGAGATTGTCGAGTGTAGGGTCTTTCAGAGCATGCAGTTGCATGGTTTGTAACTATCTGTCTGATAGAAATCAGATGCACTCAATTTGATGGGCTTATGTCTGTTAAATTGTCTGTCTTTAATGGTGTGCCCAAGGCTCTGTACTTGGTCCTCTCTTATTCACTATTTATGTAAATGATTAGAATGTTAGAAATGATGTAAATGATTTAAAATGTCCAAATACGCAACTTCATTTTTATGCTGATGATACTGTTATTACTGTTGTTCCTCGTCTCTACAAAAGCGATTCCAGAACTTGCAAACTGGCTTTTTATACTGTTCAACATACCTTGTGTCAATTGAAGCTTATCCTCCAATACTGACAAAAACTACTAATGGTGTTTTCTAAAGCAAGAAATAGACCTCTGAACCTTTCACCTATTACTACCTGTCAGGGCAAGGAGATTGAGGTTGTAACTCATATAAATATCTTGGAATTTTAATGATGACGGCCTCTCTTTTAAATTGCATATTCAACAACTTACAAAAAAACTTAAGCTGAAATTGGGATTTTATTTTAGGAATAGAGGCCTGTTTTTTTTTGAAGCCAGAAGGAGGCTAGTATCAGTTACATTTATGCCTGTACTAGACTTATGGGGATATTTTATATATGAATGCTTTCCGCTCCAGTGTTTGAGATCAATTACACCCTTTACCATGGCACTTTGAGATTTATTTTAAACTGCAAAACCCTTACCCACCACTGCACTTTGTTTACCAGGGTTGGCTGGGCCTCTAGTCACTCGTAGGCTCAGTCACTGGTATACTTTATTTATAAAGCCATTTTGGGTTTACTACCTTTTTATTTGGGCATTTTTATTGTTCAGAAATGTGGGGGTACTCTTTCGTTCTCTGAACTTTATCCTGCTAACTGTCCAAATGTCCGAACTGAATTTGGTAAAAAAAGGCATTTATATACTCTGCCGCCATCGTCTTGGAAACGCCTTACAAAATACTTTTAAACTGGAAGAACTTGTCCCGATTAGTATTTTTAAATCACTGATGAATGATCTTGGAGACTGACTCCCTGACCTGTCAATGTTTTAGCTGTTTTTTGATTTTTGTTATACTCTTGTGAATTTTATGGTTTTTAACTAGATTACTTAGGTTTCATGTTGTTTGTCTGGTAATTTTTGTAATGACTTGGTGCTGCCTATCTTGGCCAGGACGCTCTTGAAAAAGAGATTTTAAATCTCAATGAGCCTAAAATTTGCACTTTTGTCTTGGCTGGAGGTTTTTGGACACTGTTGCGTCGTCTGTTGTGTTTGCTTCTGCCGAATAAAGTGTGCGCCTGATCACAACTCTCTGCTCTCCTGCACCTGACTTGAACACCAGTAGTGCATACGCAGACAGCAAGAAGCCCAAACAGATATAATATGACTAAAGCATTATTTTCAAATCTTGCTTACGTTTGTATATACGATCACGTCTCTCTATAATGTGTGGGAAACTTAGGAACAAGATTTCCAAAATATACAATAATTTTGGAGACGATTTCCTGGTGTTAGTCTTTTATGTCCAACAATTGAAAATGCAGAAAAGAATACATTTATTTATTTATTTTTTTCTCCAAAAACTTGAGGGGCCAAATAAAACCCCACCATGGGACAAAGTCAGCCCACGGGCCTCCGGTTAGGGACCCTGTTCTTAATATTAATATATTTATTACATATTATAATAAGGTATAACCACCTTACTGTGTCCTCAAACACATGGGATTTACATAGCGCTTTTGGGAACTCATAACACTTTTAGTAAGCTTCATTGAAGCTACAAAAATGTCAATGTTCAGAACTATACAGCAGACATATTGACAGGAATGACCTTTACTCTCATGGGTAACTAAAATTAACTAGCTGAAAGCCACGGCCCTACTAAGTCAAGCCACCAGTCTTTCATAACTGACCCAGTGAGTCATATCTCAATAACCCAGCAACCAATAACCCAGCGTTGTTGGGAAGGACCCGTAAGTAAGCATTTCACTGTTAGTCTACACCTGTTGTTAATGAAGCATGTGACACATACAATTTGATTTGTTTTGATTTGACCCAGCAGTTTTAAAGAAAACAACCCAACTAAATCAATCAAATCAAATGTTATGTGTCACATGCTTCATTAACAACCAGTGTAAACTAACAGTGAAGTGCTTACTTACAGGCCCTTTCCCAAACAATGCAGAGAGGGGAAAAATTGGTAAATATAGAAAAATAATAATGCAAGGGAATAATCAAAATGAGTACTTGATTATTACAGTAACAGGTATATAAACTAAAGTGACCCAACGCCTGCAACCCATTTTTTTAATGACTATGTTTGAGCGAGTCTTGCATCTCAATATCTGTGGTGCAGCTCGTGGCAACGTCATTTAGCTGAGTCTTACCCTTTTAACTTCTTGCACACTAATAAGGGGTGCTGTTCCGCATTAGCATATTTTGTGTCTCCCAAATTAAACTGCCTCCGTAGCTAAATTCTTGTCGTACAATATGCATATTAATTGTTATTATTGGATAGGAAAAACACCTTTCTAGTTTCTTATAGAAGTTGGAATTTTTGTCTCTGAGTGGTAGCAAGAACAATTTTCTAGCAGCAACTTTTCATGACAAGGTTCAGATTTTCAGAAATTTTTACCTCTGATCTGGGGCTTGTTATAAGGCGGACAGTGAATGCTATGAAGAAACCGAACACTGCCTACGTCTTTCCCTCTGGGTGTCTGTAACGTCATCAACGTTTCAAATGAAATCGTGGGACGTTCCACAGCCATACAAAGGACCAATAATGTACAGAGCCCTCCCTTTTCTCACTGTGCGCCTGAAGCGTCAAGGCCATCGACTGCCTCGTTCCAATCGTTTCCTAACAGCAATATTTCTCCGGTCATTGTTTTCAGTCGTTATAGTTGTTAAAAAACATCATATATGTAGTTAATTGAGCCGTTTTAATATCAATTTTATATCCGTTTAGTGGCGATTTTGAGGAATTCTTTGTTGTTGCGCTTCTGAAGTTTGGACACGTTTTAGGGTAGTGGTCGTTGGTGGTGGAGACATTTCGAAGGACAGAGGGACATTCTATCGACCAAAAGACGTTTATACACATAGAAAGGTACATTGCCCAAGAATCTGATGGAAGAACAGCTCAAAGTAAAGAATAATTTAATATGATAAATCGTGTTTTCTGTCGAAATATTTTAAACGGCATATTTCGCCATTTTGTTTGGTATAGCTTCACTGGCCAACCCTGTATTGAAAAGTAAAGGATAATTTTAAAAAATGTAAATCAGCGGTTGCATTAAGAACTAATTTGTTTTCGATTGCTGTCAACCCTGTATTTTTTAGTCAAGTATATGAATTAGCTTTCAATTAAACTTAGAATCACTCTGATAGATGACGTCAGACATATTGAAGGGCTTGATTTCCTAGTTATTTTATTGTGTAACACGGTTTTGTAATGGGCTAAATATGCACCTTTTCGAACAAACTGTATATGTATATTGTAAACATGATGTTACAGGAGTGGTCATCGGGAAGAATTTTCTGAGAAGGGTAGTGAAAAAATTAAATATTATTTTGGCGGTGATTACGTTTATAGCGCTCTTTGGCTTGAATCGATGCCTCTGGAACATTTGACATGTGGTTATGTAACTTATCGATTTATTGTGTTTCGTTCGCTGAATAAACGCTTAGAAAATCTTGAAATATTTGGTCGTTGAAATCCAAGAACTGGTCTTTCCATTGCTATGCTTTGTCTATTTTTATGAAATGTTTTATGATGAGTAAATTGGTCATACACGTTGCTCTATCTTTAGTAATTCTAGTCGATTTGTGATGGTGGGTGCAATTGTAAACTGTGATTTCTACCTGAAATGCACTTTTTTCTAACAAAACTATCCTATACCATGAATATGTTATCAGGACTGTCATCTGAAGAGGTTTTTCTTGGTTAGTGGATATCAATATCTAGTTGAGCCGAATTGGTGATTAGCCACCTGAAGAGTAAGGAAACCTGATGGAGTTTAAGGGAAATAAAAGTGGTGTATTTTGGGCTAAAACGTGTTTTTAGCTAAATGATTTACATTATTTTGTCTTCCCTGTAAAACATTTTAAAAATCTGAAATGGTGGCTTTATTCACAAGATCTGTATCTTTCATCTGGTGTCTTGGACTTGTGATTTAATGATATTTAGATGCTACTATCTACTTTTGAAGCTATGCTAGCTATGCTAATTAGTGTGTGGGGGGGGTGGGGGGTGCTCCGGACCCGGGTGAGAGGCTCGTGAAAGGTAGTTTGTATGACAAAGTAGGTCTACAGGACTTTCCTATGTGCAGCCTCTTGCATGCACATAGGACAGAGAATGGCTTGGAGAGGGTATGAGGTGGAGGGGAAGTAGATTCATTCATCTATTTACCGTTGCCAATTTCCTCGTCCACATTAAGAAAGATTGCCCGGACCTCCTGAGATGTCTTCACCTCCTATGTGATCTTGTCTGGCTCCTGTCTCCCTCGCTTTTTAATTCATTATCTGACCTCTGCTATTCCCCCATGGAAAGGGTCCACAGCAGTGACAGCTTGCTGGTTTAAGGCTTGGCATTTGGAGGAACAAAAGGCCTCACACTGAATGGCCCTGATGTCTCTCTCCCGATGGGTTTCCCGCTAATGGGCCTGTAATGAGTTGAACAAATATGGAAAGGCATGCAAAAGCTCCTATCCAGATAAGGTAAAAGAATCCTGCATGAATTACGCAAGACTACAATTGTTGCAATGTACACCACCACTATTAACCTTTGACTGCTTGTCAGAC
>NC_036863.1:29646328-29684715 GCF_002910315.2 Salvelinus sp. IW2-2015 | reverse complement strand
TGACAAAATAATTATAGCGCCAATTATTTAAATTGGCCTAGGACGATTAAATAATTATAGGCCATCTCAAAGTCAGGAACACAGAATCTGAATTGACCATGTATTTATTACAACATTGCATTTTGTCTCTATGCACACTCACACACCACACACACAGAACATGCACACACTTTTAGTACGTGACTCTAGACACACGCACACACACTTACCGTAACACACAATCTTCATTTACGCTGCTGCTACTCTGTATCACACATACTGACCTAGTCACGGGTAACCCTATGCATACAATATCTACCTCTATCACTACAGTATCCCTCTGTACATTGTAAATATGGTATTGGCACTCGACCCTGTATAGTTTCTTACTTTCTCTTGTTCTTATTCTATTTCTCGTGTTTTGTTCTACCCTGTTTATTTTTAGACTACATTATATTGATATACTGCATTGTTGGTTTAGACTTGCAAAAAGCATTTCACTGTACTTGTGCACGTGACAAAACTTGGTGTCAAACAGAACATAACTATATTAGCTGTAGCCATCATACATCTCTGAACCAGAAGAAACTGAGCTTCTCTGTATAGGGAATGACCAGCTCCTAAAAGTGGGACTTTAAGCTTTTTATGCAGCCAACCTAAAAATGAACAAACGCATATCAATCAATCCACGACTCTTCTCTCACTCTGCTAGTCACTCAACACACACACAAATGAAAATAATCAATTTTGTCGCTTTTGTATTATTGCTGTTGTATAAACACCACAAAGACAAAAACATTGCATCAAATCTATAAAGCAGAATAATACAAGATACAAATGAACACAAAAGTATGAAACCAAAAAATATAAGAATATGGAGCAGAGACGATACAAGAAGTGAGCATTCTGTGCTTCATATCGATTATTATAACCGCACCAATAAAACATTATCACATTATCTAGTTCAACTTTATATACAATATCCTGTCTATTCAGAATAATATAATTCATTTTAATCAAAAGACAACAGCATAGGCACATATTAAAACAATCACTGATGTAGATGTAGCCTATACTGTAACATTTCACAAACTATGAAATATACCATACCAGTCAAAAGTTGACACACTACTCATTCCAGGGTTTTTTCAATTTTGACTATTTTCTACATTGTATAATAATAGCGAAGACATCAAAACTATGAAATAAACACATACTAGGATCATGTATTAACCAACAAAGTCGTTAATCAAAATATAGCTCCCCATGTTACCTGATAGCTTTGCACACTTTTCCCCTTGCAGGTATGCACATAGCTTGGGCAATTCTCTCAACCAGCTTCATAAGGTATCACTGGCAATGCATTCTCAATTAACCACGATGTGCGTGTTTTTTAGAAACTTTGACTAAGTGTTAGTTCAAGTGCAGTTCACAAAAAAGACAACACTTATGAGGTGAAACTGAGTCTGATGAGACCGCCACCAGGAAAGAAAAACCAGAGTTACCTCTGCTGCAGGGAAGTTCATCAGATTACCAGCTCAGAAATTGCAGCCCAAATAAATGAACAGACCATCAACTCAACTTTCGATGAGGAGACAGCGTGAAATCAGGCCTCGTGGTCGATTTGCTGCAAAGAACAGCCACTACTAAAGGACACCAATAATAAGAAGAAGACTCGCTTAGGCCAAGAAACACAGCAATGACATTAGACTGTGAGGAAATCTGTCCTTTGGTCTGTATGATTCCAAATTGGAGATTTGATGGTTCCAACCGCTGTGTCTTGTGACGCAGAGCATGTAATGAAATTGATACTCCGCATGTGTGGTTCCAACCGTGAAGCATGGAGAAAGGAGTTGATGGTGCTTTGCTATCGACACTGTCAGTAGATTTTTATTTAATATAAGCACACTTAACCCCCATGGAATAAGCAGCATTCTGCGCATGTCATCATCTGCGTTTGCGCTAGTGGATATCATTTGTTTTTCAACAGGACAATGACCCAACACACCCCAGGCGTAAGGGCTAATTGATCAAGAATGAGAGTGATTGAGTGCTGCATCAGATGACATGGCCTCCACAAATCACCCGGACCTCCAACCCAATTGAGATGGTTTGGATGAGTTTGACCGCAAAGTGAAGGAAAAGCAGCAACAAGTGCTCAGCATGTGGAAAGTCCTTCAAGCATTCCATATGAAGCTGTTGAGAGAATGCCAAGAGTGTTGCAAAACTGTCATCAAGCAAAGGATGGCTACTTGTGAGAAATCTAAAATAGAAAATATTTGTAAATTTGTTTAACTTTTTTTGGTTACTACATGATTCCATATGTTTATTTCATAAATTGATGGTCTTCACTATTCTACAATGTAGAAAATAGTCAAATTAAAGAAAAACCCTGGAATGAGTAGTAACTTTTGACTGGTAACTGTATTTATGGGTCCCTGTAGACCAGGGTTTTTTAACCCGAAGTGGCCTGGGCATGTGAGAGGTGGGTCGCGAGTTAGAGAATACATTCTATAATAACACACTATTTCTTCTTAATTTCGTCGTAGAGGAAGATTTGCCAGTCACGCGAGGACGGTAAAAAGTCTAATTTGTGTTCGAGATAAACGTTAAAACCCCTCTGTAGAAAAACATTCCCTCAGGTATTCAAATATGGAGTGTTCCTATTACATTTTTTTGTAAAACTGCAGCTGTTGAATGACAGTCAGGTGAGAGGTTTTTATGAGTAAAACGTTTCAAAATGATCTGTTTGTGTGTTGTCTTCAGCAAAAAGACCTCTCAAAGGAACAAATCAGTGAGCTAGTGACACTAAGCAGCAACATAGCAACCCTAACAAAGACAAGAAAACAGCCATGATAAGAAAGCAGCTAATTCAGCATAACTGAAGTATATTAATGCTGAAGATAGCCCAAGGCTTGCCTATGATTCAAAAGAAAACAATTTCTGCTCAACAGGATCCTCCCAGAGGCTGGGCTGGAAATCTATTTGCCTCTTGCCACCAGGGAAGAATTCTTGGTGCCATACCCTTACACACTTCACAGAGTTTCTAAACCCAGAGGTGCAACATGAAGACTTCCAGGAACGCTTGCGAAACAGACCAGGCTGAGGTTGAGATGAGAACAGTGAAATGAGTTTTATTTTCTCAATCTAAATACACAACCTAGATTCGAGCCAATGTCTAAATTTAGTGTAACATGTGTATTACTCCAACCTTGTGGAATGTAGCACACATGACAAGTTTTCATTTTCGTCCAAAAAAACATTATCAAGACAGCCTTTGAATAGACGGTCTGCACATGCGCAGTTCGGCGCGATATGACCGTTACACCAACGTTTGGTAAAACATGCCGTGATCTGTGCCGCACATAATGCCCCAATACGGGATTGTAGACCTGTCTGCTGCGGCGGGTCCAGCTCTGCTGAGAAGCAAGTTCCTCTTTCATCTGTACTCCGCGTGAGCGATGTTAGCGCCCACGCCAAAACTCGTCAACAGCTGTTCCCTCAAACTTCATCAACAAACAACCATTAACATTCCGGACCCACCCAAATGACCCCCAAAATCCCCAATATATATATCCTCACTGTACCTCCCGTTCATGCCAAGCACACACTAACACACATCATATAATAATAAACCTCCCTTCATAATAGATTCTGTTTAACAGAATGAGAAGAACACCATCAGCGTCAAAAACATCAAAAATACAGTGATTTCGGGTCCCTTAGTGTCTTATCCAAGTCACTCTGAAATCTTAAGATAGAGAGGGTCCTGCGAACAAGGCGGATCTCCCTCTTATTGGCAACATTTCAGGAAGAGGCAGAGCGGCAGGAGGTGAGGGGGATGCTTAGAATGACAATATTTCAATGGCACTCATGTCACATGCATGCACGTTGGTGAGTGTTTCTGGTCTGGTAGTTCTTTGTAGTGTTAACACACAGCCTGAAGACACCGGAATGGTCTATGCACGGGTGTTGTATTGATTGATCCATATAGGCAGTGGTATGTGGCAATGGACCTCTATAGTAGTAGGTTGCTTGTATTGTCAATATAACTGAGAGGGAATAGGTTGAGTACTATGTTCATGTACGCCATAAATGGAATCAGCCAAAGGACTTAAGCCTGTCGATTTGGTACGGCACGGTAGTAGAGTCCATAAAGCCCCTCCCGTCTCCACCCCACACGTTACCACCGGTCGGTGTGTATAAGGGCTCAGAACTCATCGTCGGAAACTGAGCAGCAGGGTCTTCTCGTTGTCGGCGGTGCTGAGTTTGCTGGTCTGCGGACACCGGCACCCTCCGCGCTGCCGCTCAAGGGTGGACTGCTGTGGTGTACTGCTGGTAGGCCGGGGAGAAGTTGTGGATGGCGTCCTGCACCAGGTCTCCGGGGTTCATGTCCTCCTTCAGACTGCTGGAGATGTCTCTTCATTGGGGCGCAGCACCTGCCCGGAGGAGAGATGGAAATAGAGGGAGCGATAAGGGATAATGGAAGGAAGAGTGAACCCTACAGTGAGCAATCTGAATGCCATGAGGAATCAAAATGCGAGATCACATAAATACTACTGAACAACAGACAGAAACCGCCAGTGGACTCCTAGTGCCATTGCAAGGGGAGAACTCATACACACCACAAAATAATACATTGATAAAGCAGCACATACGGTACAATAATGGCCAATACAAATGTATAACCAGCACTGAGGACGCTCAAAATAAATGTTCTGCTACAAAATTAGAACTCAATATCTCAGAAACAGTTAAGTAGACATGCCCTTAATCTGTTTATCTGTTGGTTGGTTTATTTTTTCAGAAGTTGCTAACAGGTGTTTGCCATGCACAATTTTGTGGGCTTGAGCTGAAAACCTGCCTCTGGAACTTTGGGAATTCATCAGTGACCGCTACGTAGTCACAAAATGCCATAAGATGCTTCTGTGGTGGGATAATTCATTTAAATCCAGGGTAGATTTACTGACATGATGTCCTTCGGGTATATTTACAATAATATAAAGAGTGAATGGGAAGTGCCATCATGTGACTTCTAAAGAGCACAAATGAAATGCTGTAATTTCTACAGTAAGGTACTTTTTACTTTGGAATTTAAATTGAAAAGAGTTCATGCTTTTGAGGAACCTGACTCCTGGCCTTGACACAATTGTACTGTATATGCACCAAGTTATGCAGTTTATGACAAGACAGAGAATAGGTCCATTCTGTATCATGTAATCCTACAATGAATGGGTTAMTACMTGAGGCATTGATCATGCTTCCAGAGGTTATGGTACTGGAGGTTTTGAGAATGACACACTGAAATGCATGTTCCGCTATGTGCACATATATGTGACCTGTGTATATATAGCAGGTGACATCAGATTATACTGTAGTATGCTGTGAACATAAAACATGAACTGGAATCTGACACCTTATACTATATAANGCACTTTTGTCTTTGGCTGGAGGTTTGTTGGACACTGTTGCGTCTGTCTGTTGTTTGCTTCTGCCGAATAAAGTGTGCGCCTGATCACAACTCTCTGCTCTCCTGCACCTGACTTGAACACCAGTAGTGCATACGCAGACAGCAAGAAGCCCAAACAGATATAATATTTGACTAAAGCATTATTTCAAATCTTGCTTACGTTTGTATATACGATCACGTCTCTCTATAATGTGTGGGAATACTTAGGAACAGATTTCCAAAATWWAAATAATTTGGAGACGATTTCCTGGTGTTAGTCTTTTATGTCCAACAATGAAAATGCAGAAAAAGAATACATTTKATTTATTTATTTTTTTCTCCAAAAACTTGAGGGGCCAAATAAAACCACCCATGGGACAAAGTCAGCCCACGGGCCTCCAGTTAGGGAACCCTGTTCTATAATATTAATATTATTTATTACATATTATAATAAGGTATACCACCTTACTGTGTCTCAACAATGGGATTTACATAGGCTTTTTGGGAACTCATACACTTTAGTAAGCTTCATTGAAGCTACAAAAATGTCAATGTCAGAACTATACAGCAGACATATGAACAGGAATGACCTTTACTCTCATGGGTAACTAAAATTAACTAGCTGAAAGCCACGGCCCTACTAAGTCAAGCCACCAGTCTTCATAACTGACCCAGTGAGTCATATCTCAATAACCCAGCAACAATAACCCAGCGTTGTTGGGGAAGGACCCGTAAGTAAGCATTTCACTGTTAGTCTACACCTGTTGTTAATGAAGCATGTGACACATACAATTTGATTTGTTTTGATTTGACCCAGCAGTTTTTAAAGAAAACAACCCAACTAAATCAATCAAATCAAATGTTATGTGTCACATGCTTCATTAACAACCAGTGTAAACTAACAGTGAAGTGCTTACTTACAGGCCCTTCCCAACAATGCAGAGAGGGGAAAAAATTGTAAATAATAGAAAAATAATAATGCAAGGAATAAATACACAATGAGTAACTTGATTATATACAGTACACGGGCTATATAACTAAGTGACCCAACGCCTGCAACCCATTTTGTTTTTATGACTATGTGAGAGCGAAGTCTTGCATCTCAATATCTGTGGTGCAGCTCGTGGCAACGTCATTTAGCTGAGTCTACCTTTAACTGTAGTTTGTATGACAAAGTAGGTCTACAGGACTTTCCTATGTGCAACCTCTTGCATGCACATAGGACAGAGAATGGCTTGGGAGGGTATGAGGTGGAGGGGAAGTAGATTCATTCATCTATTTATCGTTGCCAATTTCCTCGTCACATTAAGAAAGATTGCCCGAGACCTCCTGAGTGTCTTCACCTCCTATGTGATCTTGTCTGGCTCCTGTCTCCCTCGCTTTTAATTCATTATCTGACCTCTGCCTATCCCCCCATGGAAAGGGTCCACAGCAGTGACAGCTTGCTGGTTTAAGCGCTTGGCATTTGGAGGAACAAAAGGCACYCACACTGAATGGGCCCTGATGTCTCTCCTCCCGATGGGTTTCCCGCTAATGGGCCTGTAATGAGTTGAAMAAATATGGAAAGGCATGCAAAGCTCCTATCCAGATAAGGTAAAAGAATCCTGCATGAATTACGCAAGACTTACAATTGCTTGCCATATATACACCACCATTATTAACCTTTGACTGCTGTCAGATGTAGACATGCCTAATCTGTTTATCTGTTGGTTGGTTTATTTTTTCAGAAGTTGCTAACAGGTGTTTGCCACTGCACAATTTTGTGGCTTGAGCTGAAAACCTGCCTCTGGAATTGGGAATTCATCAATGACCGCTTACGTAGTCACAAAATGCCATAAGATGCTTTCTGTGGTGGGATAATTCATTTAAATCCAGGTTGATTTACTGACATGATGTCCTTCGGGTATATTTTACAATAATATAAAGAGTGAATGGGAAGTGCCATCATTTTGACTTCTAAAGAGCACAAATGAAATGCTGTAATTTCTACAGTAAGGTACTTTTTACTTTGGAATTTAAATTGAAAAGAGTTCATGCTTTTGAGGAACCTCGACTCCTGGCCTGACACAATTGTACTGTATATGCACCAAGTATTGCAGTTTATGACAAGACAGAGAATAGGCTCATTCCTGTATCATGTAATCCTACAATGAATGGGTTACTACATGAGGCATTGATCATGCTTCCAGAGTTATGGTACTGGAGGTTTTGAGAATGACCACACTGAAATGCATGTTCCGCTATGTGCACATATATGGACCTGCTGTTATATATAGCAGGTGACATCAGATTATACTGTAGTATGCTGTGAACATAAAACATGAACTGGAATCTGACACCTTATACTATATAAGGTATCAACTTCCGGCGCGAAAAGAGATGGTGCCTCGCTCCGTGTTCCTTGGAAAATATGCGTGATTTTGTTTTTTACGTGTTATTTCTTACATCGGTACCCCGGTAATCTTAGGTTTCATTACATACAGTCGGGAGGAACTACTGAATATACGATTAACGTCAATCATCATCGTTCCTACCAGGAATATGACTTTCCCGAAACGGATCCAGTGTTTTGCCTTCCACACACAATACAATGGATCTGATCCCAGCCGGCGACCCTGTGCGACGCCGAAAAAGGGGAAAACGTGGCGGTCTCGTGGTCAGGCTCGGAGACGGGCACATCGCGCTCCACTCCCTAGCATACTACTCGCCAATGTCCAGTCTCTTGACAATAAGGTTGATGAAATCGAGCACGGGTAGCATTCCAGAGAGACATCAGGGATTGCAACGTGCTCTGCTTCACGAAACATGGCTAACTCAAGGGACGCTACGGAGTCGGTGCAGCCAGCTGGTTTCTTCATGCATCGCCCGACAGAAACAAACATCTTTCCGGTAAGAAGAGGGGCGGGGGGTATGCCTTATGATTAACGAGAAGTGGTGTGATCTATCATAACAACACACAAGAACTCAAGTCGTTCTGTTCACCTGATCTAGAACTCCTCACAATCAAATGTCGACCGCATTATCTACCAAGGGAATTCTCGTCAATCATAATCACAGCCGTATACATTCCCCCCCAAGCAGACACATCGATCGGCCCTGAACGAACTTTATCTGACTCTTTGTAAACTGGAAACCACACACCCTGAGGCTGCATTCATCGTAGCTGGGGATTTTAACAAGGCTAATCTAAAAACAAAACTCCCTAAATTCTATCAGCATATCGATTGTGCTACCAGGGCTGGAAAAACACTAGACCATTGTTATACTAATTTCCGCGACGCTTATAAGGCCCTCCCCCGCCCCCCCTTCGGAAAAGCTGACCACGACTCCATTTTGTTGATTCCACCTACAACACAAAAACTCAAACAACAAGCTCCCGCGCTCGAGGTCTGTTCAACGCTGGTCCGACCAATCTGAATCCACCGCTTCAGAGCTGCTTCGATCACGCGGATTGAAATATTCCGCATCGCGTCCAAACAACAATATTGACGAATTATGCTGATTCGGTGAGCGAGTTCATTAGGAAGTGCATTGACGATGTCGTACCACAGCAACGATAAAAACATTCCCAAACCAGAAACCGTGGATTGACGGCAGCATTCGCGTGAAACTGAAACGCGAACCACTGCTTTTAACCAGGGCAAGGTGACCGGAAGCATGACCGGATACAAACAGTGTAGCTATTCTCTCCGCAAGGCAATCAAACAGAGCTAAGTCTCCAGTACAGAGACAAAATCGAGTCGAAATTCAACAGCCTCAGACACAAGAGGTATGTGAGCAGGTCTACAGTCAATCACGGATTACAAAAAGAAAACCAGCCCCGTCGAGGACCAGATGTCTTGCTCCCAGACAGGCTAAACAACTTTTTTGCCCGCTTTGGAGGACAATACAGTGCCACTGACACGGCCCCCTACCAAAACCTGCGGGCTCTCCTTCACTGCAGCGAGGTGAGTAAAACATTTAAACGTGTTAACCCTCGCAAGGCTGCAGGCCCAGACGGCATTCCCAGCCCCGGTCCTCAGAGCATGCGCAGACCAGCTGGCTGGGTGTGTTACGGACATATTCAATCAATCTTATCCCAGTCTGCTGTTCCCACATGCTTCAAGAGGGCCACCATTGTTCCTGTCCAAGAAAGCTAAGGTAACTGAGCTAAACGACTACCGCCCCGTAGCACTCACTTCGTCATCATGAAGTGCTTTGAGAGACTAGTCAGAGGACCATATCACCTCCACCCTACCGGACACCCTAGACCCACTCCAATTTGCTTACCGACCCAATAGGTCCACAGACGACGCAATCGCAACCACACTGCACACTGCCCTAACCCATCTTGGACAAGAGGAATACCCATGTGAGAATGCTGTTCATCGATTACAGCTCAGCATTTAACACCATAGTACCCTCCAAACTCGTCATCAGCTCGAGACCTGGGTCTTGACCCCGCCCTGTGCAAACTGGGTCCTGGACTTCCTGACGGGCCGCCCCCAGGTGGTGAGGGTAGTAACAACATCTCCACCCCGCTGATCCTCAACACTGGCCCCACAAGGGTGCGTTCTGAGCCCTCTCCTGTACTCCCTGTTCACCCACGACTGCGTGGCCATGCACGCCTCCAACTCAATTCATCAAGTTTGCGGATGACACTACAGTGGTAGGCTTGATCACCAACAACGACGAGACGGCCTACAGGGAGGAGGTGGAGGCTCGGAGTGTGGTGTCAGGAAAATAACCTCATACTCAACGTCAACAAAACAAAGGAGATGATTGTGGACTTCAGGAAACAGCAGAGGGAGCACCCCCCTATCCACATCGACGGGTCAGTAGTGGAGAAGGTGAAAAGTTTTAAGTTCCTCGGTGTACACATCACGGACAAACTGAACTGGTCCACCCACCACAGACAGCGTTGTTGAAGAAGGCGCAGCAGCGCCTCTCAACCTCAGGAGGCTGAAGAAATTCGGCTTGTCACCAAAAGCACTCACAAACTCTTACAGCGATGCACAATCGAGAGCATCCTGTCGGGCTGTATCACGCGCCTGGTACGGCAACTGGCTCCGCCCACAACCGTAAGGCTCTCCAGAGGGTAGTGAGGTCTGCAGAACGCATCAACCAGGGGCAAACTACCTGCCCTCCAGGACACCTACACCACCCGATGTCACAGGAAGGCCATAAAGATCATCAAGGACAACAACCACCCAAGCCACTGCCTGTTCACCCCGCTATCATCCAGAAGGCGAGGTCAGTACAGGTGCATGCAAAGCAGGGACGAGAGACTGAAAAACAGCTTCTATCTCAAGGCCATCAGACTGTTAAAACAGCCACCACTAAATTTAGCGGCCGCTGCCAACATACTGACTCAACTCCAGCCACTTTAAAAATGGGAATTGATGGAAATTATGTAAAAATGTACCACTAGCCACTTTAAGCAATGCCACTTAATAACAATGTTTACATACCCTACATTACCCATCTCATATGTATATATACTGTACTCTATATCATCTACTGCATCTTGCCATCTTTATGCAATACATGTACCACTAGCCACTTTAAACTATCCACTTTATGTTTACATACCCTACAGTACTCATCTCATATGTATATACCGTACTCTATACCATCTACTGCATCTGCCATGCCGTTCTGTACCACCACTCCATTCATAATCTTTATGTACATATTCTTATCCCTTTACACTTGTGTGTGTGTGTAAGTAGTAGTGTGGATTGTTAGGTTAGATTACTGTTGGTTATTACTGCTTGTCGGAACTAGAAGCACAAGCATTTCGCTACACTCGCATTAACATCTGCTAACCATGTGTATGTGACTAATAAAATTTGATTTGATTTGATTTGATATAAAAACTCATTAGACTTGACTGATTGATTAACCATATGAATTACTAATAAGGCTAACCAAAACCATTTATTAATTAATTTAATAAATAATCCTGCCCATCCGTCAATTATAAATTCACGTACGCTAGCGGATATGAAACATATGTGTTTAAAACCTTTATAAGTCTAAGCTGTTGGGGGAGGGTACTAGAAGAGGAAAGATCTTATCCCAGCCATGAAAGTTGCCAGAATGCATGGGGACATTGCTTACACCCACTATGACAGGCTCATTGTCCACCCTCCCTCCCAGAAGCCTGGAAGGGATGAGAGAGACAAGCCTATGGGTTCGTAGCTTCAACCCCACAGCACACACACACACCAATTGATTAATGGTTTGCTGAATGTACAGTTGAAGTCGGAAGTTTACAAACACTTAGGTCGGAGTCATTAAAACTCATTTTTCAACCACTCCACAAATTTCTTGGGAACAAACTATATGTGTTGGCAAGTCGGTTAGGACATCTACTTTGTGCATGACACAAGTCATTTTTCCAATAAATAAACTTCTTACCCACTGAGAATGTGATAAAATAAATTAAATCTAAATGAATCATTCTTTCAGTATTATTCTGACATTTCACATTATTAAAATAAAGTCGTGATCCTAACTGACCTAAGACAGGGATTTTTACTAGGATTAAATGTCAGGAATTGTGAAGAGTTTAAATGTATTTGGCTAAGGTGTATGTAAACTTCTGACCTCAACTGTACATATTTGTTCTCTTGCTTTGTTTGCTCCTTTCAGTATTATAGCTATATCTCTGATACGCTACCCAGGAAAGGGCTGAAAATAGCCCATATTACTATATGTAGCTTTAGAAATATGGTTAATGGATTCAATAAGTTGCTAACATCAAATAACATTCATATGTTAGCCATTTCTGAGACTCACTTAGATAATACATTTGATGATACAGCAGTAGCAATACAAGGATATAACAACTATAGAAGAGACAGAAATGCTTATGGGGGAGGTGTTGCTGTATATATTCAGAGCCATATCCTTGTAATGCTCAGATAAGATCTTCTGTCAAGTGTTATTGAAGTGTTGTGGTTGCAGGTTTACTTGGCACATCTAAAGCCTTTTATTTTGGCTTGTTGTTATAGGCCACCAAATGTGAACTGTCTGTATCTAAATAATATGTGTGAAATGATTGATAGTGTATGTGATGTAAACACAGAGGTCTACTGTCTTGGGGATAGACTCTTAAGGATGATTGCTGCTATTACAAATACAATAATGTTATATCAAGCGCAATCAATCTCTCTGTACCCCTCCATAGCTGGCTGTAGGGGGACCTTATCCYTTGAGTCTGAAGTGAGAAGAAATGTAAAAATTAAGGCTGTAAGTTTAGCACCTGTTGCGCCCAACATTGTTATCTTATATTTTATTTCAGCCAGATCACTCTGGCCTTCAGAAATTGGACATCTGTCCATGTCCTGAGGATGTCGGGAAATGCCTTCAAAACCTTCCACTAGGGGCAACAGTGAGCGCTATTACCATCAAGTAGGCTTGACTCCGCATCCGAAGGTCACGTGTTCAATCCCAGTGGTATACACTTGCTTTTTATTTAACCCTTAACTTAACCATTAAGAATGAATGCCCAAACTTAACCCTATCCAAAACCTTACCCCTTAACTTTGAAATKTGACATTTGGAGAAACAGAATGTTGCTGAGCAGGAGAAGCAACCCAGGGTGTCAAAAACACTTCGAAATTTGACATTTGGAGCAACTTCGAAATTTGACGTTTGGAGAAATGTGGACAAACGTCTAATTTTTCAGTGCGACTGATAGCTTGTTAATTTTCCAATTAACAGTAATTATTTCCATATTAGAAATGTATTATTTTAGTCCTGCAAGATTGTATTTATAGACACTCAATTTGCTCCTTAGAAATATCCTCTCATGCGTTTACGTAGCAATATTATGAGCTTCCTGAGTATAAATCACTTCGGACTTCAATTACAGATGAAATACTGGAATTGGAAGCATTTATCAACTCAGAGTCTTAGAATTTAGTCGTCCAGTAAGTCAGAAATTATTTTGAACAAACACAAACCCTATTAATAGGAGCCATGTATTAACATTCCATTTAGTTTTATTTAGTTTTCTTCAAGTTCCAATGAAATGATGTAGTGTGTTTACATGGAGTAGGAGCTGAGACCTAAGACCATTTATTGTCAAACTAACTCCTCTCTATTAATTCACATTTAGTAGCCTACTACAGCTTAAGGCCGATAGCAACCACAACAATGTCCAGTTAGAACAAGGATGAGGCGGATGTCCAGGTTAAGGGGAGTTTAATGGAAGAAGATGTCCACATTTACACACACACACACATCTGACCACTCATGGTTCAGATAACTGAGAATCATGTCCAGTGAGAACTGACGTTGACTATGTGTTCGTTTAGATGCATGCACAATTAAATATCAGACATACATAAAAGTTCAGCAGGAGGGAAAACTGGGGAAGTGCTCATCAGGCTGGGGAAAGCACGTTTCTGACCACACAGAGAGCTTGGGTCATAGACCAACTGAACGAGATGTGGTGATAAGTATTTGGCGTGACCTAGACCAATAAGACACTAACAAAAGTGGGGGGCCTCTGAATAGGAGACTAAGCTGCCAGACTATAACTAACCATAAAGGATGGCTAGAATCAGCTGACTGAAGCTGGCCGTTTTAACATTCATGTTGTAGGTAGAGACAGACATCTGTAGAGACAATGAATATGATTCTTGAGACGATTAATCAATTCTATGAAAAGTGCTGAAATTAGAAATTATATTTCCTTGAACAGTTTGATTGAACCATGTAGTTTGTTTGAACTATGTTTGAGATCTTTGTCAACATTTTGTATGTAACATTATCTTATTTTAGAATAGGCCTTTCTTTTCTGTGTAAATACTCATCCCACTGTAAGCAAGCTACCGAGATTACTGCTCACAGAAAGCGGAAATATCCTCCTGAGACCCAGCAATTTATATTTTTTATATATATTATATTAAAAGTTAAATAAAGGTTCACTTTAAAACATTTATTAAAAATAATAATACAAATAAAAAAACAAATTGAAATATCACAAGTGTTTGGGGTGAACATTGTTTTGTACACTTGTGGTCATTCGGACTCGGTTGATAGTAAATATGCAAAATTTAACATTACAGTAAAAAACATAGTTAGCTCATTCTGATGWCCACTAAAGAGGACATTTATTAATAAGCTCTTCTTTTAATGTGAAAAATAATAGGACATTTGCTCATGAGTTCAGTGACCATTGTCCCGTTGCCTGCATAAGAGATGCTAAGCTACCTAAATCTCGCTCACGCATTATTASAAAGATACATTTTTWAAATTTTWATCACCAACATTTTTTTGGTCTGAGCTGGGGTTGAGTGACTGGTGGGTTGTGTCAACTATCACTGACTCTGATCAGGCCCTTCATTGTTTTTATTTTCCTGTTTAATGCAGATTAACATGCACCGTACAAAAGGCTAAGGGTAAAAGACAAATCTAATTCTTGGTTCACRCATGAATTGTCTGAAAAATTACAGGAAAGAAATATAGCTTGGGTTATGGCTAGACTGACTGATTCTACATCTTATTGGCAGTACTTCAGACATTTGAGAAATTGATGTCTATATCTGGTTAGAAAAGCAAAATCAACATGTTTCATGAATTGTGTATTGGAGTGTTATCCAACCAACTTCTGGAAAGTGRTCAMATTTTTGGAAACAACTCCACTTTAACGTCTGCTTCCAACTCACACCCTCAAACACGCAGCTCACTTTCCAGCCCACTTTCCAGCTCACAATCTCAAACACCTTGGTCCCCTGAACGCAGCTCACTCTCTAGATCCCAATCACCTGAATTCTAATCACCTGTTCACACACCTGTATGTCATTATCACACACTATTTAGTTTGTTCTTTGCACCTAATATGTGAGATATGTTTTGTTGTACACATGTTCAGAGTGCTGAGTTTTCCGTGATTTACTCCTCCAGTGTAGATAGTTTTTTGCCTGCCTCACTAACGACCTTTTGCCTATTCCCTGCCTGTACTTTACCTATCGGATCCGAGGGGCGATCACTGATATAGCAAATACCAGTAGAGAGTAAATCAGCTACAGTGACTTTGGAAAGTATTCAGACCACTTACTTTCCACGTTTTTAGGTTACAGCCTTATTCTAAAATTATAACTAAGGATAGTACCATTTTTAAAATTTTGCCTGAAATGACATACCCAAATCAAACTGCCTGTAGCTCAAGACCTGATGCAAGGACATGCATATTCTTGATCCATTTGAAAGGAAACACTTTGAAGTTTGTGGAAATGGGAAATTAATAGGAGAATATAACACATTAGATAGAAAGATATACAACAAAAAAACATAATTTTAAAATTTTTGTTCCATCTTTGAAATGCAAGAGAAAGCCATACTTTCAGATAGGAGTCTAGCTGTAATTAGATTTTGGTCACCATATGGCAGCAGTGTGTGTGCAAAGTTTCAGACTGATCCAGTGAACAATTAAATTACTACACAATATTTTGTATCAAGTCTGCCAGGAGTTTGCCCAAATGTGCCGAATTGGTCAATTGATACATATAGAGAGAATGCAAATACTATGGTAATAATCATTTACACACTCTCAGGAATGTCATATATGAGATCATTGCTTATACACTAACTTTCACACATCTAGATGCCGGCGGGTGGGTGTGGAGCCAGAGACAGCAGTGGTGTCAAACTGTAGACACAGTTCTACATGTGAACATAAAAAAGATTTTATCAAACAAAACTATGCTACATTTTATCTTGGACCCTCAGGATGACCACAGAGCAAGATTACTGAATGTAAGTACATATTTAC
Source organism: Salvelinus sp. IW2-2015 (assembly GCF_002910315.2). Lineage (NCBI taxonomy): Eukaryota > Metazoa > Chordata > Actinopteri > Salmoniformes > Salmonidae > Salvelinus > Salvelinus sp. IW2-2015. The sequence continues at coordinate 29,668,519 of NC_036863.1, read as the reverse complement.
TTCAGAGTGAATGTATCAACCAGTTTCCGATAAAGTGTTTTGTTGTTGTGACTCCTCAAACAATAGCATGCATTTTCCCCTTAATAGCTACTGATAATTGGGACAATGAGTTAGCTATACAAGAATTTAAGCTTTCTGCCCATATAAGAATGTCTATTTCCCGGATAGATGCTGTTGTAACAACGTCATTTTAGTCACTTTAGCGCACATTAAACAACCGTCCGTTTTAAGGACACCCATCCCGTGAGGTAAATTGCTTTTCCCTCATCAATCTACATACAATACCCAAACGACAAAGCAAAAACAGTTACTTTTTTGTGCTAATCACATTACTAAGTATTCAGACCTTACTGAGTACTTTGTTGAAGCACTTTGGCAGCGACTACAGCCTTGACTTCTTACGTGACTCTTGGCAACCTGTTGGGAATTTCTCCATTTTTCTGCAGATCCTCTCAAAACCAAAGTCAGGTTGGATGGGGAGGTGCTGCACAGCTGTTTTGAGTCTCTCCAGAGAAGTCCAGCTCTGGCTGGCCACTCAAGGACATTCAGAGCACTTTTCCCAAAGCCCTCCTGCGTTGTCTTGGCTGTGCTTAGGGTTGTTGTCCTGTGGAAGGTGAACCTTTCAGCCAGTCTGAAATCCTGACGCTCTGGAGAAGGTTATCATCAAGGATCTCTCTGTACTTTGTTCATCTTTGCCTCGATCTGACTAGTCTTCCAGTCCCTGCCACTGAAAAACATCCCCACAGCATGATGCTGCCACCACCATGCTTCACTGTAGGGATGGTGCCAGGTTTCCTCCAGACGTGACTCTTGGCATTCAGGCCAAAGAGTTCAATGTTGGATTCATCAGACCAGAGGATCTTGTTTCTCATGGTCTGARAGTCTTTAGGTGCCTCTTGGCAAACTCCAAGAAGGCTGTCATGTGGCTTTTACTTATGTGTGGCTTCCGTCTGGCCACTCTATCATAAAGGCCTRATTGGTGGAGTGCTGCAGAGAWGGTTGTCCTTCTGGAAGGATCTCCCATCTCCACCTCAGTCACCGGCTTCATCAATATGTGCATTAACGACGTCGTCCCCACAGTGACTGTAGGTACATATCGCAACCAGAAGTCATAGATTGCGGGCAACATCAGCACCGAGCTAAAGGCTAGAGCTGCCACTTTCAAGGAGCGGGACGAAGGTTCAAGGTTCACCTTCCAACAGGACAACAACCCTAAACTAATCCGGACGTTTATAAGAAATCYCRCTATGCCCTCCGACGAACCATCAAACAGGAACAGCGTCAATACAGGGCTAAGACTGAATCCTACTACACCGGGACTGACGCTCGTCGGATGTGGCAGGGCTTGAAAACTATTGCTGAATACAAATGGAAACCCAGCCGCAAGCTACCCTGTGATGGGAGCCTACCAGACGGGCTTAACGGCTTTTATGCTTGCTTCGAGGCAAGCAACACTGAAGCATGCATGAGAGCATCAGCTGCTCCGGAYGACTGTGTGATCACGCTCTCAGTAGCCGTTGTGAGCAAGACCTTTAAACAAGTCAACATGCACAAGGCCACGGGCCAGACAGATTACCAGGACATGTACTMAGAGCATGCGCGGACCAACTGGCAAGAGTCTTCACTAACATTTTCAACYTTTCCCTGACTGAGTCTGTAACATCTATATGTCTCAAGCAGACCACCATAGTCCCTGTGCCCAAGAAAGTGAAGGTAACCTACGTACATGACTACCACACCTTGACACTTACGTCTGTARCCATGAAGTGCTTTGAAAGGCAAGTCATGGCTCACWTCAACACCATCATCCTGGAAACCCTAGACCCACTCCAATTYGCATAACGCCCCAACAGACTCACAGATGAAGCAATCTCAATCGCACTCCACATTGCCCTTACCCACCTGGACAAAAGGAACACCTATGTGAGAATGCTGTTCATTAACTACAGCTCAGCGTTCAACACCATAGTGCCCACAAAGTTCATCACTAAGCTAAGAACCCTGGGATTAAACACCTTCCTCTGCAACTGGATCTTGGACTTCCTGACAGGCCACCCCCAGGTGGTAAGGGTAGAAAACAACACATCTGCCACGCTGATYCTCAACTCGGGTCCCCCTCAGGGGTGCGTGCTTAGTCCCCTCCTGTAATCCCTKTTCACCCACGACTGCGTGGCCAAGCACGCCTCCAACACCATTAAGTTTGCTGATTACACAACGGTGGTAGGCCTGATCACCRACAACGATGAGACAGCCTATAGGGAGGAGSTCAGAGACCTGGCAGTGTGGTGCCAGGGCGACAACCTCTCCCTCAACGTAAGCAAGACAAAGGAGATGATCGAGGACAAMAGGAAAAGGAGGGCCGAACACGGGAATGGGTCTTTCCGAATGCACTTTACATAGGGCAGCAGTCTCTAAGGTACAGGGTAGAGTACTGGGTGGTAGCCGGCTAGTGACACGATCTAAGGTTCAGGGCAAGGTACTGGACGGAGGCCATCTAGTGATGACTGTTTATCAGTCTGATGGCCTGGAAGATGTTCATCAGTCTCTCAGTCCCAGCTTTGATGCAGGCTTCTAGATGGAAGCAAGGTGAGAAGGCCGTGGCTCAGGTGGCTGMGGTCCTTGATTATCTTCTTGGCTTTTCTGTGACACCGGGTGCTGTAGATATCCTGGAGGGCAGGCAATGTGCTCCTGGTGATATGTTGGGCTGACCGCAGCACCCTTTGGAGAGCTCTGCGGTTGCGGGCGGTGTAGTTGCTGTACCAGACGGCTATACAGCATGACAGAATACTCTCGATGATGCATCTGTAGAAGGTCTTAGGGGCCAAGCCAAATTTCTTCAGCCTCCTGAGGTTGAAGAGGCACTGTTGCGCCATTTCAGGTCCTCAGTGAACTTGAACCTTTTGATCTGGATGGGGGGGGGGCATGCTCTCTCTGCTGTTTCCTGTAGTTCACAATCAGCTCCTTCGTTTTGTTGACGTTGGGGGAAAGGTTATTTTCCTGGCACCACTCCGCCAGGTCACTGTTACGCCCTGGCCATAGAGGGGTTTTTATTCTCTATTTTGGTTTATTGACCTGAGCCAACTCCCCGTGCTTACCGTGGGGAGCGTGTGACTGGTCAGGCACCGTGTTATGCGGTGATACGCACGGTGTCCCCAGCGAGCAGCCACAGCCCAGTGCGCTCTGTGCAAGCTCCCCGCAGTTGCCATGCTAGAGTGGGCATTCAGCCAGGACGGATTGTGCCGGCTCAGCGCTCCTGGTCTCCGGTGCTTCTCTTCGGCCCAGGATATCCTGCGCCAGCTCTACGCACGGTATCCCCAGTTCGCCAGCACAGCCCAGTGCGGCCTGTTCCAGCTCCCCGCACTTGCCGGGCTACAGGGGGTATCCAGCCAGGACGAGTTGTGTCAGCGCTGCGCTCCAGACCTTCGGTGCGCCTCCACAGTCCAGTGTGTCCTGCGCTGGCTCTACGCACTATGCCTCCAATGCGCCGTCATAGCCCAGTGCTTCCTGTTCCAGCTCTTCAGTGAGTATCCAGACAGGATGTGTTGTGGTAGCTCCACTCACTAGGCTGCCAGTACGTCTCCTCAGTCCGGTGAGACCTGTTCCGGCGCCACGTACTAAGCCTCCAGCGACGGTCCCCGGTCCGGGGCCTCCGGCAGCGCCCCGGTTCCTCCAGTGAAGGTCCATGCACCAGGGCCACCACCAAGCGGAGGGTGGTCTACGTCCCGCACCAGAGCCACCGCCGTAAGKGATGCCCACCCGGACCCTCCCCTTTAGAGTCAGGTTGTGCGGCCAGAGTCCRCACCTYTGGGGGGGTGTGACTAGGGTGGGCATTCTAGGTTCTTTATTTCTATGTTTTCTACTTCTTTGTTTTTGGCCGAGTGTGGTTCCCAATCAGAGGCAGCTGTCTATCGTTGTCTCTGATTGGGAATCATACTTAGGCAGTCCTTTTTCCCTCCTTCAGTGTGGGATCTTGTCTTTGTTTTGAGTGCATRTAGTTTGCACGATGAAGCTGTTTGGTCATTGTATTGTTTATTGTTTTTTGGTGTACATTTWATTTAAAGAAGAATGTACGCCCACCACGCTGCACCTTGGTCTCATTCCAACGACAAACGTTACAGTCACTCAATTCATCCCTGTAGGCTGTATCGTCATTGTTGGTAATCAGGCCTAGCACTGTTGTCTTCAGAAAACTTGAGGATTGAGCTGGAGACGTGCGTAGCCACACAGTCATGAGTGAACAGAGAGTACAGAAGAGGGCTGGGCACACACCCTTGTGGGGCTCCCGTATTGAGGATCAGCGTGGTGGAGGTGTTGTTGCCTATATTCACCACCTGAGGTCAGCCTGTCAGTAAGTCTAGGACCCAGTTGCACAGGGAGGGGTTCAGACCCTGGGCCCTGATCTTAGAGATGAGCTTGGAGGTCACTATGGTGTTGAAGGCTGAGCCGTAGTTGATGAACAGCATTCTCACATAGGTATTCCTCTTGTCCAGGTAGGATAGGGCAGTGTGCAGTGCAATGGCGATTGCGTTGTCCGTGGATCTGTTGAGGCAAATTGTAGTGGGTCTAGGGTGTGATCCTTAACTAGCCTCTCAAAGCACTTCTTGATAACAGAAGTGAGTGCCCCGGGGCGATAGCAACAATGCCCCTTGACACTGTAGTGATCAATAACCCYGCCTGCTTGGGGGCTGCCGCTGTTTGCAGTACTAATTGTGGACCCTGAGGAACGGTATATACCGTTATTGTCATGACCTAATGTTAACATATCGTACATGTACCTTATGTTGAGAGTAAATCATACTGTACCTCATATACTGTCTTGTCTTCTGTTCACAAGATGGATAATTGATCAAATTGTACACATGGTTACCAAAGTTGTGAAAAAAGTGATTGATTACAAAAAGTGCTACTGAACGCCCTTGCTTTATGGATACAGTTACGGAAGTGTGTGATCCATTATTTAACCATTTCAATTCCACACATTGTTGTCTCTTTTATGGCTCTTTCAAGCTCCCTCTTTGTRTATTTAGCTCTTCAAGTGGAGYCCTTGGAGCCCTTGTCAGTGTGTCACCACCCTCATCATTGACATCAGAACACGTCTCTCACGTGAGAATGTGGTCCAGATTAATTCCCKTCTGCTGCCCAATCAGCTCCTGTTGATTGGATGGTGTCATGTTGGAAGGGACATTGTAGACTTGAATACTACAGACCGTCACAATGTCATTATCAGCTAAATCAACACACTTCCTTGAGGTTCAGCTTTCCTTGTTTAGTCTAACTTGGCATTGTCACGCCCTGGCTATACGAGGGTCTTCAGTCCGGGGCCCGCTGCGAGGGTCCCCTTTCCAGAGGCGCCACCTAAGTGGGCCAAGACGGAGGTGGAGCGGGGTCCACGTCCCGCACCCGAGCCGCAGTAAGGAAGGCCCACCCGGACCCTCCTTTAGAGTCAGGTTTTGCGGCCAGAGTCCGCACCTTTGGGGGGGTTACTGTCACGCCCTGGCTATAGAGAGGGTTTTTATTCTCTATTTTGGTTAGGCCAGGGTGTGACTAGGGTGGGCCGTCTATGTTCTTTTTTCTAGGTTTGGTTTCTATGTTTTTGGCCTGGTGTGGTTCCCAATCAGAGGCAGCTGTCTATCGTTGTCTCTGATTGGGAGCCATATTTAGGTAGGCTGTTTTCATTGTGTGTTGTGGGTGATTAATTTCTGTTTCCTGTGTTAGTGTTTGCACCATACGGGACTGTTTCAGTTGTTTGTTTGTACTTTTGTTTTTGTTCAGTGTTGTTGATTATTAATATTCTCATTATGGACACTTACCACGCTGACATTGGTCCGATCCTTGCTACTCCTCCTCAGACGAAGAGGAATCCGTTACAGGCATGTTATGTGTTGTTGCATTCATTAGAACTATTTGTTGTGAAGCTGCAAAATGATTTATTACTTGTTCAAAACAAATACATTTATAATACCTGTTAAGAAGTATAAACTCAAGCAGTCCAAAGTGATTCCCAGCAGTTCATCTGGAGTATTATATATAATCCCATCTTGAGTTAGAGAGTCTCTCATTTCAAGCATCTCTTTTATTTCTGATATAAGGAAGCAATTTCCCCTGAGACATAGACATTTCGTTGAGACAAAAAGTAAAATGATATACCAGCAGAAAAATCCATTCAAGGATCATTAAGCCGTTTCGGAGGAAATTCTCATTCTATGCATTAACAACTTCCAAGAAAAATGTATTTCTCACGCACGCACACACACACACACACACACACACACACACACACACACACACACACACACACACACACACACACACACACCACACACACACACACACACACACACACACACACACACACACACACACACACACACACACACAGAACTACACACTCACAATTCTATCTAGTTCTATGACATTAAACAAGATATTCCGTATCTGATTGTTTTTTGTCTGTAGAACACTGGACTGAAATTAATCCTATTTTCACTCTTGCATTACTGATTGAAGAGTGAAGTCGCTGTGACAAACACATTCAAGCACATTTKTCACAGCATACAACTTGGAGAGAAAMACTCGGCCATCATATTCAGCTAAATCTCTCTCCTTGTAAATAACTTTTTATTGCGATATCACTTCAGAGTCTAGTATCTGGGTTTCCAATCTGTCTCCCTCACCAAGGCAWTCAATGGTTATAGATATTTCACCCTAGATATGCTTAATATGAGTCTAAGTCACCTTTCTCTGGACACAAGATGATTTGTTACTGTACCCTCCTCAATATGACTTAGCAGGTCTCTGTCATTTGATAAATAGTTTTTTATACATTACAGGACATTGTAAGGCATCATGCGTAAATATGGTATAGCMTATGTACAGTATGTGGTCTGGATACCCCTCAAAGCTACGCCATGACCAGGATAAAGAATTCAAGAATGGGCTCTTCAAAACCATGCCGCAACTGAAAGGAGTGGGTTACTCAAGAGCATCACCGTACCACCCTCAGGGCAACCAAGCAGAGAGATTCAACAGAACTTTGCTCCAGATGCTGAGAACGCATCTACAGAAGGAGAAAGAAAGATGGAAAGAACACCTTCCACAAGTGGTGCATGCATACAGCTGCACAAGGCCTGAGGCTACAGGATTCTCACCCCTCTATCTGCTCTACGGTCACCATCGACGGCTGCCAGTAGACCTGCTGTTTGGCCTGACCGTTGAAGAGGAGACAAAATCGSCCAAAGGCTATGCTGAGAAGTGGCCTGAGAGAATGACTGAAACGTACAGAATAGCATCCGAGAACAGCAAGCCGGAAAACGTATTATGACCGACTACTGGGAGAAAACGATCAACGTTGTCAAAGAGCAATTGAGTGACAACCGTGTGTATAAAGTATRTCCAGCGTCTGGTACAACGAAGATCTGCACCTTCCATCGAAACCAGCTCCACTTGGTTAACAACCTACTTGTTGATTTACCTGCACAGTCTGCTCTGTCGCAGTCTACTAAGACAYCATCCGGAGAGAAAAGGATGACAAACAGAAACATGAGAATCAGAATGGAAAGGGCGACAACACAGAGCAATGATACAGCAGATTGAAAACTGGCTGAGGATACCYGGCTGAGAGAGAACAGAACACTCACAACCTACCTGTAGATTGCAGATTAATCTAATCCRTAGAAGAGCATCCAGAGAAATCATACMCACCCAAAGCAACTYACCTGTAAGAGAAATAAGACGAGGAACCAAATMAAATCTGTTAATTTGTYACATGCGCCGAATACAAATGCTTACTTACGAGCCCTTTCTCAACAATACAGAGTTAAAATGTAAGAAAATGACCAAATTAAAATAGAAAATACTAAATAGTAACACAATAAATAACAACAGCGATGCTATATACAAAGAGTACCGGTACCTAGTCAATGTGCAGGGATACAAGGTAGTTGAGGTAATATGTAAATGTTGTTAGTGATAAAAGTGACTAGGCAATCAGGATAGATAATAAACAGAGTAGCAGCAGCGTATATGGAGAGTGTGAAAGTATGTGTGTGTGTGTGTGTGTGGCGTCAATATGCTTGTTTGTGTGTGGGGGTGTGTTGGAGTGTCTGTGTAAGTATGCGTGAGTGTGTATTTAAAACCTTTTTTTGGGGGGCACAAAACTACTCCATACTTCCATTCATTTGTATGGGTTACCTTCAGACGAGTCCCGTGAGACCTATGAAAAAATGGAGAACACCATCGTGTTCACAAGAGGTCCCCCCTTCCACAGTGGTTTCAAAAATGTAAATACAACATGCAATAATTTCATAAATTTTACTGAATTACACTTCATATAAGGAAATCAGTCAATTGAAATAAATTCATTAGGCCCTAATCTATGAATTTCACATAAATGGGCAGGGRCGCAGGCATGGGTGGTCCTGGGGAGGCATAGGCCCACCCACTGGTGAGCCAGGACCAGCCAATCAGAATTAATTTTTCCCCACAAAAGGGCTTTATTACGGACAGAAATACTCCTCAGTTTCATCARATGTCCATGTGGCTGGTCTCAGACATTCCCACAGGTGAAAAATCCAGATGTAAATGGCCTGGGCTGGCATGGTTACACGTGGTCTGCGGTTGTGAGGCCGGTTGGACGTACTGCCAAATTCTGTAAAAAGACGATGAAGGCGGCTTACGGTAGAGAAATTAACATTAAATGATCTGGCTACTGCTCTGAGGGTCATTCCTGCAGTCAGCAATGCCAATTGCATGCTCCCTCTAAACATACAGTTGAAGTCGGAAGTTTAAATAGACTTAGGTTCTAGTCATTAAAACTAGTTTTTCAACCACTCCACAAATGTCTTGTTAACAAACTATAGTTTTGGCAAGTCGGTTAGGACTATAACAGGCTCATTGTCCACCCTCCCTCCCAGAAGCTTGGAAGGGATGAGAGAGACAAGCCTATGGGTTCGTAGCTTCAATCCCACAGCACACACACACACCAATTGATTAATTGTATGCTGAATGTACAGTTGAAGTCGGAAGTTTACAAACACTTAGGTTGGAGTCATTAAAACTCGTTTCAACCACTCCACAAATGTATTGTTAACAAACTATAGTTTTGGCAAGTCAGTTAGGACACCTACTTTGTGCATGACACAAGTAATTTTTCACAATATGTTTACAGATTATTTCACTTATAATTCACTGTATCACATTCCAGTTGTAAGACGAATATACTATACTAAGTTGACTGTTGACTATCAACTTGAAACTATAACAGTCTTGGACAAATTCAGAAAATTATGTCATGGACTTGGAACTTCTGATAGGCTATTTCAGTAATTTGATCAATTGGAGGTGTACCTGTGGACATTTCAGCCTACCTTCAAACTCAGTGCTCTTTGCTTGACATCATGGGGAAAATCAAAGAAATCAGCCAAGACCTCAGACAAAAAAATGGTATCCTCCACAAGTCTGGTTCATCCTTGGGAACAATTTCCAAATGCCTGAAGTACCACGTTCATCTGTCAAACACTAGTTACCAATATAAACACCATCAGACACGCAGCCATCATACGCTCAGGAAGGATTGTGTTCTGTCTCCTAGAGATGAATGTACTTTGTGTGCGAAAAGTGCAAATCAATCCAGAATAATAGCAAGGACCTTGTGAGATGCTGGAGGAAACAGGTACAGAAGTATCTATATCCACAGTAAAACGAGTCTTATATCTAGCCACTGCTCCCAAAACCGCATGAAAAAGCCAGACTACGATTTGCAGCACATGAGGACAAAGATCGTACTTTGAGAAAATTCCTCTGTTGCTCTGAAACCAAATAGAACTGTTTTGGCCATAATGACCATAGTTATGTTTGGAGGAAAAAGGGGGAGCTTGCAAGCCGACGAACACCATCCCAACCGTGAATGCATGGGGGTGGCATGCCTATGTTGTGGGGGTGCTTTGCTGCAGGAGGGACTGATGCACTTCACAAAATAGATGGCATCATGAGGTAGAAAAATGATGTGGATATATTGAAGCAATATCTCAAGACATCAGTCGGGAAGTTAAAGCTTGGTCGAATGTTTTTCCAAAGGGACAATGACCCCAAGCATACTTCAAAGTTGTGTCAAAATGGCTTATAGGCCAACAAAGTCAAGTATTGGAGTGGCATCATATAAAAAGCCTCGACCTCAATCTTATAGAAAAATATGTGTGGGCAGAACTGAAAAGGCGTGTGCGAGCAAGGAGCTGCAAACCTGACTCAGTTACAACCAGCTCTGTCAGGAGGAATGGGCCAAAATTCATCAAATATTGTGGGAAGCTTGTGGAAGGCTACCCAAATACGTTTTGACTTCACTGTTAAAGCAATTTAAAGGCAATGCTACCAAAAACTAATTGAGTGCATGTACACTTCTGACCCACTGGGAATGTGATGAAAGAAATAAAAGCTGAAATAAATTGTTTTCTCTGCTATTATTCTGACATTTCACATTCTTAAAATAAAGTGGTGATCCKARCTGACCTAAGGCAGGGWATTTGTACTAGGATTAAATGTCAGGAATTGTGAAAAACTGAGTTTAAATGTATTTGGCTAAGGTGTATGTAAACTTCCMACTTCAACTGTATCTCTAGCTTAAGYCGCCTCCAAAGTTGTTTAAGAGAATTTGGCTGTACRTCCAATAAAGCCCYTTTGTGGGGGAAAAGTCATTCTGATTGGCTGGGCCTGGCTCCCCAGTGGGTGGGCATATGCTCTCCCAGGCCTACCCATGGCTCTGCCCCTGCCCAGTCATGTGAAATCCATAGATTAGGGCCTAATGAATTTATTTCAATGTACTGATTTTYYTTATATGAAYTGTAACTCAGTAAAATCGTTTAAATTGTTGCATGTTTATTGTTTTGTTCAGTATATAATACATAGACATTGAGAAGAAGCAACTGAAGAAAGCAGCTAACTCTCCATTTCAGGTGTTCTGCTTCTTTCTGTAGCAGCTTTTGTCCAAATGATAAGGCAGTTGCCTCACCAGTTTACTGTATGTACTACTGTGAAACCCCCTACCTCACAACCATGATTACATATTGATTTCATTACCTGTGACCAAATTGGCAGTGTTTACTTTTGTCATTAATGCAGAAAAGTACTCCGTCAGTKGCATTTTGCACACCTGCATCTCTTGTGGCGACAGGTACGGCCTTTTACTTAGAGTATGGATTCTTCATCAAGTCGCCCACTTTTGAAYGCATCATTAACCTTTGCCCTCTGCGTAATGRCATAGGTCAAGTCACTAATTATGGTTTGAGAGGAGTTCACCATGCTGGCGAGGATCAATCTGCCTTGTCTAATTAGCTTTAACTGGGCACTCAGTCACTACTGACTGGTGTTACTGTAGAGTGGAGAGGGCTAAAGAAACAAATAGAAGAGATAATGGTGCCATAAAACTGTCTCTTCAAGTAGCTSTCCAGTGTTTCCAGATCTCTATGAAATATAATCTATCATTAATTACAATATTTGTGAAATAGTATTCCTTCCAAAAAATTATAGTTAAGTATGTTAAAAAGCAGCTTTTCAGTGTGTGGTGTGGGCATAACCCAACAACAGAATTGTGTGACCATATACCGGTCAATAAAATATTCATGACAAGTAAACAGRTGATTGGCCAGCTCAGCTAATGAGCCAATGAGTGGCTTAGCCAAAAGAATGATATCATCCTCTATGAGGAAATGGCAAGCATTTTTTAAACAGAGTTTAAGGAAGGGTTTCTAAATWGTTTTTTCTCTAATTTATGCTTTTGGCCAGTTGTTGACAAGTCAATAACATTWTTTGGGTATGGGTTAACAGATTGAGCTTTTTAATGTGAGATTTTCACTGGACAGGTACTTTCAGTCCTATTGTAAATGGTGGCAATATAAAAGTTGGCAGGAGTTCATTTTGTACTGTAGATATAAGGATGTCCATGTCCTTCTCCAGGGCAGTAAATCTGATACAAAGATAAGATAAGGTCCAAGACTGAGGGGTTGTTGGCAGTAGCAAGGTTAGATTTTATCTGTGTGATGGTGGGATTTGGAAAGACTGACTAGAATAATAATTTGGTGGGTGCTTATAGTTGTCCTATTTCACAGATGTACAATTGTGTATTGGAAATGTGTTTTTGCGTATCCCAACTCCCCCTGAGAGTAGGGTCAAGGCCAGGGTCGGCCATTATCAACGGCGACCCTGAAGCAATTAGGGTTAAGTGCCTTACTCAAGGCCACAGACAGATTTTTCACCTNTTTTTTGTCTGGTCTCCTGTCTCACACTGATTCTCCCCATAGGAGAGGACAAATATATGCAGATGCAAATGAGCTGCCAAGGCCTGGAGCCAGAATAAGATGCTCTCTCTRGTCCCATTGTCTGCACACTACCATGCCAGAAAACAAATGTGTATATGATACAGTTATCCTCCCGAGCAGGGTTCAGCAAMTTCATAACACATTCATAACCCATACATACAGCATGTATAAGCAGTACGGAGTTTTCTGAACTCCGACAGGTTCAGTGAATCAGTCTGCAGAACTATTTGCTCTTTGCATCTGCATTATATTTTGTCCACTGCTGAGCTCCAGAATAGTGGCCTCCGGGCAGCCGAGCGGTAAATGGATGGAAATCTCGCCTCGCCTGCGGACCTGGCATCCTTTCACTCCTCCTCTCTATTTCTCCTCTTCTGTTCTGCTGCTAAATGCACTTTCACCACTCTAAAATTCCAAGCTCTGCTCTAACCTAGGAATGCTCTTGCACCTTCTCCCTCCTGAATCCTCCTCTCCCCCCTCCCTCCTCCTCTTGCAATGACTTTCGTCAACCTTTTTGAAAAGATAGGTCGACGCATCCGATCCTCGTTGCTAAGTCAAACGACACCGCTGGTCTGCTCACATGCTCTAGCTTTTCCGGCTGACCTCTCTCCCTCCTCCGATAACTCGCGTCCTTGTGACGGCCGGCCGCACAACCTGCCGCGACCTATCTCCCCTCCAGACCATTTTCCGGAGATCCTTCCCCTTACCTCCCGCTCACCTCATCTTGTACCGCGGTAACGTCCTTCGTCAAAGAGTAGCGAGAGTTGCCCCCTCTGAAAAAACTACTAAACTCGATCCCTCTCGTTCTCAACAACTACGCAGTATCCCTTCTTTCTTTCTCTCCAAAACTCTTTGAATCTGTGCCGTCTTGCCAGCTTCCTGCTATCTCTTCCAATTGACTTCTGATCAAATCAGTCAGGTTTCAAGACTAGTCATTTCAACTGAGACTGCTCTTCTCTGTGTCACTGGAGGCGCTCCGCACTGCTAAAGCTAACTCTCTCTCCTCTGCTCTCATCCTTCTAGACCTATCGCTCGCCTTCGATACTGTTGAACCATCAGTCCTCCTCTCCACTCTCCGGCTGGGCATCCCGGCGCGGCCCACGCTTGGATTGCGTCCTACCTTGAACAGGTCGCTCCTACCAGGTGGCGCTGGGCGAGAATCTTGTCCCTCAGAACCGTACGTGCTCTCACCGACTCGGTGTCCCCCAGGTGCTCTTGTTCTAGGCTCTCTATTCCTCGCTATCACCAGTCCTTGGCTCTGTCCTATCCTTCACATGGCCCTCTCCTATCATTGCTATGCGACGACACACAATTAATCTTCTCCTCTCCCCCTCGTGATAACCAGGCTGGCGCAGATGCATTCTGCATGTCTGGCAGACTATCAGTGTGGATGAGGATCACGAACCTCAAGCTGAACCACTCGCAGACGGAGCTGCTCTTTCCTCCGGGGAAGGACTCCCGTTCCATGATCTGCATCCGGTTGACACTTCCAATTGTGTCCTCCTCCAGAGCGCTAAAGAACCTTGGCGTGATCTGGACAACACCCCATGTGTTCTAACTCACATCAAGGCGGTGACGCGTTTCTGTAGGTTCACTGCTCTACAAAACATTCGCAGCAGTACGAAACCCTGCCTCAACAGGAAAGCGGCGCAGGTCCTAATCCAGGCAGGCTTGTTCATCTCCCGTCTGGATTATTGCAACTGCGCTTGTTTGGCTGGGCTCCGCCTGTGCCATTTAAACCGCTAACAACTCATCCGAACGCACGCAGCCCGCCTGCCTGTGTCTGTTCCTACCCGCCTTTCTCTCCACCCTCAAGGGTCCTTCAGTTGGCTCGCATACGTCACCCCGCTACAAGACCATGGTGTTGCCTACGGAGCTGTGAGGGGAACGGCACCCTTAACCTTCAGGCTCTGATCAGGCCCTAACCCAACACCCTGGGTGTACTCGCTCGTTCGTCTCACTAGGCTTTCCAGTTGAAGCTCGATCCACCTCTGGCCTGCTCCCCGCGCCTACTCGCACGCTAACCTACTTGATGGAACGTTGAGACACGTTACCCCGGAGCTGTGAGGGGAGATCCAGGCACTCGTACCTTCCGCCAGTCGATCAACGAGTTTCACGTGCTCCTACTGGCAACCCCCACAAGGGCACTGCGTTCATCCCACCTCTGGCTCCAATGGCTGTCGCGACTCACAACTATCTCCTCTAGAGGGGACATGGACAGTTCCGTCATGCGAGGAGTCATCATCACACCTTCCCGGAGATCACACACTGGTTGAAGCTCGCCTACGCGTCTCCTTTACGGAATACCTAAGGATACGGAATAAAGTAATCCCTTTAACCCCCCTTAAAAGAGTTAGATGCACTATTGTAAAAGTGGTTGTTTCCACGGATTATCATAAGGTTGAATGCACACAAAAAACCCTTGGGGGTGAAGTCGCTCTGGATAAGAGCGTCTGCTAACATGAACTTAAATGTAAATGTTAAAAGGATTATGTTAAGTGTGGCAAACCCATCTGGTTGCACAAGGCTTAATGCCACGCGTCTGTGCTCCATCAATATGTAAAGTGGGAAACTGTCCAATCTGCACAACCGGTCAGCGGAGCCTCATGAATGAAGCAGATACCTTCTTTCGAAGAGAGCCCAGTTACTGAAACCGCACCTGCTTTGACAGGAAATACCCTTGTTTAATGCGTATACTTCATTGGATCTTCCATAACCCCACCCAGGTCGTCTATGGCACACCGCGTTAATACAGAAGGTGATTAAAGCAATGCAACTATGGTGTTCGTAAGTGTTGGTTCCAAACCTGGGATTTAAATTAAGGTGTAATAGCCACACCAATCGATTAGTAAGAGTGCTGTCTGTGTTAACGGTAATGAGTCGTCAGCTGGTCCTCCAAATGACAATAGACACTAACAGGGTAAAGGTAATGTATTTGCTCTCAAGAAACGTCCGAGGCGTCATTACACGGTGTAATAGTGTGTGTCACTGCGAATGTATGCCTTTGTTGTCACTGCCTTTCCGTCCTATCAAGTGTGGTGTGGTGTGTTCGTATGTAGGATTCGCTTTGCTCGTACGTCGCTGTGGTGTGCCGTGCTCTCTGCCTCTGTTGTTCGCCTTGTTGTTTTGTCGTTGTGGATCTGCTCGTTTGTATGTCTGTTGTGGTGTGTGTCGGGCTTGTGTGTGTGCTCGCTACCTGCTGTAGGGTGTGGTGTTGTCGGCGCGTGCTTGTGGGCTGTGTGCTGGACTTGGTATGTGTTTTCGGTAGTCACGGTACCTATAAAATACTTTCCAAATCTGGTATCATCTTGTGATCGTTGGTACATCCGTCTCCATGAGGTGACCTAGGGGTTGGTACCATTCTTGACCAGGTGAGATCTGGCAATGTGGCAATGGATTGATCATGGTCTCCATTTAGTATATGTCGTCTCTTCTAGCACACTCTATCTGCACATATGCTGATTCTACTCGACCAGTTCTTCCTTGTCTGCCGCGATAGCTTAGATGCGACCTACTTCTGTATTTATGTTTGGGATAACTATATCATATGCTTTCAAATTGCTAAGCATAGCACCTTACCTTATCGCCGCACTATCTCTCGCTGACACATCTACGCGATAAACCGAGGTGTTATGTGTCCATCATACGCAGCCATCTAAGAGGATCACTAGATACTTCCCTTTCATGTATAATCATTCGGAGATTTGCACAATGGCCAATATCGGCCATAGATTGGATAGATATACTGCAGATATATGGCTCAGAGATTTGCGAAAATAGGTTTAATGATGTTAATTACGACAATTGAATGAAGAACATATGGAAGGCTCCGTGACCTCCTAAAGTTGAATCCATCGGACCTAAGACATGTTGAACCGACTGTCGCAGAGAGCTCGGCCATTCCAGCGTCATCTCTAGCTCCTTGTAAGTTTGCCTTGTCATGATAAGCATTTTTTCACACTTTTTGGAAGTACTGGTGTCTTTGGGGTCATTTGCATCCATTTGTCGAAGACCCATGTCATATTCTGCGACCTGCCTTATAAAAGCATGGTTAACTTCCTGACTGATGTCTTAGATGTTGCCTTCAATATTCCATCTTATAATTGTCCTATATACCTCAATGATGGCCATCTATTTGTGAAGTGCACCGTCCTCCTGCAAGCAAAGGCGTATTCTCACCCACACCATGAATGCCACTGCCGACCGCGCCCAAATTCTGATATTTTTTCCCTATTCCCATTGGCTTCGCGGTTGGGATTGTGTTCTTCGTGCTTGTTCAATGTCCTGATCCCCGCCTCCTTTCTCACACAAAACAGTCAACAAGGTATGGTCATAGTAATGGCGCAAACAGTTTATTCTTTCTTTGTTTTTCAATTAAGCACTCAGCATATGAATAGGTATTTCTTTCTCAAAAAGTAACAAGATCTTTGTCCCCATGTGCTTGCAAACCCGTAGTCTGGCTGAATTGTCTATAGAATGGTGGTTTTGGAAGAGCAGTGGGCTTCTTCTTGCCTAGAGAGGCCTTTCAAGGTTAATGGTCGAAACATACCAAAGGACTTTCGTGTGTGCTAGTTGAGGTATGGATACGATCAAAGCTAGGTTTTGTTAGGAGCCTGCGCTTTCCGTCCCCGTAAACGCAGCCTTACAATCTTCAATTGAGACCTTGGGTTGATCATCATTAGGAGCACAAAATATTTTACTGGCGAGATGCAGGGTTTTTGCCTAGACTTTCTTAGTTCAACAAATTAGGGAAGAAGCAATCTCTCATGGACAGACTACGTGAACATAACTGATATCTTAACATTTGTTAAAAGGAGGATGGGATGAATAACGAGCACAGTAGTTCCGGTGCTTTGGTTATCCATCACTAGTTATTTGGACTATCAGGTTTGGGTGGTGCTTAATTTGGGGGTGGGATTTCAAGAAATCATTGAATCAAATGTATTTATAAAGTCCTTCTTACATCAGCTAATGTCACAAAGTGCTGTACAGGAAACCCCAGCCTAAAACCCAAAACAGCAAGCAATGCAGGTGTAGAAGCACGGTGAGGGGTGGCCAGTCATCTTCTGGCTGTGCTGGGTGGAGATTATAACAGAACATGGCCAAGATGTTCAAATGTTCATAGATGACCAGCAGGGTCAATAATAATAATCACAGTGGTTGTTGAGGGTGCACAGGTCAGCACCTCGGAGTAAATGTCAGTTGGCTTTTCATAGCGATCATTCAGAGTTTCTACCGCTCCTGCTGTCTCATTCATTCAGAGTTGAAAACAGCAGGTCTGTGACAGGTAACACGTCCGGTGAACAGGTCAGGGTTCCAAAGCCGCAGGCAGAACAGTTGAAACTGGAGCAGCACAGCACGGCCAGGGGGGAGGAGAGAGAGAGCTTAAATTCACACAGGACACCGGAAAAAGACAGGAGAAATACTTCAGATATAACAGACTGACCCAGCCCCCGACACTAAATACTGGAGGCTGAGACAGGAGGGGTCGGGAGACCTGTGGCCCCATCCGACAATACCCGGAAAGGCCAAACAGGCAGGATATAACCCACCTACAAGACCTACAAAGCACAGCCCCCACACTACTAGAGGGAAAACTTCAACCACCAACTTACCATCCTGAGACAAGGACGAGTATAGCCCACAAAGATCTCCGCCACGGTACAACCAAGGGGGGTGCCAATGCGGACAGGAAGATCACGTCAGTGACTCAACCCACTCAAGTGACGCACCCCTCCTAGGGACGGCATGGAAGAGCACCAGTAAGCCAGTGACTCAGCCTCTGTAATAGGGTTAGAGGCAGAGAATCCCAGTGGAGAGAGAGGAACCGGCCAGTCAAAGACAGCAAGGGCGGTTCGTTGCTCCAGTGCCTTTCCGTTCACCTTCACACTCCTGGGCCAGACTACACTCAATCATAGGACCTACTGAAGAGATGAGTCTTCAATAAAGACTTAAAGTTTGAGACCGAGTCTGCGTCTCTCACATGGGTAGGCAGACCCATTCCATAAATGGAGCTCTATAGGAGAAAGCCCTGCTTCCAGCTGTTTGCTATAGAATTCTAGAGACAGTAAGGAGGCCTGCGTCTTGTGACCGTAGCGTACATGTAGGTATGTACGGCAGACCAAATCGGAAAGAGAGATAGGAGCAAGTCCATTTAATACTTTGTAGGTCAGCAGTAAAACCTTGAAATCAGCCCTTGCTAACAGGAAGCCAGTGTAGAGAGGCTAGCACTGGATAATATAATCAAATGTTTTGGTTCTAGTCAAGATTCTAGCAGCCGTATTTAGCACTAACTGAAGTTTTATTTAGTGCTTTTATCCGGGTAGCCGGAAGTAGAGCATTGCAGTAGTCTAACCTAGAAGTGACAAAAGCATGGCCAAAAATTTTCTGCATCATTTTTGGACAGAAGATTTTTGATTTTTGCAATGTTACTTTAGATGGAAAAAAGCTGTCCTTGAAACAGTCTTGATATGTTCGTCAAAAGAGAGATCAGGGTCCAGAGTAACGCCGAGGTCCTTCACAGTTATATTTGAGACGACTGTACAACCATCAAGATGAATTGTCAGATTCAACAGAAGATCTCTTTGTTTTTTGGGACCTAGAACAAGCATCTCTGTTTTGTCCGAGTTTAAAAGTAGAACATTTCAGCCATCACTTTCCTTTGTCTGAAACACAGGCTTCCAGGGAGGGCAAATTTGGGGCTTCACCATGTTTCATGAAATGTACAGCTGTTGTGTATCCGCATTGCAGTGAAAGTTAACATTATGTTTCAGAATGACATCACCAAGAGGTAAAATATATAGTGAAAACAATAGTGGTCCTAAAACGGAGCTTTGAAGAACCGAAATTTACAGTTTAATTTTACAGTTTAATTTGCAACGGATATCTTTCCGACAGATAAATCTAAACTAGGCCAGAACTTGTCCATGTAGACCAATCAAAGGGCATCTGCCATAATTACACAAGATTTTGTTCTGCGTTTCTGAGATTAGGGATGAAGAAAATAATTTGGGTCCGATTTCTGCACATCTAACTTTAATTCAAATAAAGCATAGTATGAAATTCAATGAACATGAAACAAATGTCTCCCCCAAAACATTTGAGAGAGCTTAGAGGGAAGCTTAGAGAGAGTGAGCTGGGTAGAGAAACATTGTGACAACACAATCGTCCTTGAGAGTAGAGTTAAGGTTATCCCACGCTCATACAAAATCATACACAACGCACCACAAACAAGGCATGCACACACACACACGTACGCAAATACGCACACACATGTACACACACAACACATGTACACACACACACATGTACACACACACACACACACACACACACACACACACACACACACACACAACCAACACACACACACACACACAACACACACACACACACACACACACACACACACACACACACCACACACACACAGCATCTGTTGGGTTTTCATCAGGATAATCAGCTGTCTGTATTCCTCCATAGACCACATCTGGCACAGTACTAAAGTCGACCTCAACCTACAGGGAAATAATTAAAGGTATGTTAATGACAGTAATAACCATATCAGTGTACTCCTTTCATATCCAGCAAGGAAAACTGTCTAATTCTATGTCTCTAGATGATACGTCCTGATCGAAATAAATCCCCTACATACCTACTCCTGCACTAGCTGTTTAGCATTCTTTATAACTAATGATTTACTAAATACTATACACAGGTTTTTGCTGAACCCATACCTTTCTACTCAATATAAACATCTTAACGTTTTTGAAAATGTGTCTGTACCTTGGAATGCTGTAAGCTTTGTACACTTCCTTAGCATCCCTCATGTAAAAGTGCGTCAATACGTTACGTAAGCTATTGTTACTCATTGACTGGTTTTACCTTGAACTCAGGCGCATCAACACTATCTAGTCAAAAAATGGTTGTGTGCTATGTCCACACTCACTCTCTCTCTCATGAAAAGTCCATGCTATGTGTGGATGGGAGCCGGATGTGTCTGAAGACATGGAAGTTTAGCAGAATGAAAGGTCAAGGGTCACAGACAAAGCTGACTAGGATGATAGTGGCATATGGTGACGGACACTAGACATTTAACCAGAGATGCCCCCACCAACCACCTTTGCCCACCTGAATTAACATGGTTTTGCTCATTCAACAAATAACAATTAATAATCCTATGCTGTAATAAACAACCTATTAGTGATATTGCTTAAACTGATATCAAATAAGTTAGATATTTACTTAATATTTGTTAGTGAATATTGTAATAAGGTAATTTCCGATTTAAACAATTGACTTTCACTATGAACATGACTTCAAAACGTGACTTCAAAGGAAACCTGTAATTTACTTGCATGTACACTTGTCACATTGGACTTTGCATCCCACGAGGATGTGGGAGACATCTCCATGTGACTCTGCATGTTTTTTTTCACCAGGAATCCCAAAGAATATACCCCACATTTTTCTCTGGGTTCCACCCTAGGTTGAGTGTCACTATCTTAACTCTATCTATCGTTGCCAGCTTTGATTAACTCTAAACTCCCCACCAGACTGCCACCTGCCAGACTGTTTATGGGTCATACATACCAAAGGAAGTACAGAATGGCAAATGTTATTTTCTTCATCATATTTCACACATCAGACAATATTTCCAGTTAAATGGATTGGTTTAGCATAAGCACAACTTTGATCCAGGGATGACAGTGAATACACACATTTCGATTTGTTTCCCATAAATGATGAAACAAAAAATGGAATTGTTACATACTGTATGGGTGCGTGCTGGTGGCAGGGAAGTCAGGCGCAGGAGAGTGAACTTGTATAAACGGAGCAGTTTTAATGAATATACAAAAACTCCAGAAAACCAAAATATACAAAAATAAAATAGAGGGTGCAAAACCGCGTCACACCAGAACATAACTGCACCAATACATACAACAAAATTCACGACAAGGACATGAGGGGAACAGAGGGTTAAATACACAACATGTAATTGATGGATTGGAACCAGGTGTGATGGAAGACAAGACAAAACTATGGAAAATAAATGGATCAGCGATGGCTAGAAGAGTCGGTGACGTCGACCGCCGAACACCGCCCGAACAAGGAGAGGGACCGACTTCGGCGAGGTCGTGACACATACATTCAATATGTTTGTTTAAAACATACACACTAACAGTTACAAAGGCTTTATGTGGATCTGAGAGAATGAACAGGCTCAGAGAGTCATAGACTGGCCAGGTTAGCAGGGTATTTAGTATTCATTCTGCTTTTCAATAAAACACTGTTTTGTTTCATACATTCCAGATGGGGCCTATATCAGAACAACTTCCAATCAGGTCACATGCTGTGCGCTCAGTGAATACAAGAGGCTAAATTGGATTTGAATTGGAAACCGGTGTATGGTAAAATACCACTCAGGGGTTGACAATCTGTGGAACAATTGCTTTGAATATGTTTCGTCAGGTCAGGCATCCCATTTCAAAAGAGCAGTGAGATCTTGTCACTTCCACCTGTTTTCATGTTATTCCCTTGCTGGCGTGTTATGTGTAGTTGGAGTATCCTGTTTGATCACAATGAAGGAAAATTAAGCTGTTTCTCTATACGGATTTGTTGGCGTTGTAATATAGGTGTGCACTTCTATTTGATATCAAAATTCAGCATCCATAACGTTTGTGTGAAAATGTAATAGGTACTTCTCTAATTTAGATGTTATGTCCCATCGTCAAAGATAGTATTTTTTAACACCCTTCATCTTTACCAAGGCTTCCTAAAAGTTGTCTTTACACAATCATAACCTGTATATACTTTGGATATACAGTGCTTCAGAAAGTATTCACACCTTACATTTCACATTTTGTTGGGTTAGCAGCTTGAATTT
>NC_036863.1:29633095-29646303 GCF_002910315.2 Salvelinus sp. IW2-2015 | reverse complement strand
CTTTTGCCTCTGCGTAATGACATAGGGTCAAGTCACTAATTATGGTTTGAGAGGGAGTTCACCATGCTGGCGAGGATCAATCTGCCTTGTCTATTAGCTTTAACTGGGCACTCAGTCACTATGACTGATTGTTACTGTAGAGTGGAGAGGGCTAAAGAAACAAATAAAAGAGATAATGGTCCATAAAACTGTCTCTTCAAGTAGCTTCCAGTGTTTCCAGATCTCTATGAAATATAATCTATCATTAATTACAAATATTTGTGAAATAGTATTCCTTCCAAAAAATTATAGTTAAAGTATGTTAAAAAGCAGCTTTTCAGTGTGTGGTGTGGGCATAACCAACAACAGAATTGTGTGACCATATACCGGTCAATAAAATATTCATGACAAGTAAACAGGATGATTGGCCAGCTCAGCTAATGAGCCAATGAGTGGCTTAGCCAAAAAATGATATCATCCTCTATGAGGAAATGGCAAGCATTTTTTAACAGATTTAAGGAAGGGTTTCTAAATAGTTTTTTCTTCTCTAATTTATGCTTTTGGCCAGTTGTTTGACAAGTCAATAACATTTTTGGGTATGGGTTAACAGATTGAGCTTTTTAATGTGAGATTTTACTGGACAGGTACTTTCAGTCCTATTGTAAATGGTGGCAATATAAAAGTTGGCAGGAGTTCATTTTGTACTGTAGATATAAGGATGTCCATGTCCTTCTCCAGGGCAGTAAATCTGATACAAAGATAAGATAAGGTCCAAGACTGAGGGGTTGTTGGCAGTAGCAAGGTTAGATTTTTCTGTGTGATGGTGGGATTTGGAAAGACTGAACTAGAATAATAATTTGGTGGGTGCTTATAGTTGTCCTATTTCACAGATGTACAAATTGTGTATTGGAATGTGTTTTTTTGCGTATCCCAACTCCCCTGAGAGTAGGGTCAAGGCCAGGGTCGGCCATTATCAACGGCGGACCCTGAAGCAATTAGGGTTAAGTGCCTTACTCAAGGCCACAGACAGATTTTTTCACCTTGTTGGCTCAGGGATGCAAACTAGTGACCTTTTGGTGACTGGCCTAAACGCTCTAGACCGCTAGGCTACCTGCTCTAAACCAAGACGACAATAACCCAAGGAATTCCATCTACCCTGTTTAAAGCAATAGCACTGACAAATTCTGAGTTATTTCGCAATAAATAGTTATTGGCTATGGTAGCTATGGTTTATTATAGCGTTACGAACATTGGTGGTATCACGTAACATCATTGTTTCATTGGCTTTTGCCAAAAATATTGTCTGATTGAAATAAAAATAGATTCATGTTCGAATTTGCCTG
Organism: Salvelinus sp. IW2-2015; assembly: GCF_002910315.2. Lineage (NCBI taxonomy): Eukaryota > Metazoa > Chordata > Actinopteri > Salmoniformes > Salmonidae > Salvelinus > Salvelinus sp. IW2-2015. The sequence goes on along the minus strand of NC_036863.1, from coordinate 29,644,981 downwards.
GCTACTCCCAGACTCCTTGCTCCGGCTAAAGGCTACGCCAATAATCATTCCCAAGCATGCCATGTGTGTTTTGGTAAATGACCGCCCATTAAGTGGAAGTTCCCGTGAAAGACGCCCCCTATACTTTCTGTTCCCCAAGGCTAGCTACACCTTTAAATGCTCAGTACTTTGGAGGTGTCAGCGACAGCTATTATTTCGCTGCTGCGCTGTCTCGCTGTTTCGACACTCAGATATCTCCCCCCATAGGAAGAGGACAAAGTATATGCAGATGCAAATTAGAAGCTGACCAAGGCTGTGTTGAAGCATGATCATATAATATGCTCTCTGTAGTGGCCCATGTTGAGATCCTGTATACACTAAACCATTGCCAATGAAATACACAAAATTTGTAATATGATACAGTCTATCCTCCCTGAGCAGATGGTTCAGTAAAATCGTTCTGGAATGAAACTATAATCATCTTAAATACTCTACTCACTACATCACAGTCGATACTGTCACGGTATGTAAGCCAGCCTTACAGTGAGTATTTTTGCTATGTCCACGAGGCTGTCACGACAGGTTCTATAGATAGAATCTAGTTTCCTGCTAAACTATTTGCATTGGCATATAATTTGTCCACTCTGCGAGCTCACAGAACAGGGCTCTCGGCGCCGTCGCGTATGGCGGAACTTATAGAGAATAAGTGTAAATACTCTAACTTCGCCTTCGCTCTGGGTCGTAGACACTGCTGATCTAAATCATTTTTCATCTCCTCCTCTCATACTTTCTTTCGCTCTTCTGTCGCGCTCTGCTGCTAAATAGCCACTTTCTACCACTCATATAAATTCCAAGCATCTGCCTCTAACCCTAGGAAGCTCTTTGCCACCTTCTCCTCTATCCTAAGAATCCTCCTCTCCCTCCTCCCCCCTTCTTCCGCTCCTGCAGATGACTTTCGTCAACCTATTTTGAAAAGATAGGTCGACGACATCCGACATCCTCCGTTTTGCTAAGTCAAACGACACCGCTGGTTCTGCTACACTGCGCTACCCTGTGCTTTGACCTCTTTCTCCCCTCTCTCTCCCAGATGAAATCTCGTGTCTTGTGACGGCCGGCCGCCAACAACCTGCCGCTTGACCCTATCCTCTCCTTCTCCAGACCATTTCCGGAGACCTCTCCCTTACCTCACCTCGCTTCATCAACTCATCCTTGACCGCTGGCTAACGTCCTTCCGTCTTAAAGAGAGCGAGAGTTGCACCCCTTCTGAAAAAACTACAACTCGATCCCTCCGATGTCAACAACTAGACCAGTATCCCTTCTTTCTTTCTCTCCAAAAACTCTTTGAACGTGCCGTCCTTGGCCAGCTCTCCCTGCTATCTCTCTCTCAGAATGACCTTCTTGATCCAAATCAGTCAGGTTTCAAGACTAGTCATTTCAACTGAGACTGCTTTCTCTGTGTCACGGAGGCGCTGCCGCACTGCTAAAGCTAACTCTCTCTCTCTGCTCTCATCCTTCTAGACCTATCGGCTGCCTTCGATACTGTGGAACCATCAGATCCTCCTCTCCACCCTCTCGCGAGCTGGGCAATCCTCCGCGCGGCCCACGCTTGGATTGCGTCCTACCTGACAGGTCGCTCCTACCAGGTGGCAGTGGCGAGAATCTTGTCTCCGCAGCCACGTGCTCTCACCACTGGTGTCCCCCAGGGCTCTGTTCTAGGCCTCTCCTATTCTCGCTATACACAAGTCACTTGGCTCTGTCATATCCCTCACATGGCCTCTCCTATCGATTGCTATGCAGACGACACACACATTAATCTTCTCCCCCTTCCCCCCTCTGATAACCAGGTGGCGAATCGCATCTCTGCATGTCTGGCAGACATATCAGTGTGGATGACGGATACCGAACCTCAAGCTGAACCTCGGCAGACGGAGCTGCTCTTCCTCCCGGGGAAGGACTGCCCGTTCCATGATCTCGCCATCACGGTTGACACCTCATTGTGTCCTCCTCCCAGAGCGCTAAGAACCTTGGCGTGATCCTGGACAACACCTGTCGTTCTCAACTCACATCAAGGCGGTGACCCGTTCTGTAGGTTCATGCTCTACAAACATTCGCAGAGTACGAAACCCTGCCTCACACAGGAAAGCCGGCGCAGGTCCTAATCCAGGCACTTGTCATCTCCCGTCTGGATTATTGCAACTCGCTGTTGGCTGGGCTCCTGCCTGTGCACATTTAAACCCTACAACTCATCCAGAACGCCGCAGCCCGTCTGTGTGTTCAACTCCCCAAGTTCTCTCCACGTCACCCCTGCTCCTCCGCTCTCGTCCACTGGCTCAGTTGAAGTCGCATCCCGCTACAAGACCATGGTGCTTGCCTACGGAGCTGTGAGGGGAACGGCACCTCCTAACCTTCAGGCTCTGATCAGGCCCTAAACCCAACAATTAGGGCACTCGCCGTTCACCGATGCTCTGGCCTGCTCGCCTCCCTACCTCTGAGGAAGTAGCAGTTCCCGCTCAGACCAGTCTAAATACTGTGTTCACTGCTCTGGCACCCCAATGGTGGACAAACTCCCTCACGACCCGCCAGAGGTCAGCGGAGTCATGAATCACCACCTTCCCGGAGACACACGTGAGAAACCCACCGTCTTTAAGGAATACCTAGGATAAAGTAATCTCCTAACAACCACCCTCTCCCCCTTAAAAGAGTTAGATGCACTATTGTAAAGTGGTTGTTCCACTGGATTGTCATAAGTGAATGCACCAATTTGTGAAGTCGCTCTGGATAAGAGCGTCTGCTAAATGACCTAAATGTAAATGTAATGTATTTGCTAAGGGCGCATGTGTGTGCGTGTCTGTGTGTGTATGCATGCTTGCTTATGTGTGTGTGTGTGTGTGTGTGTGTGTGTGTGTGTGTGTGTGTGTGTGTGTGTGTGTGTGTGTGTGTGTGTGTGTGTGTGTGTGTGTGTGTGTGTGTGTGTGTGTTGTGTGTGGTGTGTGTGTGTGTGTGTGTGTGTGTGTGTGTGGTGTTGTGTACATATACATACTATACAAATAGATTCATTATGGTCAAGGTGACTCCAGGATTGGACATTGTCCTGCCAGGTGCAATGTGATGGTTCATAGGCTTTAGTTTAAGCCTATTGCCAGTCTGCCTGAGCTTATGACACATTATGTCCCTGTTATTCACACCACAGTAACCAGTATCCAACGTGTGTCATCATAGCCCATTAAGAGGATACTACTCTTATCTAATCAATTAATCTGCAATCACCACAATTGAGTTGACCAGTAGTGGAAAATAGGTTATAATACAAATTGAATGAGACAAACGTAGCCTATCGGTCCACAATGACCTAAGACGTGAATCTGTGGCCGTCCATCATGTAATCCTCTTGTTTTTGCTTGTCATGATATATTCTTTCATCTAGATCTGCATATAGGCTGCGTTTACACAGGCAGCCCAATTCTGATATTTTTTTCCACTATTTGGTCTTTTGACCAATCACATTAGATCTTTTCACATCAGATATTWTTCAGAGCTGATCTGATAGKTCAAAAGACCAATTGGTGATAAATGGATCAGAATTGAGCTGCCTGTGTAAACGCAGCCTTACAATCTTCAATTGAGAACTTGGGTTGATCATCATTAGGAGCACAAAATATTTTACTGGGCGAGATGCCAGGGTTTTTGCCTAGACTTTTCCATAGTTCAACAAATTAGGGAAGAAGCAATCTCTCATGGACAGACTACGTGACATAACTGATATCTTAACATTTGTCAAAAGGAAGGATGGGATGAATAACGAGCARCAGTAGTTCCGGTGCTTTGGTTATCCATCACTAGTTATTTGGACRTATCAGGTTTGGGTGGTGCTTAATTTGGGGGTGGGGATTTCAAGAAATCATTGAATCAAATGTATTTATAAAGTCCTTCTTACATCAGCTAATGTCACAAAGTGCTGTACAGARACCCAGCCTAAAACCCCAAACAGCAAGCAATGCAGGTGTAGAAGCACGGTGAGGGGTGGCCAGTCATCTTCTGGCTGTGCTGGGTGGAGATTATAACAGAACATGGCCAAGATGTTCAAATGTTCATAGATGACCAGCAGGGTCAWATAATAATAATCACAGTGGTTGTTGAGGGTGCAACAGGTCAGCACCTCAGGAGTAAATGTCAGTTGGCTTTTCATAGCGGATCATTCAGAGTATCTCTACCGCTCCTGCTGTCTCATTCATTCAGAGTTGAAAACAGCAGGTCTGTGACAGGTAACACGTCCGGTGAACAGGTCAGGGTTCCAAAGCCGCAGGCAGAACAGTTGAAACTGGAGCAGCAGCACGGCCAGGGGGGAGGAGAGAGAGCCTTAAATTCACACAGGACACCGGAAAAGACAGGAGAAATACTTCAGATATAACAGACTGGCCCTAGCCCCCCGACACTAAATACTGGAGGCTGAGACAGGAGGGGTCGGGAGACACTGTGGCCCCATCCGACAACACCCCCGGAAAGGGCCAAACAGGCAGGATATAACCCACCTACAACGACCTACAAAGCACAGCCCCCACACTACTAGAGGGAAAACTTCAACCACCAACTTACCATCCTGAGACAAGGACGAGTATAGCCCACAAAGATCTCCGCCACGGTACAACCCAAAGGGGGGTGCCAATGCGGACAGGAAGATCACGTCAGTGACTCAACCCACTCAAGTGACGCACCCCTCCTAGGGACGGCATGGAAGAGCACCAGTAAGCCAGTGACTCAGCCTCTGTAATAGGGTTAGAGGCAGAGAATCCCAGTGGAGAGAGAGGAACCGGCCAGTCAAAGACAGCAAGGGCGGTTCGTTGCTCCAGTGCCTTTCCGTTCACCTTCACACTCCTGGGCCAGACTACACTCAATCATAGGACCTACTGAAGAGATGAGTCTTCATAAAAGACTTAAAGGTTGAGACCGAGTCTGCGTCTCTCACATGGGTAGGCAGACCATTCCATAAAATGGAGAGCTCTATAGGAGAAAGCCCTGCTTCCAGCTGTTTGCTTAGAAATTCTAGAGACAGTAAGGAGGCCTGCGTCTTGTGACCGTAGCGTACATGTAGGTATGTACGGCAGACCAAATCGGAAAGAGAGATAGGAGCAAGTCCATTTAATACTTTGTAGGTCAGCAGTAAAACCTTGAAAATCAGCCCTTGCCTAACAGGAAGCCAGTGTAGAGAGGCTAGCACTGAGTAATATAATCAAATGTTTTGGTTCTAGTCAAGATTCTAGCAGCCGTATTTAGCACTAACTGAAGTTTTATTTAGTGCTTTATCCGGGTAGCCGGAAAGTAGAGCATTGCAGTAGTCTAACCTAGAAGTGAAAAAGCATGGCAAAATTTTCTGCATCATTTTTGGACAGAAGATTTTTGATTTTTGCAATGTTACTTAGATGGAAAAAAGCTGTCCTTGAAACAGTCTTGATATGTTCGGTCAAAAGAGAGATCAGGGTCCAGAGTAACGCCGAGGTCCTTCAGTTTATATTTGAGACGACTGTACAACCATACAGATGAATTGTCAGATTCAACAGAAGATCTCTTTGTTTTTTGGGACCTAGAACAAGCATCTCTGTTTTGTCCGAGTTTAAAAGTAGAACATTTTCACCATCTACTTTCCTTATGTCTGAAACACAGGCTTCCAGGGAGGGCAAATTTGGGGCTTCACCATGTTTCATTGAAATGTACAGCTGTGTGTAATCCGCATTGCAGTGAAAGTTAACATTATGTTTCTCAGAATGACATCACCAAGAGGTAAAATATATAGTGAAAACAATAGTGGTCCTAAAACGGAGCTTTGAGGAACCACCGACATTTACAGTTTAATTTACAGTTTAATTTGCAACGAATATCTTTCCGACAGATAAGATCTAAACTAGGCCAGAACTTGTCCATGTAGACCAATCAAAGGGCATCTGCCATAATTACACAAGATTTTGTTCTGCGTTTCTGAGATTAGGGATGAAGAAAAATAATTTGGTCCGATTTCTGCACATCTAACTTTAATTCAAATAAAGCATAGTATGAAATTCCATGAACATGAAACAAATGTCCTCCCCCAAAACTATTTGAGAGAGCTTAGAGGGAAGCTTAGAGAGAGTGAGCTGGGTAGAGAAACACATTGTGACAACACAATCGTCCTTGAGAGTAGAGTTAGGTTATCCCACGGCTCATACAAAATCATACACAACGCACCACAAACAAGGCATGCACCACACACACACGTAATACGCAAATACGCCACACACAACATGTACAACACCACACACATGTACACACACACACATGTACACACACACACACACACACACACACACCACACACACACACACACACACACACACCACACACACACACAACACACACACAACACCACACACACACACACACACACACAGCATCTGTTGGGTTTTCATCAGGATAATCAGCTGTCTGTATTCCCCTCCATAGACCACATCTGGCACAGTACTAAAGTCGACCTCAACTACAGGGAGAAATAATTAAAGGTATGTTAATGACAGTAATAACCATATCAGTGTACTCCTTTCATATCCAGCAAGGAAAACTGTCGAATTCTATGTCTCTAGATGATACGTCCTGATCGAAATAAATCCCCTACAATACCTACTCCTGCCACTAGCTGTTTAGCATTCTTTATAACTAATGATTTACTAAATACTATACACAGGTTTTTGCTGAACCCATACCTTTCTACTCATAATTAAACATCTTAACGTTTTTGAAAATGTGTCTGTACCTTGGAATGCTGTAGCTTTGTACACTTCCTTAGCATCCTCATGTAAAAGTGCGTACAATACGTTACGTAAGCTAATGTTACTCATTGACTGGTTTTACCTTGAACTCAGGGGATCAACACTATCTAGTCAAAAAATGGTTGTGTGCTATGTCCACACCTCTCTCTCTCATGAAAAGTCCATGCTATGTGTGGATGGGAGCCGGATGTGTCTGAAAGACATGGAAGTGTTAGCAGAATGAAAGGTCAAGGGTCACAGACAAAAGCTGACTAGGATGATAGTGGCATATGGTGACGGACACTAGACATTAATACCAAGAGATGCCCCCACCAACCCACCTTTGCCCACCTGAATTAACATGGTTTTGCTCCACTTCACAAAATAAACAATTAATAATCCTATGCTGTAATAAACAACCTATTAGTGATATTGCTTAAACTGATATCAAATAAGTTAGATATATTTACTTAATATTTGTTAGTGAATATTGTAATAAGGTAATTTCCGATTTAAACAAAATTGACTTTCACTATGAACATGACTTCAAAACGTGACTTCAAAGGAAACCCTGTAATTTACTTGCATGTACACTTGTCACATTGGACCTTTGCATCCCACGAGGATGTGGGAGACATCTCCATGTGACTCTGCATGTTTTTTTTCTCACCAGGAATCCCAAAGAATATACCCCACATTTTCTCTGGTTCCACAACTAGGTTGAGTGTCACTATCTTAACTCTATCTATCGTTGCCAGTTGATTAACTCTAAATCCCCACCAGACTGCACCTGTCAGACCTGTTTATGGGTCATACATACCAAAGAAGTACAGAATGGCAAATGTTATTTTCTTCATCATATTTCACCATCAGACAATATTTCCAGTTAAATGGATTGGTTTAGCATAAGCACAACTTTGATCCAGGGATGACAGTGAATACACATTTCGATTTGTTTCCCATAAATGATGAACACAAAATGGAATTGTTACATACTGTAGTGGGTGCGTGCTGGTGGCAGGGAAGTCAGGCGCAGGAGAGTGAACTTGGTATAAACGGAGCAGTTTAATGAATATACAAAAACTCAGAAAACCAAAAATATACAAAAATAAAAATAAGAGGGTGGCAAAACCCGTCGCACACCAGAACTAACTTGCACCAAATACAACAAACAATCACGACAAGGACATGAGGGGAAACAGAGGGTTAAATACACAACATGTAATTGATGGGATTGAACCAGGTGTGATGGAAGACAAGACAAAACTAATGAAAATAAAAAATGGATCAGCGATGGCTAGAAAGTCGGTGACGTCGACCGCCGACACCGCCCGAACAAGGAGAGGGACCGACTTCGGCGGAGGTCGTGACACATACATTCAATATGTTTTGTTTAAAACAAACAAACTAACAGTTACAAAGGCTTTATGTGGATCTGAGAGGAATGAACAGGCACAGACAGTCATAGACTGCAGGTTAGCAAGGGTATTATAGTATTCATTCTTGCTTTTCAAAAAATACACTGTTTTGTTCATACATTCAGATGGGGCCTATATCAGAACAACTTCCAATCAGGTCACATGCTGTGCGCTCAGTGAATACAAGAGGCTAAATTGGATTTAATTGGAAACCGGGTATGGTAAAATACCACTCAGGGGTTGACAATTGTGAACAATTGCTTGAATATTTTGTCAGGGGTCAGGCATCCCATTTCAAAAGAGCAGTGAGATCTTGTCACGTTCCTGACCTGTTTTCTGTTAGTTTTTGTATGTGTTAGTTGGTCAGGACGTGAGTTTGGGTGGGCAGTCTATGTTTTCTGTTTATGTTGGTTTATGGGTACTAATATGGTTCTCAACTAGAGGCAGGTGGTTTTCATCTCCTCTGATTGAGAATCATATTAAGGTAGGTGTTGTCACATTGTTTGGTCGTGGGTGGTTGTCTTCCGTGTCTGTGTTTGTTTGCACCATAACGGGCTGTTTCGTTCGTTCATCGTTTTATGTAGTCATTTTTCCTGTTCGTGCGTTCTTCGGTTATATGTAAGTTCGTATGTTCAGGTTTGTCTACATTCGTTTTGTTATTTTGTAAGTATTCAAGTGAAGTTCGTGTTTTTTCGTTTACACTTAAATAAATTCATTATGTCTAAATACAACGCTGCAGTTTGGTTCAATCCCTCTCCTCCTCTTCGGATGAAAGAGAGGAGGAACGCCCGTTACAGAACCACCCCACCATCCACCCACTTAGCCCGGTGCCTCCAGTTCCGGCACCACGCATCAGGTCTACAGTGCGCCTTATCCGGCCAGAGCCATCCGTCTCCCCAGCGCCATCTGAGCCATCCGTCTCCGAGGCGCATTGAGCCATCCGTCTCCCCAGCGCCATCTGAGCCATCCGTCTCCCCAGCGCCATCTGAGCCATCCGTCTCCTCAGCGCCATCTGAGCCATCCGTCTGCCCAGTGCCGTCTGAGCCATCCGTCTGCCCAGTGCCGTCTGAGCCATCCGTCTGTCCCGAGCCATTAGAGCCGCCCGTCTGTCCCGAGCCGTCAGAGCCGATAGTCAGTCAGGAGCCCGCTAGAGCCATTCGTCAGACAGGATCTGCCAGAGCCGCCAAAACCAGACAGGATCTGCCAGAGCCGCAAACCAGACAGGATCTGCCAGAGCCGCCAACCAGACAGGATCTGCTAGAGCCGCCAGTGAGCCATGAGCGTCCAGAGCCGTCAGCCAGCCATAGGCGTCTAGAGCCATCAGCCAGCCATGAGCAGCCAGAGCGGCAGCGAGCCATGAGCGTCCAGAGCTGTCAGCCAGCCATGAGCGTCCAAGAAAGCCCGTCCAGCCAGCCATGAGTCCCCAGAGCGTCAGCCCAGCCATGAGCGTCCAGAGCCGCAGCCAGCCATGAGCGTTCCAGAGCCGTCAGCTAGTCATGAGCGTCCAGAGCTGCCATGTATCCAGAACTGCCCCTCAGTCCAGAGCTGTCTCTCTGTCCGGAGCTGCCCTTCAGTCCGGAGTTGCCCCTCTATCCTGAGCTACCTCTTATCCTGAGCTACCTCTCTATCTTGAGCTACCTCTCTATCCTGACCTACCTCTTTGTCCTGAGCTATCTTGTCCCGGAGCTGTCCTTATTTTTGTGTTGCCTCTTATATTAGGTGGGTGGATAAGAGGGTGGTCATTCTGAGGGGGAGAAGTAAGCTGGGATTGACTATGGTGGGGTGGGGACTCGCCCAGAGCCTGAGCCACAACCGTGGTCAGATGGCCCACCCTGACCCTCCCCTAGACTTTGTGCTGGTGCGCCCGGAGTTCTCACCTAAGGGGGGGGTTATGTCACGTTCCTGACCTGTTTTCTGTTAGTTTTTTGTATGTGTTAGTTGGTCAGGACGTGGGTTTGGGTGGGCAGTCTATGTTTTCTGTTTCTGTTGGTTATGGGTACTAATATGGTTCTCAATTAGAGGCAGGTGGTTTTCATCTCCTCTGATTGAGAATCATATTAAGGTAGGTGTTGTCACATTGTTTGTCGTGGGTGGTTGTCTTCCGTGTCTGTGTTTGTTTGCACCATACGGGACTGTTTCGTTCGTTCATCGTTTTATGTAGTCATTTTTCCTGTTCGTGCGTTCTTCGTGTTATATGTAAGTTCGTATGTTCAGGTTTGTCTACATTCGTTTTGTTATTTTGTAAGTATTCAAGTGAAGTTCGTGTTTTTCGTTTACACTTAAATAAATTCATTATGTCTAAATACAACGCTGCAGTTTGGTTCAATCCCTGCTCCTCCTCTTCGGATGAAGAGGAGGAGGAACGCCGTTACAGATCTCCTCACTTATTTCAGTTATTCCTCCTGTGCCTCGGCGGATTTATTAGTTGGAGTTATTCCTGTTTGATCACAATGAAGGAAAATTAAGCTGTTCTTATTACGGATTTGTTGCGTTGTAATAAGGTGTGCACTTCTAATTTGATATAAAATTCAGCATCCATAACGTTTGTGTGAAATGTAATAGGTACTTTCTCTTATTTAGATGTTATGTCCACGTCAAAAGATAGTATTTTTTAACACCATTCAATCTTTACCAAGGCTTCTACAAGTTGTCTTACACAATATAACATGTATATATTTGGATATACAGTGCCTTCAGAAAGTATTCACACCCCTTGACATTTTCCACATTTTGTTGGGTTACAGCTTGAATTAAAATGGATTAAATTGAGAGTTGTGTCACTGTCTACACACAATACCCCATAATGTCAACGTGGAATAGTGTTTTTAGACATTTTACAAATTCATTAAAAATGAAGAGCTGAAATGTCTTGAGTCACTAAGTATTCAACCCCTATGTTATGGCAAGCCTAAATATGTTCAGGAGTAAACATTTGCTGAGTAAGTCACATAATAAGTTGCATGGACTCACCTCTGTGTGCAATAATAGTGTTTAACATGATTTTGAATGACTACCTCATCTCTGTACCCGACACATACAATATCTGTAAGGTTCCTCAGTTTATGCAGTGAATTTCAAACACAGATTCAACCACAAAGACCAGGAAGGTTTTCCGATTTCTCGCAAAGAAGGTCACATATTGGTAGATGGGTAAAAAAAAGCAGACATTGATATTCTTTTGAGCATGGTGAAGTTATTAATGGCACTTTGGATGCTGTATCAATACACCAGTCACTACAAAGATACAAGCGTACTTCCTAAGTTGCCGGAGAGGAAGGAAACCGCTCAGGGATTTCCCCATGAGGCCAGTGGTGACATTAAAACAATTCCAAAGTTTAATAGCTGTGATTGGAGAAAACTGAGGATGGATCAACAACATTGTAGTTACTCCACAATACTAACCTAACTGACAGACAGAGGGAAAATAAGGATGCCTGTACATAATAAGAATATTCCAAAATGGCATCCTGTTTGCAACAAGGCACTGAAGAAATACTGCAAAAAATATTGCAAAGCAATTCACTTATTGTCCTGAATACAAAGTGTTATGTTTGAGGCAAATCCAATACAGCACATTACTGAGTACACTCTCCATATTTTCAAGCATAGTGATGACTACATCATGTTATGGGTATGCTTTTAATCATTAACGACTGGAGTTTTCCTAATAAAATAATTTATGGAATGGAGCTAAGCACTGGCAAAATTCTAGAGGA
>NC_036863.1:29629724-29633070 GCF_002910315.2 Salvelinus sp. IW2-2015 | reverse complement strand
TAATAAAATAATTTATGGAATTGGAGCTAAGCACTGGCAAAATTCTAGAGGAAACCTGGTTCAGTCTGCTTTTCCACCAGGCACTGGGAGATGAATTCACCTTTCACCAGGAGCAATAACCTAAAACACAGGCCAAATCTACACTGGAGTTGCTTACCAGAAGACAGTGAAATGTTCCTGAGTGGCCGAGTTTACAGATTTAACGTTAAATCTTCTTGAAAATCTATGGCAAGACCTGAAATGGTTTGTCTAGCAATGATCATCAACCAATTTGAATTTTGAAAAGAATAATGGGTAAATGTTGCACAATCCAGGACTCACAGCTGTAATTGCTGCAAGGGTTGGTGCTTCTATAAAGTATTTTACTCAGGGGTGTGAATACTTATGTAAATGAGATAGTTCTGTATGTAATTTTCAATAAATGTGCAAACATTTCTTAATACATGTTTTCACTATGTCATTATGGGGTATTGTGTGCAGATGAGTGAGAAAAATCTATTGAATCCATTTTGAAGTCAGGCTGTAACACAACAAAATGTGGAATAAGTCAAGGGGTGTGAATACTTTCTGAAGGCACTGTAAACAAAGAWCTAAGTACATATGTTCTCGTCTTCCTTGCATCATTTTTGATGATAACGAATATTGTTCCTAGAAGGATACACTCAGTATCTTCTTCATCTATTGCAAGTGTGTTTTATTTCTATCTAACCAATTATAAAGTTGAGTAATACCTAACTCCATTMCCTCATTCAGTTAATTGCCCAATTYAGAATTGACTGCTTGTCACTACCACCTAGGGACTTGTTCTGAAAAGGATATAGAAGGTGTTAGACAATATGGCAAAACACAATGCACATAGCCTATCAGAAGGTAAGGTGGAGGTATTACGATATTGCTCATACCTAATCCTTTCATATCCACATTAAATATTGAGTGGTAGGGACAAGGGGTTCATTTGGAACTAAGAATGTGTCTCTACATGTCACGCCCTGACCTTAGAGATCCTTATTATTCTCTATGTTTGGTTAGGTCAGGGTGTGACTCGGGTGGGAAAGTCTATGTTTTCTATTTCTTTGTTTTTGCCGAATGTGGTTCCCAGTCAGAGGCAGCTGTTTATCGTTGTCTCTGATTGGGGATCATATATAAGTTGTCATTTTCCTTTTGGGTTTTGTGGGGTGTTGTTTTCTGTTTAGTGTCTGTACCTGACAGAACTGTTCGCTTTCGTTTTKTTATTTTGTTTGAGTGTTTTTTTAAATAATAAAAATCATGAACACTTTCCACGCTGTGCTTTGGTCCACTCCTTTCGACGAGAGCCGYTACACTACATCAGGGGTAGACAACCAGATTCAGCCTGGTGGCTCCAATTTTTATTGGAGTGGATGGTTAGGGGGCCAGAACATAATTATAATAATTTATATACTGCAAATTTACCACAACTAAGCCCAAAAATAAATGTTTATTTGAAAATAACAATCATTTCATGCCTTGATTGCATGGAGACACGATCACGTCTTTTTTTTTATTTGTGGGAATGCTTGGGAACAGATTTCCTAAATTAAACACATTTTTAGCTGAATTCCTGGTGATTTTACACTCCTTTTTTTACCAAAAAGTTAAATCCCCCCCAAAAATACACATTTGCGGGCCGGTTTTGGCCCGTGGGCCACCTGTTGCCGATCCCTGCTCTACATGGTGTGTAGTCAGGCAGTCTATTTTAAAATAATTACCTGATGTCATCTCTCCTAGCTGTTGCTCTTTTGAAGACTACAATCAGATGCCAGAATGGCTTCTGAGCCGGACGAGACACAGGCCTAAGATCGCAGTGGTGTGTGGCTCCGGCCTGGGCCTGCTCGCTGATGGTGTTATCAACAAACAGATCTTCCCTTACGCAGATATCCCCAACTTCCCGGTCAGCACAGGTGAGAGGACGTCACTGTCACGAACATATAATGTGTCATGATAATATTGATTTGAGACTAATGATAGTATAATGTGTCATGATAATATTGATTTGAGACTAATGGTAGTATAATGTATCATCATGAATAATATGATTTGAGACTAATGGATAGTATAATGTGTCATGATAATATGATTTGAGACTAATGATAGTAGAATGTGTCATGATAATATTGATTTGAGACTAATGATAGTATAATGTGTCATGATAATATTGATTTGAGACTAATGATAGTAGAATGTCGTCTCCACCCAGCAAACAGTGAACGTTCCAATGGAGTCTTCATATTGGTTTAAACCCATTTCGGCATGACAACATCCTATGACTGTTTTTAAAATGTCCCGGCAAAACCTACTAACAGTCTGGGAATTCAGAAGTAACCAGAAATTGTTTGCTCGGTATAAACTGTCAATCTATACTCCCCCCCGCCCCCACTTTGACAAATTTAATAGGCAACGCCTCTCTGTAAACATCCCTTCACCCCAATTAGCTTGTTCTAATCCATTGATTCTCCAAACATCAGGTGAACCGGAGTAGTGCTCTTAATTATGCCTGCACAGCAGAGGAATTTACATTTTCCCTCAATGATTTCCGTTGACACACAACCATTGCAGCTAAGTAGTTTATTATTTACTTGCTGAAATGCATTGTGGATATCTGTGTGTGTTTGTCAAAATGTTGCATGGCTTAACAAATCATAAACCAGCATCGGGAATATGAACCAAGAATGAATACTACGCCCCATGAATAAAAATATTATAACTTGAGTAAAAATAGGCCCTAATATCTTCCACATGGAATTCTTATTATGATCTCATGGACATATTTAAATATTACATATGTGGAGGTGAATATAAAATGTCTGCATAAGCACTCAAATGTTCAGTTCCTATTTATTATTAGAGTAAGGTGGGTCTTTGGCTTTGCAGAAAATTTTGTTGTGTCTTTGGACAACAATAGCATCATAAATAAACAAATGAGAAGCCTAGAAATAACATTATTTGACAATCATCATTAGACAGAGCTGACATTTTTTTAATTATCTTCACTTCAGGTTTGGTTTGTGTTGGCAGTCTTCCCAATTATATTCTGGTTCATTTAAGCTTGTCAGAGAGAAGAAGCCCATTGAAAACACTAATCGATGTTCAGTGCAGCACTAGACATCTTGTTTTTAGGTCAATTAAATGGAGAGCAAAATGATTTGCAAACATTCTAAATGAGTGTGATTTTAGACAATACAAATATTGGTGTTGCCTGAGAACAGGTGCTATGCTGTGTGAACCTGTAACAGCAAACAAATAAAAGAAAATGGTGCCTATCCAATAACCTGTAAAAACATAGGGTCAGATTTAATCAAATCCACACAAACATTATAAACATAGCAGT
>NC_036863.1:29619043-29624072 GCF_002910315.2 Salvelinus sp. IW2-2015 | reverse complement strand
TCATGATAATATTGATTTGAGACTAATGATAGTAGAATGTCGTCTCCACCCAGCAAACAGTGAACGTTCCAATGGAGTCTTCATTTGGTTTAAACCCATTCGGCATGACAACATCCTATGACTGTTTTTAAAATGTCCCGGCAAAACCTACTAACAGTCTGGGAATTCAGAAGTAACCAGAAATTGTTTGCTCGGTATAAACTGTCAATCTATACTCCCCCCGCCCCCCACTTTGACAAATTTAATAGGCAACGCCTCTCTGTAAACATCCCTTCACCCCAATTAGCTTGTTCATTGATTCTCCCAAACATCAGGTGAACCGGAGTAGTGCTCTTAATTATGCCTGCACAGCAGAGGAATTTACATTTTCCCTCAATGATTCCGTTGACACACCATTGCAGCTAAGTAGTTTATTATTTACTTGCTGAAATGCATTTGGGATATCTGTGTGTGTTTGTCAAAATGTTGCATGGCTTAACAAATCATAACCAGGCATCGGGAATATGAACCAAGAATGAATAACTACGCCCCATGAATAAAATATTATAACTTGAGTAAAAATAGGCCCTAATATCTTCCACATGGAATTCTTATTATGATCTCATGGACATATTTAAATATTCATCATGTGGAGGTGAATATAAAATGTCTGCATAAGCACTCAAATGTTCAGTTTCCTATTATTATTAGAGTAAGGTGGGTCTTTGGCTTTGCAGAAAAGCTTTTGTTGTGTCTTTGGACAACAATAGCATCATAAATAAACAAATGAGAAGCCTAGAAATAACATTATTTGACAATCATCATTAGACAGAGCTGACATTTTTTWAATTATCTTCACTTCAGGTTTGGTTTGTGTTGCAGTCTTCCCAATTATATTCTGGTTCATTTAAGCTTGTCAGAGAGAAGAAGCCCATTGAAAACACTAATCGATGTTCAGTGCAGCACTAGACATCTTGTTTTTAGGTCAATTAAATGGAGAGCAAAATGATTTGCAAACATTCTAAATGAGTGTGATTTTAGACAATACAAATATTGGTGTTTGCCTGAGAACAGGTGCTATGCTGTGTGAACCTGTAACAGCAAACAAATAAAAKAAAATGTGCCTATCCAATAACCTGTAAAAACATAGGGTCAGATTTAATCAAATCCACACAACATAATACATAGCAGTACCCAAATAAAGGCTTACATAACCAGCACGATAGTGCATCCTTAGAAATATATGATTTGCTTGGTCACTCACATCAAATCTTTATAAAATTACATCCAGTTACGCTCATTAAAACAAGTTAATGCAGCAAAAGTATTCGGCATTCTGAAGTAACTTCAATGGACAGAGTAATAACTGACACCATCCTCCCCCTAAACTTCCCTCTGCCATCCGTCAACCTCTGACGGAGGAGAAGAAAGTCACTCCTCTAAACAATGTTGTAATTATTCAGGTCCTATCTCACTACGCAGCACTTTTCAACAAATCGCCTCTGACTTAACTCAGGGTCAAATTAACATAATCTCCAYACCACCGAACACAACTCTGCTGTAGTCTCAGCCATCATCCCCACTATAAAGAAGGGTACTAAACAGACAATGACAGTTGACATTTGACAGCGGATGACTTACACTTTTATTTCAATAGCACAGATACTGTTCCTACACTGCATGCTCTCCTGAGTACTACAGTGCATCGGAAGTATCCAGACCCTTGACTTTGTCCACTTTCTGTTACGTTAGAGGCCTTAATTTCTAAAATTGATTAAATTAAATGTTTTTTCTCTCATCAATCTATCAACAATACCTCCATAATGAAAAAGGCGGAAAAACAGGTTTTAAGGCACATTTTTGGCTAATGCTATTCAAAATAAAAAACAGATTACCTTTTTTACATAAGTACTTCAGACTGATTGCTATGAGATACGAAAATTGAGGCTCAGGTCGCATCCCTGTTCATGATCATGCCTTGAGATGTTTTCTACAACATTTGATTGGAGTCCACCTGTGGTAAATTCAATTGATTGGACATGATTTGGAAAGGCACACACCTGTCCTATATAAGGTCCACAGTTGACAGTGATGTCAGAGCAAAAACAAAGCCATGAGGTTGAAGCCATCTGGGGAAACGGTACCAAAAAAACTGTCTGCAGCATTGAAGATCCCAAGAACACAGTGGCTTCCATCAAGACTCTTCCTAGAGCTGGCCGCCTGGCCAACTGAGAAATCGGGGGAGAAGGGCCTTGGTCAGGGAGGTGACCCAAGAATCCAATAGTCCTCTGACAGAGTTCCAGAGTTCCTATGTGGAGATGGGAGAACCTTCCAGAAGGACAACCATCTCTGGCAGCACTCCACCAATCAGGCCTTAATGGTAGAGTGGCCAGACGGAAGGCCACTCCCACAAAGGCACATGAGCGCCGCTTGGAGTTTGCCAAGAGGCACCTAAAGAACTCTCAGACATGAGAAACAAGATTCTCTGGTCTGATGAAACCAAGATTGAACTTTTTGGCCTGAATGCCAAGCGTCACGTCTGGATGAAACCTGACACCATCCCTACGGTGAAGCACAGTCACCTTCCAACAAGACAACAATTCTAAGCATACAGCCAAGACAACGCAGGAGTGGCTTCAGGACAAGTCTCTGAATGTCCTTGTGTGGCCCAGCCAGAACCCGGACWTGAACCCGATAGAACATYTCTGGAGAGATCTGAAAATTGTTGTGCAGCGACGCTCCCCATCCAACCTGACAGAGCTTGACAGGATCTGCAGAGATAAATGGGAGAAACTCCCCAAATATAGTTGTGCCAAGCTTGTAGCGTCATACCCAAGAAGACTTGAGGCTGTAATCGCTGCCAAAGGTGCTTCAACAAAGTACTGAGTGAAGGGTCTGACTACTGACATAAATGTGATATTTACATATTTTATAATTTTTTGTAATAAATTTGCAAAAATATCAAAACATGTTTTGGATTTGTTATTATGGGGTATTGTGTGTTGATTGATGAGGGGGAAAAACAATTTAATACATTTTAGAATAAGGCTGTAACGTAACAAAGTGTGGAAAAAGTCAARGGGTCTGAATACTTTCCCGAATAACTTTATATAGCCTACGTGTGATCTATGTGAGATTATAAACCGAGTGGTTCAAGCCATGAATTCTGATTGGCTGAAAGCCATGGTATTTTTAAGCAATAAGGCACGAGGGGGTGTGGTATATGGCCAATTTCTAAAGCTAAGGACTGTTCTTAGGCACAACACATTGCAGAGTAAATGGACACAGCCCTTAGCCGTGGTATATTGGCCATATACCACAAACCCCCCGAGGTGCCTTATTGCTATTATAAACTGGTTACCAACGTAATTAGAGCAGTAAAAGTAAATGTTTTGTCATACCCGTGGGATACAGTCTGATATACCATGGCTGTCAGCCAATCAACATTCAGAGCTCGAACCACCCAATTTATAACAGGCCGTATACCACTGGTATGACAAAAACATTTGTTTTTACTGTTCTAATTATATTGGTAACCAGTTTATAATAGCAATAAGGCACCTCAGGGATTGGTGGGTTATGGCCAATACACCATGGCAAATTACTGTTTCCAGGCACTCCACGTTGTGTCGTRCTTTAGAACAGCCCTTAGCCGTGGTATATTGGTCATATAACACACTTCCTCTGGCCTTATTGATTAAATATAGGCTTTGGGATCTGTTCTATTATTTATTTTCAAATGCAAACATACTTATCTTATTCATATTCCATAACCCATGCAATTTCAATATCTACTACAGCATATGGAGGGTAGGTCCCATTGTATGTATGTACACAGTTGTCACGTCTGCTCCTGCTCCTGTACGACGTCGCCAGAATACTAACCACCGGTCCTGGGATTCATCATTACGCACACCTGGCACTCATCATTACACACACCTGTGAATCATTATGATTCACACCTGGACTCCATTACATTCATCATCTCCTCCCCTTTATATGTCACTCTCCCATTTTCTCTCACAAGTTGGTATTGTTCTTGTGTATCGGCGTACTGCCTTATGTTAGTGTCGTGTTCTTGGTTATGTTGTTTTATTAAAATGTTTCACCTGCTTCCAACTCACTGYCACATCATTACAACAGTGGTCCATGCAGAGTGTATTTCAATACAGCAGTAGTATTTGACTTCTATAGGGACTCTCTCATGCGTGGAGTATGAACAACACAAATCGGACATCTTCTGTGAAATTAAACATAAATAAAACATGAATTTACAGTTTGTATTTTCTAACCCTACATGAGACATGCTGTATCACTAACCTCCCGTGACAGAATATACTTGTGTTCTGTGTCCTTCGCAGTCCCGGGTCATGAGGGGTGTCTGGTATTCTAAAAGGCAAGTCCTGCGTGTTCATGCAAGGAAGATTCCATCTGACCAATGAACAGGTAATATATGCCATTTAGCTGATACTTTTATTCAAAGTGACTTACAGTCATGCAGGCATACATTTTACATATATGGGTGGTCCCAGGAATCTAACCCACTACCCTGATAATACAAGATGCACGCTCTACCAACTGCGCTACAAACTGAGCTACGAAAGGCCCCATATGTTATTTATCTATATTATTTTATATAGGCTACATTTTAAACATCCAACATTAAGACATTTGCTTTACACTACCAGTCTTYCTACTCTTTTACCTTGCTGCTCTACCCATTCCTTTGAGATCAGGGAAACATCAGAGTATTTTAACCATCAMTATGCCTAGCCTCCATGGATTCAACCCAGTCTCTGCTCATCTATAACCCTTACACATTCCCACTACGGCAACACCGGATGTTTTGAAATATTCATCACCAGTGTGTGCGCTGTGCTTATATTAGCCATCATAAAGAAGGAAAAGAGTGAAACGAAATGGGTCCTTTCCTTTGGAATGCTAAAAACTCTCCATTGTGGCTCAACAAGGTCATGTTAACTGAAGGAGAACTCCTCCTATTTGTATAACAGAGAGAGGCTGGCATCTCCGGCCTTGGCCCATTAACTTT
>NC_036863.1:29606787-29616883 GCF_002910315.2 Salvelinus sp. IW2-2015 | reverse complement strand
CCCCACTCTAGCCCGGCCGTTTCGCAGGAGCTGCAATGTAGCGCACCGGCTATGCGTGCGCACTGGGGACACCGTGCACTTCACCTCATAACACGTGCCTGCCCAGTCACTCTCTCGCCACGGTAAGCACGGGAGTTGGCTCAGGTCTCCTACCAGACTCCGCCAATCTCCCCGTGTACCCCCCCCCAAAATAAAATTCTGGGCTGCCTCTCGTCACATTACCTCGAGCCAATCCTCGTAGTGTCGCCGCTCTGCTCTAGCTGCCTCCAGCTCCTCTTAGGACGGCGATACTCTCCCGCAGTGCCAGGGTCCCTTGCCATCCAATATTTCCTCCCATGTCCAGGAGTCCATTACACGCTGCTTGGTCCTCTTTTGGTGGTGGTAGTTCTGTAACAAATGTCGTCGGAGAAGGAGAAGACCAAGGTGCAGCGTGTGGTAGTATTTCATAATACTTTTAATAAATACGAATACTTGAACATAAAACAACAAACTACAAACGAACAGTTCTGCAAGGTGCAATACACAAAAAACAGAAAACAACTACCCACAAACATAGGTGGGAACAGGCTACCTAAGTATGGTTCTCAATCAGAGACAACGATTGACAGCTGCCTCTGATTGGGAAACCATACCAGGCCAAACACATAGAAAAGGACAACAAGAACAAAACATAGAATGCCCACCCCAACTCACGCCCTGACCAAACCAAAAATAGAACATAAAAGGATCTCTAAGGTCAGGGCGTGACAGGTACTGTAATTACCAAAGTTACCGAAATGTTCTGTAATTTTGTTAATAATTAACAGAAAAATCTATAGCAATCTATTGATTATTATATATGTGTCAATATTGTTCATTAGTGTCTAGTAGATAGACCATATGGTTCAAGAGAAAATAGCTGAATTATTGAAAAAAGCATCTAATCAACAATGGCATTATTTTCAATTAATCTCGCAACTCTTCCAACTATTTACTTTTTTCCACAACTGCAGCCAGCTTGATGGCAAACATTGACAAGTCTTACAGCAACTTACAGTAGTGAGTGGATACATTTTCATACTTTTTCGTCCTGGTCCCCATGATCGAATCCACAACCCATGCTCTACCAACTGAGCCACACACTGGACACTAAATCATGTTTATAGGATAGTGTTTTACAGATTGTCATTCAATTTTTTTTTACAATTGTAAAATCATACGTGATAAGGCCACATCAGGGGCCAGATATTGTTACAGACATCTGTTATAATCTTAAGTACCCAAAAGTGACACTAGATTCTTGTGACAAGTACATAAAATCCTTAAAGATACCAACATTTTGGTAGTTTAATGGTAAACTTCTAAAGTTTCCAATAATATCCCGTCCCTTTGCAACCCTAACTGTGACAGTGCTCACCTATGGGCTGCATCTCAACAGTGTAAAGTTATTCCTCTTCCTTTGGTCCTCTCCTACATCTACTCTGATCTCAACAGAATTGACAGGTGAAAACAATATGTGGAGGTCAGAATTGAGAAACAGCCCATTTTTTTATTTATTTATTTCACCTTATTTAACCAGGTAGGCTAGTTGAGAAACAATTCTCATTTGCAACTGGCGACCTGGCCAAGATAAAGTCATAGCAGTGTGAACAGACAACACAGAGTTACACATGGAGTAAACAATAAAACAAGTCCAATAACATGTAGAAAAAAAAAAAGAATCTAAATTACAAATGTGTGCAAAAGGCATGAGGTAGGCAAATAAATCGAATAACTACCAATTTAGCAGATTACACTGGAGTGATAAATCATCAGAGATCATGTGCAAGAAGAGATACTGTGTGCAAAAGAGCAGAAAGTAAATAAATAAAACGCAGTATGGGGGTGAGGTAGGTAAATTGGTGGGTAGGTCTACAGATGGACTATGTACAGCTGCAGCGATCGGTTAGCTGCTCGCGATAGCAGATTTTTAAAGTTGTTTAGGGAGATAAAGTCTCCAACTTCAGAGATTTTTGCAATTCGTTCCAGTCGCAGGCAGCAAGAACTGGAAGGAAAGGCGTCCAAATGAAGCGTTTGGCTTTTAGGATGCATCAGTGAGATACCACCTGCTGGAGCGCGTGATTCAGGTGGTGTAAGCCATCGTGACCAGTGAAACTGAGATAAGGCGGCACTTTACCTAAGCATAGCCTTGTAGATGACCTGGAGCCAGTGGGGTCTGACGACGAACATGTACGAGGGCCCAGCCGACTAGACGGCTTACAGTCGCATGGTGGTCGTATAAGGTGCTTAGTAACAAAACGAATGGCACTGTCGATAAACTGCATCCAGTTAGCTGAGTAGAAGTATTGGAAGCTATTTTGTAGATGACATCGCCGAAGTCGAGGATCGCGTAGGATAGTCAGTTTACTAGGGTAAGTTTGGCGCGTGAGTGAAGGAGGCTTTGTTGCGAATAGAAAGCCGATTCTTGCTTTGATTTTGGATTGGAGATGTTGATATGAGTCTGGAGGAGAGTTTGCAGTCTAGCCAGACACCTAGGTACTTATAGATGTCCACATATTCTAGGTCGGAACCGTCCAGCGAGTGGTGATGCTAGTCGGGCTGCGGGTGCAGGCAGCGAACGGTTGAAAAGCATGCATTTGGTTTACTAGCGTTTAAGAGCATTGGAGCCACGGAAGGAGTGTGTATGGCATTGAAGCTCGTTTGGAGGTTAGAATTAGTACAGTGTCCAAGGAAGGCCGGAAGTATATAGAATGGTGTCGTCTCGCGTGAGGTGGATCAGGGAATCGCCCGCAGCAAGAGCAACATCATTGATGTATACAGAGAAAAAGTCGCCCGAGAATTGAACCCTGTGGTACCCCCATAGAGACTGCCAAGGACCGGACAAACATGCCCTCCGATTTGACACACTAAACTCTGTCTGCCAAAGTAGTCTGTGAACCAGGCAAGGCAGTCGATTAGAAAAAACCGAGGCTACTGAGTCTGCCCGATAAGAATATGGTGATTGACAGAGTCGAAAGCCTTGGCCAGCGTCGACTGAAGCGGCTGCACCCATAGGTGATAAGACATTGATCTAGAGGGCATCATTTGGTCTTTTTCTTTCTGTCTCCTTTAAACTTCCCCAAAGCCTCTTGCGGCATAAGATACTTCTGTATGTCCCAATGGTGAGCGCTGCAACCTAAACCCTCCTCTGTGGTCACATTCAATTTGTATTTTATGCTCTCTTAACCCAAAACAGTGGAAGGAAAAGGACTCATTAACTCTGGAGTGACATAAATAGACGGCAGTGTACAACTGATTCACTGGTTGATTGTCGTGACCAAGCAAAAACCTACATATAGAAGTTGCTACTTTGAAATACTTTTATATACAAATAAGACAAGCATCACAACAACAGGTGAACGCCTGCTGTACATACTTCTTCATCCACTCAACATTTGGCCCAACATTCCTTACAAACTGTTTGAGAGAAAATGACTTCATCTCTTAAATTACATTATGTTGTACTAGTTCTGAAAAATACTAAATTTCATTACGTTTTGTTCAATTCACACCGAATGACCCAACAATGACCTCATGCTGCCAGGGCGTATATTTAAGAAACAGGGCCCATCAATGGCGACCCTGTCCTAACACTTTGTTAAAAATATACAGCCTTCTGCAGAGTCAGCTGTTCCCAGCTGTTTCAGCTATCGTCTTCCTGCCTCCCACTTTCCCGATGTGACAGAAAAGGCTGGCATCTCCGGCCTTGGCCCATTAACTTTCTGTCACAATCAGGAAAGTGGGAGGCAGGAAGACGATAGCTGAAACCAGCCTGGGAACAGCTGACTCTGCAGAAGGCTGTATATTTTAACAAAGTTTAGGACAGGGTCGCCATTGATCTGGGCCCTGTTTCTTAAATATACCCCTGGCAGCAATGAGGTCATTGTTGGGTCATTCGGTGTGAATTGAACAAAACGTCAATGAAATKTAKTATTTTTCAGAAACTAGTACACATAAATGTAATTTAAGAATGAAGTCATTTTCTCAAACAGCTTGTAAGGATGTTGGGCCAAATGTTGAGTGGATGAGAAGTATGTACCAGCAGGCGTTCACCTGTGTTGTGAYGCTTGTCTTATTTGTATATAAAAGTATTTCAAAGTAGCAACTTCCTATATGTAGGTTTTTGCTTGGTCACGACAATCAACCAGTGAATCAGTTGTAACACTGCGTATTTATGTCACTCCAGAGTTAAATGAGTCCTTTCCTTCCACTGTTTTGGTTAAGAGAGCATAAATACAATTGAATGTGACCACAGAGGAGGGTTTAGGTTGCAGCCTCACCATTGGACATACAGAAGTATCTTATGCCGCAAGAGGCTTTGGGGACAGTTTATAAGGAGACAGAAAGAACAACAGACCAAATGATGCCCTCTAGATCAATGTCTTATCACCTATGGGCTGTTTCTCAATTCTGACCTCCACAATATTGTTTTCACCTGTCAATTCTGTTCAGATCAGAGTAGATGTAGGAGAGGACCCAAAGGAGAGGAAATAACTTTACACTGTTGAGATGCAGCCCATAGGTGAGCACTGTCACAGTTAGGGTTGCAAAGGGACGGGATATTATTGGAAACTTTAGAAGTTTACCATTAAACTACCAAAATGTTGGTATCTTTTAAGGATTTTATGTAATCTGTCACAAGAAATCTAGTGTCACTTTTGGGTACTTAAGATTATAACAGATGTCTGTAACAATATCTGGCCCCTGTGTGGCCTTATCACGTATGATTTTACAATTGTAAAAAAAAATTGAATGACAAATCTGTAAAACACTATCCTATAAACCATGAATTTAGTGTCCAGTGTGTGGCTCAGTTGGTAGAGCATGGGTTGTGGATTCGATTCCCATGGGGGACCAGGACGAAAAAGTATGAAAATGTATCCACTCACTACTGTAAGTTGCTGTAAGACTTGTCAATGTTTTGCCATCAAGCTGGCTGCAGTTGTGAAAAAAGTAAATAGTTGGAAGAGTTGCAGAGTTAATTGAAAATAATGCCATTGTTGATTAGATGCTTTTTTCAATAATTCAGCTATTTTCTCTTGAACCATATGGTCTATCTACTAGACACTAATGAACAATATTGACACATATATAATAATCTATAGATTGCTATAGATTKTCTGTTAATTATTAACAAAATTACAGAACATTTCGGTAACTTTGGTAAATTACCAGTACCTGTCACGCCCTGACCTTAGAGATCCTTTTTATGTCTCTATTTTGGTTTGGTCAGGGCGTGAGTTGGGGTGGGCATTCTATGTTTTGTTCTATGTTGTCCTTTTCTATGTGTTTGGCCTGGTATGGTTCCCAATCAGAGGCAGCTGTCAATCGTTGTCTCTGATTGAGAACCATACTTAGGTAGCCTGTTCCCACCTATGTTTGTGGGTAGTTGTTTTCTGTTTTGTGTATTGCACCTTGCAGAACTGTTCGTTTGTAGTTTGTTGTTTTATGTTCAAGTATTCGTATTTATTAAARGTATTATGAATACTTACCACGCTGCACCTTGGTCTTCTCCTTCTCCTGACGACATTTGTTACAGAACTACCCACCACCAAAAGAGGACCAAGCAGCGTGTAATGGACTCCTGGACATGGGAGGAAATATTGGATGGCAAGGGACCCTGGGCACTGCCGGGAGAGTATCGCCGTCCTAAAGAGGAGCTGGAGGCAGCTAGAGCAGAGCGGCGACACTACGAGGAATTGGCTCGAGGTAATGTGCACGAGAGGCAGCCCCAGAATTTATTTTGGGGGGGGGGTACACGGGGAGATTGGCGGAGTCTGGTAGGAGACCTGAGCCAACTCCCCGTGCTTACCGTGGCGAGAGAGTGACTGGGCAGGCACCGTGTTATGAGGTGAAGTGCACGGTGTCCCCAGTGCGCACGCATAGCCCGGTGCGCTACATTGCAGCTCCTCGAAACGGCCGGGCTAGAGTGGGCATCGAGCAAGGAGGGATGATGCCGGCTCAGCGCATCTGGTCTGCAGTGGGTCTCCTCGGCCCGGGTTATACGGCACCAGCCCTACGCACGGTGTCCCCGGTTCGCCAGCACAGCCCAGTGCGGCCTGTTCCAACTCTCCGCACTTGCCGGGCTACAGGGGGTATTCAGCCAGGACAGGTTGTGCAGGCTCGTTTCTCGAGACCTCCAGTGCGCCTCCACGGCCCAGTGCATCCGGTGCCTCGGCCAAGGACAAGGCCTCCTGCATGTCTCCCCAGCCTGGTGAGTTCTGTGCCTGTGCTAAGCCCTAACCCTCCTGCAATCACCAAGTCTTCCCGCAGACGAAGGCAGACCGGTAATAAAGTCTAAGGCGATGTGAGAACCATGGTCGAGAAGGAAATGGGAACGGTCTGAGACGACCGGCAAGGAGGAGAGTTACCTGACTTAGTCTGCGCGCAGTCCGAACAAGCAGCCACGAAACGGCGCTGTTCCCGCTCCTGAGTAGGCCACCAAAACCGCTGGCGAATAGAAGCAAGCGTACCCGAACGCCGGGGTGGCCAGCTAACTTGGCAGAGTGAGCCCACTGAAGAACAGCCAGACGATAGAGACCAGGAACGAAACAGAAGGTACTAGGACAAGCGCGCGGCGACGCAGGGTGAGTGAGTGCTTGCTTAACCTGTCTCTCAATTCCCCAGACAGTCAACCGACAACACGCCCCTTCAGGGGAATCCCTCGGGGTCGGTAGAAAGCCACAGAAGAACTAAGAGACGGGATAAGGCATCAGGCTTGGTGTTCTTATTTCCCGGACGATAGGAAATCACGAACTCGAAACGAGCGAAAAACAACGCCCAACGAGCTTGACGTGGCATTAAGTCGTTTGGCAGAACGGATGTACTCAAGTTTCTTATGGTCATCCAAACGACAAAAGGGACGGTTGCCCCTCCAACACTGTCGCCATTCGCCTATGCTAAGCGGATGGCGAGCAGTTCTGCGGTTACCACATCATAGTTGCGTTCGAGTGGCGACAGGCGATGAGAAAAGTAAGCGCAAGGATGGACCTTATCGTTAAATGGAAGCGCTGAGAACAGAATGGCTCCCACGCCCACTCTCTGAAGCGTCAACCTCGACAATGAATTTGTTTAGTGACGTCAGGAGTAACAAGGATAGGGCGATGTAAAACGCTTCTTGAGGAGATCAAAACTCCTGGCGGAACCGGACCACTTAAAGCAATCTTGACAGAAGTCAGAGCTGTGAGAGGGGCAGCCACTTGACCGAAATTACGAATGAAACGCCGATAGAAAATTAGCGAAACAGAAAGCGCTGCAACTCGACACGTGACTTAGGAACGGGCCAATCGCTGACAGCCTGGACCTTAGCGGGATCCATCTGAATGCCTTCAGCGGAAAATAACAGAACCGAGAAATGTGACAGAGGAAGACATGAAAGGCGCACTTCTCAGCTTCACGTAGAGACAATTCTCTAAAAGCGCTGGAGTACACGTCGAACGTGCTGAACATGAATCTCGAGTGGACGGTGAAAAAATCAGGATATCGTCAAGGTAAACGAAAACAAAAATGTTCAGCATGTCCTCAGTACATCATATAACTAATGCCTGAAAGACAGCTGGAGCATTAGCGAGACCGAACGGCAGAACCCGGTATTCAAAATGCCCTAACGGAGTGTTAAACGCCGTTTTTCCACTCGTCCCCCTCTCGGATTGCGTACGAGTATGGTAAGCGTACGAAGGTCCAACTTAGTAAAAACCTGGCTCCCTGCAAAATCTCTGAAGGCTGACGACATAAGGGGAAGCGGATAACGATTCTTAACCGTTATGTCATTCAGCCTCGGATAATCACGCAGGGCGCAGAGTACCGTCCTTCTTCTTAACAAAGAAAAATCCCGCTCCGCGGGAGAGGAAGAAGGCACACGGTACCGGCGTCGAAGAAAAACAGACAGATAATCCTCGAGAGCCTTACGTTCGGGAGCCGAAAGAGAGTATTAGTTCTACCCGAGGGGGAGTGGTCCCGGAAGAGATCAATACAAACAATTCATACAAAACGGTGAGGAGGAAGGGAGCTGGCTCTTGACCGACTGAAGACCGTGCGCAGATATGATTATTCCTCCGGCACTCCCTGTCCAAATCACCAGGTTCCTCCTGAGTAGAGGGACAGAAGACACAGGAGGATAGCAGACATTAAACACTTCACATGACAAGAAACGTTCCAGGATAGGATAAAATTACTAGACCAATTAATAGAAGGATTATGACATACTAGCCAGGGATGACCCAAAAACAACAGGTGTAAAAAGGTGAACGAAAAAATCAAAAAGGAAATGTCTCACTGTGGTTACCAGATACTTGAGGGTTAAAGGTAGTTGTTCACATCTGATACTGGGGAGAAGACTACATCTAAGGCGAACATGGACGTGGGCTTCCCAACTGTCTGAGAGGAATGTATGTTTCCGAGCCCATGCTTCGTCCATAAAACAACCCTCAGCCCAGAGTCTATCAAGGCACTGCAGGAAGCAGCACGAACCGGTCCAGCGTAAGGACCGGACAAGGTAGTAAGGATCTTATGAGAGACCTGAGTAGTATCGCTCACCAGTACCCTCCGCTTACTAGATAGCTCTGGCTTTTACTGGAACATGAACATGACAAAGATGTCCAGCAGAACGCAATAGAGGCAAAGGCGGTTGGTGATTCTCCTGTTCCCTCTCCTTGTCGAGATGCGAATACTCCCAGCTGCATGGGCTCAGTCTCTGAGCCGGTGGGAGGAGATGGTTGAGATGCGAGAGGGGAAACCACCGTTAACGCGAGCTCTCTTCCACGAGCTCGGTGACGAAAGATTACCGTCCGTTCTATGCGCATGGCGAGTGCAATCAAAGAGTCACGCTGGAAGGAAACCTCCCGGAGAGAAATCTCATCCTTAACCTCAGCGTGAGTCCCTCCAGAAAACGAGGCGAGCAACGCGCTCGTTCCAGTCACTGGATGCAGCAAGAGTGCGAAAACTCTATAGAGTAATCCTTATGGATCGATCACCTTGACATAGGGAAGCCAGCCTGGAAGCCTCCTTCCAAAAACTGAACGATCAAAAACCCGTATCATTCCTCTTTAAAGCGTCTGATAAACGTTGAACACTCAGCCCTTGCCTCCCAGATAGCTGTGCCCCACTCCCGAAGCCCGCACCCAGTAAGGAGTAATGACGTAAGCGTCCGAGCTCTCTTCTTGAGTACGTTTGGCTGGAAGAGAACACAATAATCACACTGGTGTAGAAAGAAGCGACAACTCAGTGGGCTGCCAGAGTAACATGGTGGGTTATAAACCCTAGGTTCCGGAGACTCGGAAGACCAGGAAGTAGCTGGGGCACGAGACGAAGACTCAAAACAACTGTCCAGAAGTAGATCGGAGACTGAGCGGCCAGGTTCTCAAGACCATGACGAGCAGCAAACAATCCTGCTCGTGTCTGCCGAGCATTCTCCTGAACTCGACGGCAGTTGTGAGAGAAATCCATAGCGCTGGCGTCATCTTGGTCGGATTCTTCTGTTATGCTGGTGAATGAGGACCCAAAGCGACGTAATAGAAACAGAGTCTTTATTCCAGTATCAAACAAACAATGATTCTCCTGGATATATCAAAGGTAAATCCAAAACAGGAAACTGAAATCCTCTCGTCAGTAAGAGGAACGACTGGAGAGCCGACCACAGACTGCAGGTCGCTTCAGGAAGGCACAGGCCGTAGCTGACATAGACACCTGCTCACACGCAGCATCTGAAGAAGGCAAAAACACGACAGGCGGAACAAGGACACAGGACAGCAAACATCAAACAAGAATCCGACAAGGACAGAAAGCGGAAAACAGAGGAAGAAATAGGACTCTAATCAGAGGCAAAATAGGGACAGGTGTGAAAGAGTAAATGAGGTCGTTAGAGAATG
Organism: Salvelinus sp. IW2-2015; assembly: GCF_002910315.2. Lineage (NCBI taxonomy): Eukaryota > Metazoa > Chordata > Actinopteri > Salmoniformes > Salmonidae > Salvelinus > Salvelinus sp. IW2-2015. The sequence goes on along the minus strand of NC_036863.1, from coordinate 29,606,999 downwards.
AGAAACAGCTGGGAGCAGGAACGGAAACGATAGAGAGAAGAGCGGGAGAGAGGAGAGAGAGGAGGAGAGAGGAGAGAGAGAAAGGAAAGAACCTAATAAGACCAGCAGAGGAAGCACAGGGACAAACATGATGATCAAGACAAAAACATGACACTCCTAGCTTGCAAACTGACAAAAATTTGCATTTCATGAATCACTGTCACTCACACACG
>NC_036863.1:29605508-29606762 GCF_002910315.2 Salvelinus sp. IW2-2015 | reverse complement strand
CGCACACGCAAACCCTGTTTATGGATGTTGCACTAGTGGTGCCGTGTGTGTCTGTCAATGGTCTGACTTACAGATGTTGGATCTACAGCAACAGGAAATGTGAATTCTTATGTGGATTATAATGAATGCAAAGAGCAAAAATAGGACAGCACTCTGGTGAATAAACTTAAATGAACATATGTTTATTGCCGCACTGAAATACACTACAAGTTTTACATTTCCTGACCAACTCCTGACCAAGAATGGTCCAAGAGTTGTCCGAGAATAATAAAAACATTTTATGTCTCATTTCTCCTCTTCCCCTTAATGGTACAATAAAGTGTTGGTAGAATTCTCTTCATATACCCTGATGAAGACAGCTTGGCTGTCGAAACGTTGGATATTACATTTTTGCATCTGAGCTCCTAGAGTGTGCGGCTCTCCTTTATTTTCAAGCATTCTCTTCACCTCTCACGTCCTTTCCTCTCTTCTCTATTTCTCTCCCCCCTTTCTCTCTAACTCCCTTCCTGTTAACTCGTCCACTCCTTTCTCCTCCCCTCCTGTATACTCATATCTTTCTCTTGCGTTCTCTCTCTGACTCTCTCCCCACCTATATTTCTCTCCTCTCCTCTCACTCTCCATCCCCCTCCTCTTCTTCACCAGGTCACATTCCCGGTGCGGATCTTTAAGCTGTTGGGCGTGGAGACCCTCATTGTGACTAACGCCTCAGGGAGACTGTGTCCGGACTTCAAAGTGGGCGACATCATGCTCATTAAGGACCACATTAACCTGCCAGGCTTCGCCGGCCAGCACCCTCTGTGCGGCCCCAATGATGAACGGTACAACCAGAGACAGGGAGACAGAAAGATAGGGGTAGAGAGGGGAGGTAAGGAGAGAGGGAGAGGGTTGTGGGAGGGCACAGCACCCRCTGTGCAKCTACAATGATGAACAATACAGGCAGAGAGATGGAGAGAGGCAGRGAAGAGGGACAGAGAGAGGGGTGGGTGGAATGGGCGGGRGAGAGTGGAAGTGATGGAGGGAGAGTCAAGGAGAGAGGGAGAGTCAAGGAGAGAGGGTGAAAAATGTAGTACAGTCTGAAGCACAAAGGTGGGAGGAGAGATGGAAAGAGAGTTGCAGTCAGTGAGAGAACTGAAATAATCCCAGGAAGAGGAAGCAATACATAGCCTTCAAGTAATCTATTTGCTCACGTTTATATTTAATTCAACTAGGCAAGTTAGTTAAGAACAAATTCTTATTTACAATGACTGCCAAGGA
>NC_036863.1:29592260-29598377 GCF_002910315.2 Salvelinus sp. IW2-2015 | reverse complement strand
TAATTGAGGGGAGCTAAATTGACAATAAATTCTAGACTGCTAGATAATCTATACACTGTTGGAAGCACCTTGCTTCAATATACTTGTATCGACTCCTATTGTATATCCAAGTTTCCGAGTGCAGTTACCTGTACTCCAACTGACACAAGCCCTGTGAAATCACTTTACTATAACATACGAATGAATATTTGCAGAAATCAAACACCCCGAACTGCAAAGGAAATAGTATGAAAGGTTCCATATAAATACATGGGGCAGCAGGTAGCCAGGGTTAAGTGATTGCCCAGTAACCGAAAGTTCCTAGAATCGAATCTCCGACTGAAACAAGGTAAAAATCTGTTGGCTTCTGCGCCCATGAACAAGCATTAACTCACGCTCCATCATGCAGGGGATCCGGTTCCCCTGCATGTCAGATGCCTACAGTAAGGACCTGAGGAAGCTAGCTCTGGATATCAGTCATGAGCTGGACTATACCAACTTTGTGCGGGAAGGGGTGTACTGCATGGTGAGCGTGCCCAACTTCGAGACCATCGCTGAGGCACGCATGTTGCAGGTCTTGGGGTGCGACTCTGTGGGTGAGTGGAGACAACACAGGCCTACGAGGTACAACCACAAACAGATTTTCATCACCAGAACTGGCTATGACTTGAGCGACAAATTACAATTAATGTTAAGAAATGTTCAATTAAAGTTTAAAGGGATAATAGCTAGATATTTAATATAACTTGTGGTTCAAAATGCTGGATCAAGATCAAGCATCTTCTCAGTAAGGGGATGTTTTGTCAGAGCCAAGTGACCACCAGCCCACAACATGGTTTAACAACGATGTAAACACAGACGAGGCTTGCTCACTCTCCTTTTCCCCTTTTTAGTTCATTAACACTGCTCTAATYGGACCTCCCTCGTAAAAMAAAAACYTGCTGAGCTCGTTAATAAATGATGGCGCTAGCTCTGCTAACAGAGCCGACGCATGCTAATTAACTTAGCGATTAGGTCAACAGATAGACCAACAGGCTGTGACGCTAATTGGTCTGATGATTTGATCCCAGATCAAAATACAACACAAACAAATATCCGTAACAATGTACAGTGGGCAGAACTAACGCATGACCTCTTTCATTATCCACTCCCCCTAAGAACATGTATTTTGAAGATTTGTTACCTTAAGAGCTTGTTGTTGTTGTTGTAGCCAAGCGATGACAAAGAAAATACATTTTGGTTCCTTGTTTTGGTGACCTATTGAGTTATTACTCCTGTGAGTGTGTTCTTAGTCCAATTCAGGTCTGCCAATCCATCATTTTTTATATGGTGTTTTTTCTTTACCTTGCTTGAGTTTCAGCTTAGTGGAGGCTCTGTTTGAGTTAGTGAGTCTGTTGGTTAAATAAGTATTTGAATTCATTTGCTTTTTGGTTATGCCTGTAAAACATGTTTCGTCGTTGTATTCGTACGGTATGTACCTGTGTAAATTGTATCCATGTTTTTATCATGGTTTTAATGATGTGTGAGATCTGGCCCGTGTTCCCATTAAATACTAACAGTGGGAATGGGACCAAAGCTCAGGGAATGGGACCAAAGCTCAGGGAATGGGACCAAAGCTCAGGGAATGAGACCAAAGCTCAGGGGGCAGTACACAGAGGGGGTTATTAATGATGCAGAATAGTATAACCAACTCTCCACACACACACACACATACGCACAAGCATGACCCAGTGCCACCCACAACCCTGTTGGATATTTTGCACATGTTTTTCTCTCTGCCCCTCCCCTCACCTTCACCCTCGTGTCCCTGTCTGCACTCCCCACCCCCTTTCCTCTTCCCCATAGGCATGAGTACGGTCCCAGAGGTAACAGTGGCCAAGCACTGTGGCCTGAGGGTCTTTGGTCTCTCACTCATCAACAATAAGGTATTGATTGACTTCTCTTATGCTGTATATCGTTTTATGTACTTATCTGCACACACTGTGAACAGCTCAGCGTATTTTTCTGTCATCTGTTGACTAGCTTTGAGTATGGTACAGAGCATCTTATATTATGGCTGCATCCGCTAACGGGATCGATATGAAACAGCCAGTGAAGTGCAGGGCACCAATTCAAACAGAAATCTCATTTCATATCATTTTAAAAGGTAATCTTGTTGTTAATCCCACAAGTGTCCAATTTCAAATATGCTTTTCAGCGAAAGCATACAAACGATTATGTTAGGTTCACCAACCAAACACAATAAGACAGCCATTTTTCCAACGAAATATAGCAGTCACAAAAAGCTGAAATAGAGATCAAATTAATCACTAACCTTTTGATGATCTTCATCAGATGACACTCATAGGACTTCATGTTAACATAAATGCATGTTTTGTTTGATAAAGTTCATATTTATATAAAAGAAATCTGAGTTTACATTGGCGCGTTACATTCACTAGTTCCAAAAACATCAAGTGATTTTGCATAGCCACATCGTTTCAACAGAAATACTCATCATAAATAATACAAGTTATACACATGGAATTATAGATATACCTCTCTCTTAATGCAACCGCTGTGTCAGATTTTTAAAAACTTTACGGAAAAGCAAACCATGCAATAATCTGAGACGGAGCTCAGAACAATAGCCAAATTAGCCGCCATGTTGGAGTCAACAGAAACCAGAAAATACATGATAATGTTTCCTCACCTTTGGATGAACTTCATCAGAATGCAGTCCTAGGAGTCCCAGGTCCACAATAAATGCTTGATTTGTTCGATAATGTCCGTTATTTATGTCCAATTAGCTACTTTGGTTAGCGCGTTTGGTAAACAATTCCAAAGTCACAAAGTGCGTCCACTATAACGTGACGAAATGTCCAAAAGTGCCATAACAGTCAGTAGAAACATGTCAAACGATGTACGGAATCAATCTTTAGAATGTTGTTAACATATATCTTAAATAACGTTCCAACCGGAGAATTAGATTGACTTCAGTTGAGCGATGGAACGGAGCTGCCTATCACGTGAACGCGTGTGGTCAAAGCATGGTCAGCTCGTGGCAGTGGTGACTAATTCCTGTCTCCTTCGGCCCCCCTTCACATTAGAGTCATCAGACAAAGTTCTATTGACTGTTGACATCTAGTGGAAGCCGTAGGAAGTGAAAACTCATCCATATCTCGCTGTAATTTCAATGAGAGCTTGGTTRAAAATCTGCCACCCTCAGAAAAAATCCAAACAGGAAGTGAAACTTCTCAGGTTTTTGCCTGCCATATGAGTTCTGTTATACTCACAGACATATTTCAAACAGTTTTAGAAACTTCAGAGTGTTTTCCATCCAATACTAATAATAATATGCAAATATTAGCAACTATGACTGAGGAGCAGGCCGTTTACTCTAGGCACCTCTGTGCACCTTTCATCCAAGCTACTCAATACTGCCCCTGCAGCCATAARAAGTTAATGTATTCTTATTATCATTGTGAAGGTCTCCCTGGACTACAGCCGTGAGGAGAAGGTGAACCATTAGGAGGTCCTGGAGATCAGCAAGATGAAGGTGGAGCATCTGCAGATGATGCTTAACACACTTATCGCCCGCTCCCACCAGCTGGACGAGGGCATCAATGTCAACTGAAGGGGGAGTGGGATGGAGATAGAGAGACATACTCTAATGTTGAAGCAACACTCTCTCTCACACACAGACACACACAGAAATGTGCCCTGACATGTGCACACATGCACAAGTACATATCATTCACTGTGAATCTTTACAAAAATCAACCACCCATGATGAAAGAATTTAGTCAATTTTCTAGTTTAATAAAATGTCCTAAAGTWGTTTTTTTTACACAAGAACCAGTCTGTTAAATGTAAATGCTTATTTSATGATAGGGCACTGACATGAGAATRTGTAATACTCCCTTTTAAGATCAGCTGAAGAGGTGCCACTACCAGTTGTACAACTGAACGCCTGAATGTCTTCTGCATTTAACCCAACCTAGGTATCCCCCTTTCCCTTTCCTTACCTAAGGATATTCAGAGAGAGAGAGATTATACATTAATTCCACAAAATGTTTTTCTCCCAAAAAGAAATGTGAAAAGCCTCCAATCAGAAAATATCATTTACTGACAAATACTGGGCAAAAAGATATGCAACTCAACTAATATACAGATGATGGTTCTTATCTCTTCAAATTCCTCCTGCTATTCAGAGCTAGTGACAGAAAAAACACGTCCTAGATTAATATAATTATACAGTGCTTGCTTTTCTGTTATCCCCTCACTGTTTAGAACGAGAATCAAACTATTAATTCTGTGCTTCATTGTGTTTACCATATAACACGAGTCTGTTTCATAGAGTTGATGAAAAATGAYTTTTCATGCTTATCAATTACAGTGTTGCGAGTTAGTGTGACCGCAAACACAGTGAGAGCTCATGTCGAAATAATATGTTTGTTGTAAGAATTTACACAGCAACAGAAAAAATGTACAGAAAAACTTGGTATYTTGCCAAAGCAAACGCTCTGTTCACTGCTTTGCCTTACAGTAAATCGAAGTGCATTCATCTATAAGAAAACACTGCCATCTTTCACAGGGCTCCTCTGCCAATATGGCGCAGTGGTACCTTCTGCACTGTAGCGAGCTTGGAGAACACTGATGTGTTTTAACTTTGATTGACCCTGAGTAGATTGGTTTAACCTTGGTTTACCCATTTTTACACACACAAGTGCACTACCTTTTAGTTATTTAGCAGACACTCTTATTCAGAACAATTTACAAGAGCAATTAGGATTAATTGCCTTGCTCAAGGCATGCGGCAGATTTTTCACCTTGTCGGCTCGGTACTCGAACCAGCTGCCTTTCAGTTACTGGCCCACGCTCTTATCCCCTAGTCTACCTGCTGCCCCACTATTCGCACGCATGCACTGACGAACACACACAGACACAAATAAACACACTAAAAGTCTGTTTATGATCTATATCTACTGGAGGTTTTTTTATATATGTATCTATATATTACAATGGGAAACTTGTTATACATTTACATTTACATTTAAGTCATTTAGCAGAACGCTCTTATCCAGAGCGATTACAAATTGGTAGCATCACCTTATGATATCCAGTGGAAACACCACTTTACAATAGTGCATTAACTCTTTTAAGGGGAGGGGGGGTTAGAAGGATTACTTTATCCTATCCTAGGTATTCCTTAAAGAGGTGGGGTTTTCAGTGTCTCCGGAAGGTGTGATTGACTCCGCTGACCTGGCGTCGTGAGGGAGTTTGTTCCACCATTGGGGTGCAGCGCAGCGAACAGTTTTGACTGGGCTGAGCGGGAACTGTACTTCCTCAGAGGTAGGGAGGCGAGCAGGCCAGGAGTGGATGAACGCAGTGCCCTTGTTTGGGTGTAGGGCTGATCAGAGCCTGAAGGTACGGGGTGCCGTTCCCCTCACAGCTCCGTAGGCAAGCACATGGTCTTGTAGGCGGATGCGAGCTTCAACTGGAAGCCAGTGGAGAGAGCAGAGGAGCGGGGTGACGTGAGAGAACTTGGAAGGTTGAACACCAGACGGGCTGCGGCGTTCTGGATGAGTTGTAGGGGTTTATGGCACAGGCAGGGAGCCCAGCCAACAGCGAGTTGCAGTAATCCAGACGGGAGATGAACAAGTGCCTGGATTAGGACCTGCGCCGCTTCCTGTGTGAGGCAGGGTCGTACTCTGCGAATGTTGTAGAGCATGAACCTACAGGAAGGGTCACGCCTTGATGTAAGTTGAGAAGACAGGGTGTTGTCCAGGATCACGCCAAGGTTCTTAGCACTCTGGGAGGAGGAAATGCAATGAGAGTCTGGACGTGATGTGGGATCGGACGGCAGTCCTTCCCCGGGAGGAAGAGCAGCTCCGTCTTGCGAGGTTCAGCTTGAGGTGGTGATCCGTCATCCACACTGATATGTCTGCCAGACATGCAGGATGCGATTCGCCACCTGGTTATCAGAGGGGGAAAGGAGAGATTAATTGTGTGTCGTCTGCATAGCAATGAAGGAGAGACCATGTGAGGATATGACAGAGCCAAGTGACTTGGTGTATAGCGAGAATAGGGAGGGCCTGAACAGAGCCCTGGGGACACCATGGTGAGAGCACGTGGTGCGAGACAGATTCTCGCCAC
>NC_036863.1:29585666-29590739 GCF_002910315.2 Salvelinus sp. IW2-2015 | reverse complement strand
GACGCGGAGGGCGAGGACCGAGCCGGCCTGGAGGATAGGGACATAGAGAGTCAAAGGATGCAGAAAGAGGAGAGGAGGGTGAGGAGGCAGAATCAGAGATAGGTTGGAGAAGGTTTGAGCAGAGGGAAGGAGATGATAGGATGGAAGAGGAGAGAGTAGCGGGGGAGAGAGAGCGAAGGTTGGGACGGCGCGATACCATCCGAGTAGGGGCAGTGTTGGGAAGTGTTGGATGAGAGCGAGAGGGAAAAGATTACAAGGTAGTGGTCGGAGACTTGGAGGAGTTGCAATGAGATTAGTGGAAGCAACAGCATCTAGTAAAGTGAGGTCAAGCGTATTGCCTGCCTTGTGAGTAGGGGGGAAGGTGAGAGGGTGAGGTAAAGAGGAGAGGAGTGGAAAGAAGGAGGCAGAGAGGAATGAGTCAAAGGTAGACGTGGGGAGGTTAAAGTCACCCAGAACTGTGAGAGGTGAGCCATCCTCAGGAAAGGACTTATCAGGGCGTCAAGCTCCATTGATGAACTCTCCAAGGGAACCTGGAGGTGATAAATGATAAGGATGTTAAGCTTGAAAGGGCTGGTAACTGTGACAGCATGGAATTCAAAAGGAGCGATAGACAGTGATGGTCAGGGGAGAAAGAGAGAATGTCCACTTGGAGAGATGGAGATCCCAGTGCCACCACCCGCCTGACCAGAAGCTCTGCGGGTGTGCGAGAACACGTGGGCAGACGAGGAGAGAGCAGTAGAGTAGCAGTGTTATCAGTGGTAATCCATGTTTCCGTCATGCAAGAAGTCGAGGGACTGAGGGACGCATAGGCTGAATGATAACTCTGCCTTGTTGCCGCAGATCGGCAGTTCCAGAGGCTGCGGAGACCTGGAACTCCACGTGGGTCGTGCGCGCTGGGCCACCAGGTTAGAGTAGCGGCGGCCATAACGTGGATATAATCACATTGGATATTCAGGAGTTCTGACCTTGTACATTGGCTAGTGATAGAGGAGACAGTAGAAGAAAAGTAGCCCTCCCCTGAGACAGTGTTCAGCTTGAAGAGGCAATCATCTCTCATTGTATACAATASACAAGACCAGGGTGGCTGATTCTGGTGTTACAGTCAGTCCAGGGCCCGTATMCACAAAGTGTCAGAGTAGGATTGTGATCTAGGATCAGTTTAGCCTTTCTGATTGATCTAATCATTGTTGTGAGAGGAAACTAAAATAAATATCTCCACCTTATTTCTGAGTATTTAAAGTTGTATGCAGAGCAATACTGTACAATATTGGAACAGTATGGTTGACTATTTAGTCCTGGGACCTGCTTAGCTGAGTGTACTATAAAGTAGCTAATACACTATTAGTAAACTAATCATATCATGAATCTACTGTCATCCTTAAGACATCATTAAGATACATCAGTGGCTTTTCACACCCTGTTCATTTAGAAACTCTGTTATAAACTCCCCACAGAAATCATTCATGCTAACCTGGCAGGCCAAAACAAGGCCGGGGGGAGAAGGCTTTCAATCTAAATCTTCCCTTTCGATTGTCATCCTCTCATGAGAATGAATAGTGTCAGGTTCCTCCTTGCCTTCCAGTCATTACCAAGGAATAAAAATGTTCTCCAGTATTACAAAAGACCCCATTAAAATGGGGCAACATGAATAATTAGCAAATTATTGTAATTACACCAGAACTATTACCTTAAAATCCAAAGGGAAAGTGAATTTATTAACAGGCTAATGTGGCCTTAGTTCCTTGTCCATAAACCGCTTACAAGTTATTTTGTTGTTTAGGATGGTGCTGTTCCTAAGAGTAGGATGGTGCTGTTCCTAACAGCAGGAACAGTACTATCTAGTGGTAAAACCTGGTAATATCAGTATGTAACAACTTCAACAACTAATTTCTCTGAACAGGGGGAAAAAAACATCAACAAATTCACAGAGAATACATTACATTGACTAATTGACTAATCACAAGCTTGTTATTATTTTGTTGTGCACTCTGTTCAACCTCATTTCAAATTGGTTGTGAAATTATCCAGTTCAACGTTAAAAGGAGACTCCACAAGGAGACATAATCATACAGGGGCTCCTGAGTGGTGCAGCGGTCTAAGGCACGGCATCTCAGTGCTAGAGGAGTCACTACAGACCCTGAATTGATTCCACGCTGTATCACAACCGGCCGTGATTGGGAGTCCCATAGGGCGCCGCACAATTGGCCCAGTGTCGTCCAGGTTAGGGTTTGGCCGGGGTAGGCCGTCATTGTAAATAAGAATTTGTTCTTAACTGACTTGSCTAGTTAAATAAAATACACWATGGGGACTTTCTGTTTACAGACATCAACAAAATACATKCAGATCAATAAAAGTAATCAAATAGGCTCTTCCTAATTTGTGCCGGAGAAGGCAGAGCCTAAAAAGCCAACTTAAACCAAAAGTCTGTCTGTTAGTTAGGTAGCTATAGCCATCCCATTTAGGCAGGGCAGCGGATTCAAGTGATAATTGCAGAGTTTACTAGTAAGAGCAAGTTATGCCGATTAGAAGCGAGAATACTAGCAGTGTTACCGTGAATCGGAGTCTCCGAAACGCTAGTGAGAAATTGCCGTCTAGAAAGTCACAACAATCCTAATAACCATAGATCAGATAATAATCCTGCATTTCATTCAATGGTCCTGAGGGTTGTAGCTACAGTTAGGTAGAAGCAGGGGCTTCTTGTAACACCAGGGGCTGAGTGGGTTTGAATTCACGAGGCACCCCCACACTGTGAAAACGATATGCAAGTCGATGCCTAAGTATGCTTTGGATTGAAAAGCTCTGCTTAAATTACATATATAAGTGTAGATCTGTACTAGAAATAAATTAATATAGATGATGGATCTAATAAGAGATTATGCAGAAGTCATGATTCCATAATAAATGGAAAGGACAATATGGGCTGACGAATGAATTCCGCATTGCACATAGTAATGGCCAGTCAAGCCAGATCGTATCTTGTCAACTAGATTGAAGTCGTTTGCGCCTCTGCCATTTAGAGTAAACAGCCGTACATGATGATGCCAATAATAACAAGTGGTGTCAGATGCTGTGATGCTGCCTCCAACAAGTTTTTCCTCTGAGTGTCGAATACAGCAACGGTGAAGGCCACAGCCAATTGGGTCAACCAGATTTAATGCAAAGACAGAGAAAAAGTGCATCTCACCGAGATGCGAACTGCCGCAGGAAAAGCTGCTGGCGCCTATGATCTGTCAAAGCGCCCTGGGGCTCAGGTCGACCTCACCTCAGAGAATTCGCATGACCCAATCTCAGTGGACGCGAGGGTCTAAACACCCTCCATTGGTGAATTATAGCCTTTAACCCCCCTACAAGGCCAAGGGCAGCCTTGACGCTAGTGCAATCTTAGGTCCAAACGCAAACAAGCCTTGCGTACTCTGAAGAGAAAGAAAACATCGCACTGGAGTGAGATGTAGCAGTGGAGGGAGATGAAGTAGAAAGTTCATCCTGTAGCGCAGGAATGAGATGACGATGGCCTTGTAGACGTCGATGTGATCATTTAAAAAGACAATGTAGCGTGGAGAAACATAGCATGGGAACTAGGATGCTGAAGAAATTTCTCTATTTTGAATAGTTCAAAGTTTAGATATTATATATTTACTACAATTTGGAACTAGGGATACTGTATGATGTATACTCGCTGTGCAGCGTAAGCGGAGCAGTAAGGCAGCAGACTCGTCGAGACCTGAGTGAGAGAGGAAGCGAGCGCAATACTACGCGCCCGGCGTGACTACAAATTATGAATGACTCTAAGGTGTACTCCTGTCGTGTATGCTCGAGGCGGAGACATGGATAGTGATGGGGTAAAACACAGCATATGTAGGCTTGAAATGGAAAATTAACGTTTATAAATGTCACAACCACCGTTAGCAATGCGAGATCTTGACTGCGATACGGATTGAAATCGACTAAGACTGCAATCGTGCTGTTAGCCACGAACATCTGTTCATCTACCACCTAAGAGGCAGGGTGTGCAAAGGATCAAAGTGGACGGGAGGGCCCAAAAAAATTTAGCTACCGAAGCCGAGGGCCGGACTGTTCGAATGTATGCAATTGAAAATATATTTTAAATGACGCATAATAGTCTAGTGAACCCTAATTGAACCTACTGAAAACGCTAACAAATATATTCGATATGATCAGATAAATAAAGCAATATTTATTTTAATGGCTCTGTCAGTAATCTTTAAGTTTTCAACAGACCACAAAAAGAACAAATTTCCTTTACAATAATAAAAAATCCACATGTACATGAACATTAGACTGAAAAGAAACCGGGATATTCAAGGCACCATCAGTAGCCTATAGTGTTTCTACATATGTTAGCGCAAAAGTGGGGCTAAATTATTACTTCAAGAAAAAAAACAATAATAGCAATTTTCTAATGCATCGCCACTCAAAACTGAAATATTTTTACATTGATAATTGGATGAAATACGAATAAGAATAATGAAGTGCAAAAATCTATTAATCAAAAACAAACTTTGTTTAAGGAGAAGTAAACCATGCAGTGAAAACATATTAAACTTAACTTTTAAAGCTTGGAACTGAGTAAAAATGCTAAAGTATGTGATTGCACAGTAATAGTTCACGGATTGCTTTGACGGTTGAGGGTGATAACTTGGTGTGTCCAATCTTTTCAACAGGAGTTCATCAATGTGTCGGGGGGTAAGGCTCTGAGCTGAGGAAACTCTCGAGAATTGCAGTGGAGGTGGGTTTCGAGCAGTAAGTCACTTTTGTGTGCATGTTTTGGTTCAGGGTTTCATCCAAAGATAACCAAGTTGTTTCACAAGGTAATAGTGCTGCCGAAACATACGACACGTTTGAGCAGTCTGGATGCGCAGGCTGGGGCATTGGTCCGGGCGAGGAAAGCTGGGCGAACTCCGCAGCAACCGCACTGCCGCCATATTTTGCCCTCAGTGCATCCAATTGCATGTGAGTCAATCACTTCCATGTTGGAAGTTTGGGTGGTGGAGCTTCCACGTCAACAGCAAAATGGGTTATCCGGAGACAGAGGTTCAACTCCACCTGCTTTTG
>NC_036863.1:29584439-29585641 GCF_002910315.2 Salvelinus sp. IW2-2015 | reverse complement strand
AGCCGATGTTATTGCGGGTGTAGCAAAATGCTTGTTTAGAATGCAGAACACGTTGTGGTGAGGGTGAGGAGGTAATGGCGTGTCACTGCGGGTCTGTAGAATACAGCATCTCACCAGCACAAACTGCACTTAACACCAGATGACACTCCACAGAATCTGTGAGGTCTCTGTCAATATACAAGCTTATGTAGAGCACACATTTTAGGTAAATCAGACCATTTGACCAATTTTCATTTATTATCCATGTAAATCCATGCAGCWTAGTGTGGGACCACCTTATGAAAACATTGACTCGTCATCGCCACTCTGACATACACAGTCATTTCACTATATTATTTGGGTAACATTTAAACATTGGATATCATGCTATGATTCTGGGTATTCTTGCATTAAATCCCCATTTTATAATGACAAATCCCTATGCTAATGTTCTTGCTACATGGGGCTTCTTTAATGTAGATCGTTTGTTTACATGTGACATTTCACTGGCTATTCATTCTTCATAATTAGCCCTAGCTACATGTCGTCTCACAGATGACCCTGTGTGAAATGTGGCGACGCTCGAGACAGACTGCCACGGGCGTGTACCATATTGCCAATGTGCTGCAGTCACACACATATACACAAACAACACACACATACTGCCAACGCACCCACCAGTAACACCCCCCATCCTCTCCTCCTCAACATGTTATAACATTTTCCTGTTATTAACACTTTGTTAACACTTACATTTTTTCAATATAAAATAGTATRTATTTTTTTWACTTTCAAAACACGCAATTCACCACCCTTTCGACACACCCACTCTTTTCCACACGCCCATACTCCGGTCGTCATGTTGGGATGCAACAACCCCCTTCTCGCGGAGATCAYTGTAAACGCAGCATATGTCGGCTGAAACTGAAATTACCTTTAAATGTCAACCTCATTACAATGCAGATCTATTATAATTTTATAGCATTATTTTTGACAAATGAGTCATTCGTGYAATCATTTCCCGTGACAAACTGCTCTGAACTGTGAAATGTTTTGAAAATGGGTGGTAGGTTTTACGTAGTGTGTAGGACCATTGAAAATGTATGRGGTCAACACCAGTAACTGGTAGCTCTAGTAGGCCTATGTTAAAGAGTTTTTTCATTGTGGTATGATGGGAATTGAAAATCTACCATGAATATCAGTTTGATACTTTAATTCAAATT
>NC_036863.1:29582028-29583765 GCF_002910315.2 Salvelinus sp. IW2-2015 | reverse complement strand
AGTAGCGTAAAAGGAGGGGTTGGCGGGAGGTGGGACACAATGCAGATAGCCCAGTTAGCCAATGTGCGGGAGCACTGGTTGGTCGGGCCAATTGAGGTAGTATGTACATGGATGTATGAATCCAAACCCTCCAATCAAGTCAAAGCCCAAACCTATGACATCATGACTGTCAAGCAGAATAGTTGGCCACCCATTRGTTGACCATCCGAGGAAGAGCCGTAGGGGTGAGAGGTCGCGGTGGGGCTGAAGCCAGGTCCTCTGTTTGTCTGGTACAAGGTGTCATCAGAAACAGATGGAGCACAATTACACTCTCGGGTGACAGAGTGCATGTGGCTACACTAAGTAACAGTAAATAGCTGGAATGTGTTGTAATAACAAGATAGGAGCGAATATCAACACAAAACAAATACAGTGTGAGAACCATGAGCAGACAAGACAGAAGCTCTGGCCCTGAACCAATAATGAGAAAGGAAATGCTATTATTGTTTTGTTTCCACAAATTAGTAAATGTGGGAAAAATGGCAACAAATCAAAGCAATACAATTGACATACAGWATAAGCAATTCATAATATTTCTAAATGGTTGTACACTACAGCTCTAAGAAAATATGGGTTGTCCTAGGCAAGCTCTAATCTTCACAGCAAAATGATATGAACATTTCCACACTCTTGTGGAGTAATGGAATTTAGATTTCAAGAAAATGTAATCCATTCTTATCATTTAAAAACAATATGAAATTGGCTGAAATGTTCATATTCCTAAAGCTTCCTTCTTAAAATGCAAATGAGTTGCTAGCCAGGGTTCCTACTGCTGCTTAAATGTTAGAAATAGATTTACTCTCACAGCCATGGTGGGGGTGGGGGAGGGGACAAAACCTAAATGATACATGAACTCCCTCCTCATCCTTCATGTCTGTGCTCTCTGTTCCATGAACCAAGGGGAGAGCTGTTTCCCCATTACTCCACTCATGATGCCTCAGAATGGGAACCCTGCATGGTGCCATTATAGGGTCCATTTATGATAGGTGGKGATGGGTTGTTGTAAAAGCACTCCTTAAAAAGCTATGCCAGTTCCCATGCAGTGCTATTACACGCCGACCTTGGCTGCCTGCGGATTCTCGACCCCAAACTGGGAACCCGCAGCACAGGGTGATTAGACTGGACCACATCTCTGGAGACTGACCGCAGCCAGAGCTAAGAGTACATTTTACAAGGGAACGGAGAAGCACATTTTGTGTGTGTGCGCACGCGTGTGTGCGCGTGTGTGTGTGTGCATGCCTGTATGTTCGAACTAACTACAGTATCTACAATCTTTCTACCCAAAATTGTGGCCCTGTCATAAGGCTGTGTTAAGGCACATGGACAAGAGGTGTTATAATTAAGCAATAAGGCCCGAGGAGGTGTGGTACATGGCCAATATTCCACGGCTAAGGGCTGTTCTTATGCACGACGCATCGCGGAGTGCCTGGACACAGCCCTTAGCTGTGGTATATTGGCCATATATCACAAACCACCGAGGTGCCTTATTGCTATTGATGAACTGGTTACCAACATAATTAGAGCAGTAATAATAAATGTTTTGTCATACCCATGGTATACGGTCTGATATACCACGGCTTTCAGCCARTCAGCATTCAGGGCTCGAACCACCCAGTTTATAATGATGAATGACAATGTCATATCCTGTCTCAGTGACTGATGGGAAAGGGAAGAGACATAGAGGAGGCCCCGGGAACA
>NC_036863.1:29580291-29581166 GCF_002910315.2 Salvelinus sp. IW2-2015 | reverse complement strand
AGTGTTTAAAAAGATTTTTGAATGACTAACTCATCTCTGTACTCCACACATACAATTATCTGTAAGGTTCCTCAGTCAAGCAGTGAATTTCAAACACAGATTCAACCACAAAGACCAGTGAGGTTTTCCAATGCCTCGCAAAGAAGGGCACCTATTGATAGGGSACCCAGTCACTACAAAGATRCAGGTGTCCTTCCTAACTCAGTTGCCRGAGAGGATGAAACCGCTCAGGGATTTCCCCATGAGGCCAATGGTGACTTTAAAACAGTTAGAGTTGAATGGCTGTGATAGGAGAAAAATGAGAATGGATTCATAAMATTGTAGTTACTCCACARTACTAACCTAATTGACAGAGGGAAAAGAAGGAAGCCTGTACAKAATAKAAATATTCCAAAACATGCATCCTGTTTGCAACAAGGCACTAAAGTAATACTGCAGAAAATGTGGCAAAGCAATTCATTTTTTGTCCTGAATACAAAGTGTTATGTTTGGGGCAAATCCAATATAACTCATTACTGAGTACCACTCTCCATATTTTCAAGCATAGTGGTGACTGCATCATGTCATGGGTATGCTTTTWATCGTTAACRACTGGGGAGTTTTCAGGATAAAAAAATGCACGGAATGGATGTAAGCACAGGCAAAATCCTAGAGGAAAACCTGGTTCAGTCTGCTTTCCACCAGACACTGGGAGATGAATTCACCTTTCAGCAGGACAATAACCAGAAACACAAGGCCAAATCTACACGGGAGTTGCTTACCAAGAAGACAGTGAATGGTCCTGAGAGGCCGAGTTACAGTTTTGACTTAAATCTACTTGAAAATCTATGGCAAGACGTGAAAATGGTTGTCTAGCAATGATCAACAGCCAATTT
>NC_036863.1:29566193-29576076 GCF_002910315.2 Salvelinus sp. IW2-2015 | reverse complement strand
CCACTTATGGTTTTTATTTCATATAGAGCCCTTGGATGGCCCTTAAATTCCAGAATAAAGAAGAGGGGGGGTGTGGGGGGGGGGGTTGAGATAGTTTTTGGTTGAACAACTTTACACTTTTGTCGGATAGAGCGTTTATCTGGAGGGGGAAATGAAAAGCACGAAGAGCGGGTGCTCATTTAAATGGATCTCACGTCTCCGTGCCCCCTGGCGCGCGTCAACGTGCTGCTGAGCACTCTCTATTCCTGCGGCGGGAAGAGAGGAGGTGACTTGCGCGTTTGGCTAGTTTCCCAACGTCGGGGAAGGAGGGGCGACAGTTAAAGATTAGCGTGATAGTGCTCCCTTTAAATACCGGGCACCGACTGATCAAAGCGTCCAATTCATTGCAGATCCTCGGCCAGTGCAGCTATCTGGTACGCGCTCCCGTCCCCAAACCTAACCCGAGACATGGCAAACGCGTACCTGCAAGGAGTAGAGATCTCTGCATCCCAGTTCCTGGATATTTTTCACCATTATGATAACGATGGTAACTTATTCCWTAAGATTGTGGATTATTCATGGGGATGGCACTGAAGTAAAACGATTTTTGGGAAGTG
The DNA here is from genome assembly GCF_002910315.2 of Salvelinus sp. IW2-2015. NCBI lineage: Eukaryota > Metazoa > Chordata > Actinopteri > Salmoniformes > Salmonidae > Salvelinus > Salvelinus sp. IW2-2015. Next base: position 29,575,480 of record NC_036863.1, on the reverse strand, counting down.
TTGCGCCAAAGACCCTCATGGACCATTTGCGCTTTTTAGCGGGTTTTCGAAAATATGTAGTAGMCTATATTGAATGAGAAAGTCGATTTAGCTGTCAAGACTGATATTTGCGTGACATTTGTTCTCTCAACTTTATCCATTGACAAATTGGATTGACAAATTATTTATTTAGAACCATTAACCACCATTTTATAGCGAAATTATCAATATTTATAAAACTATAAATGACTGGAAAATATGATTATAATAATGTGATAGGTTTAGGCACTAAAAATAAGATTCAATCAAAGTATGATTCAGTCATACAACTGTCATGAAACAGCAACTGATGGATTTGATCCTGTRCGTTATGTTCTTAAACTTAATGTAGGCTACTTTACCCATGTCTTTGATTGATTTGGTGCTTACTTCTTGCAGGTAATGGATATATTGAAGGGAAGGAGTTGCAGAGTTTTATAAAAGAACTTCAGCAAGCTCGAAAACAGGCAGGACTTGTAAGTAAACTGAATTATTTTAAACTTTTTAAACTTTAAAACTTGAATGTATTGGCAGTCGGCCTGACAACTAATTGTCTTCTCAGACTGAACTGTTATCTAGTTTTTAAATGCATTAGGTGTGACCCTCATTCGAATTACYTTCATCAGATAGGTCATACAGTAGGCTAGACATATAGACATTGTGAAACCAATGGGTGGTTGATTAGGCTACTGGTGGTGCCACAGTTGAAAGCTTTCAAGTTAAAACATCGTGTGTGTGTGTGTGTGTGTGTGAATGTGTGAGAGAGAGCGAGAGAGAGAGATTGTGGTAAGTGGGGTGGGGAGAAAGAGAACTCAGTGCACTAGACATTACAGGCACCAAGCCATTTTACCCCTGATGCTGGTATTATGTGCACACCCTACAAGTTTTGTGTCTGTTTCAGCAGTGACATAATGTTGTCTTGTCAACATCCTCATCACTCATAATAGTACCATTTGCTTTTTATAATAATAATCAGTCATCTGAAATGTTTTTTTTTACTAGAATAATCAAAAGGTTGGATTATAAAATGCAGTACAGGGCATGTCATTGAGAACATTTAATTTACAGACGAGACTAAATGCATATTTTAGATTTCTTGTTGGTTCAATGATCACAGGGTTTTCTCAAGAGATGGAAATGGTGCATTTCATGTAACGCTTCACTGAGCTTCCATTTTAAAGTACTGTCATGATATTGTGAAACTGGTTGTTCTTAATTGACCCTTCGMGAAGCACCACCTCCCTTGGTTACTGTTGCAACCATGGACAACATTTTCCCTGGAAGCACAATTCTCCCTTCTAACCACTGGCGAAATCCCCTCACAATGATCTCAAACTGTGTTTTTCATACACAATGAAATTATACACTGACTACCCCTTGCTAATCAAGAAACTCTCTGGTATGTTGTAGTGGACTGTCATTACAATTGCTTCACTGAAACCTGGTAAACTTATGTCTATGGCTCAGTCAAAGCGTACTAACCTCTTTTGGAGCTAACTAGTGCTCTCAAATCATTTCCTGATGTCAACAGCAGATTGGAGTTSTATTAATAACATGGCTAACTTAGCTAGCTAACACACATTTCGAGAACAAGTTATATTTAGTGGCAAGCTTGCTAGCATTAGCAACGTTTGGTGGTCAATGAGCCTGAAAAATAGCTAACCAGATGAACTAGCAAACAATGTGACTAAAGTATAATTTTGGATTCTAAAAATACTCCATAAACAGGTTCTGGAATCACAATTACCMCTGGTGCACTATTCCATTATTTAGCCATTTAAAACATGTATTTCTTAAAGAAAACTACCCTCACTGACTTTTATGTGTTTCAAACATGAGCTTCTCCGAGGTGTAGTACTCGAGACAGTTGCTATCCATTGGAGTGCTGTGAATAGTTGGCCAGGATTCTGGGGCGGGGCTTAGCGAAGGGTCAATTGACATTGATTAATACATTATGACTAGTTATGAGGTGTCAAGTACATGTCTGGTCTACCAATATTCCATATGTCTTTCCATGCCTGAACGACTTCTGGAACAACCTCATATTCCTGTTGCGTCAGATTGATGGGTTGATGGATGTATTTCCCACAATTCCATCTTGCTCAACTGTAAGCCCCGATGGGGAAAAGCAGTTTTGGAAAATTCTGTTTTCCATTCAGACCTTGTTATTTGACATTGGTATTTTTATTTGTGTCTCTACTCAGCGTTTTGGGGTCTGAATTGGATTGAGTCACCCATTGCTCAGTGACAAATAGCACTGCAGTGCACTCTCCTAGTTTGCATTTGGGAAAGGTTAAACACTTATTTCCCATTCTGTGTACAAGCAATTAGCCAAGCCTCTATAGAGCAAGCCATTTGGCACTCAATCCCAGAACTTTAAACAGGAGTAATGGCTCAACTTTTGCCAGACACTGAAAACACCTTTTGATTTACTCTATGGGGAGAGAGCACGTTGGGGAGTTGATTATGGAAAATCGCAGCATTTACCATCAAATGAAGTGCCCATTTACAACTGCCCAATCAATGCCCAGTGAGAAAACACMATTGAAGTGCAATTTGAAGTAGGATTGGAGTTATTAGTATATCTGACACCACCTTATGCAGAGAGATACCAAAGATGGTTTCCACATTTTGCATGGGCATCATCACCAGAGAGATCAATACAGAGATCAATGATTGGTTTTGACTGCAGAGCGCATGCAGTGTGTAGATTGGCTCAGGGTCCTCTTACTTAGAAATTCCATTGAATTCAATCAAACATGCACTTTAACATTTGCAGTCACTTGATGTTGGATAGTGGACATGATTTAGATAATGTCATACAGCAATAAAGATGGCTTCCAAAGATGGCCGCCATGCATCTACTCAATGGACACACACATGGACTAGAAGAAGAGCTCACTCGTAGTACATCTTCCTTTCATACAACATAATCATTTTACCCCGAAAGACAAKGCCAATGTTAGAATATTGCCTACTTTCTACGTGAACACTTGTTCTCCAGTGAGAATGCAAGGTGGTCTTCTTCTCTAGAGTTAACCCTCTTGTGCCAGTTTCTCTGAAAGGAAAATTATGAAATGATAATGGTCGTATATTTGGAAGATATTTGGTCAGCGCTGGTGTGATACTGGGATTTACAGATATTTGTTTATAGCATCTCAGGATATGGCTCACATTGTTCTTGAAGCAATGCATTGCTTTTATTGATTGTGTTTTGTAGGTGAAATGCAAATGTAAAAATGTGTGTCCTACTGTGTTTATATTCCTATTATAGAAAGGCTCTATAAAACAGACATTAGTCATTACTAAGGTACTTTGATGTTCTCATAAAAACATATAGTACTAATGCATCGATCACACCAATAGCGTCATTGCATTTTGTTACACCAGAAGTACATTCATTTCCAATGGAACGCTGCGTGTGCCTTGCAGCATCGCAGGCAGTTGCACTGCGTTCTGTGTGGTGCATACGTTGGATTTATCGAACGTATGCGTTAAACTGTATACGTAGACGACTTGACAGAAATGGTAGCAGAAGGTGAATGTTGAACTTTTGTTGAACACATATCCAGATGATGCTGCGTACCATTTTGCGCAATGATGGTATAGGTGTGGTCGAGGTGTAAGATACACTAATATTGATCTTTTATCCTTGGATATCAAATGGATATCCTTGGATATCAAATCAAATTTTTTTTTTTACATCTATCTTTCAACTCATTTACTTTTACCATCGACACAATGGGAGTGAGTAATCATATTAAAGGCCATTGTCCATCTTTTACAGAAATGCTCAATTTGCAGCTTAAAGCCTAATTTATACCTTACACAAATATGCAACACAAGAATGCAATTAACTATGCATGCAATAAAGCCCACTTCAACAGGCTTACTGCAAGGCCATGTAGCAGATAAGTGCTACCCTTTAAGTGTTACACATCATACAGTATCACATTGTCACATGTAACACTTCCCAGTCCCAACATAGACAACCTCAAATGGCTGCCTTTAAAGGCCCAGTGTGTAGTCAAAAACGTGATTTWCCTGTTTTATATATATTTCCACAMTATGAGGTTGTAATAATACTGTGAAAATTGCTAAGAAGCTGTTTTAGTTTMTTTTTGACAATTTTAATGGAAAACAATCACAGTAAGCTACTTGTTACCCATAAATAATTTGATATTGAGATAAAAATGGCTACATTGGACCTTTAAGAATATTCTATTATAACTTATTTTAGCATTCTCTAGAGGCACTTCGTATGCTTCTATGAAAGTACCTGACAGTGCCTCGTCAACTCGAATCAGTTACACTGAACGTGTCAGTGGAGATCTCTATCCTTCCCCACCAGGCATTACATCAGTAGCTGGCTGGCTGTGCAGCCAGGTCAACTGTGATACAAGTCAGTATTCGACGTCCATCAATGTCTGAGGACGTCGGAAGATGACRTGGAACCRGCCTCTAGGGGCAACAGTGAGRGCTSWTACCTTCAAGTAGGTTTYGGTTTTRCTAGGGCGTTGTGAACGCGAATGGCAGATGGGCGTAAGCATCTGATTCGAAAGGTTGCAAGTTTTAATCTAGCAATAGAATGTCGTTTTTTATATTTTGTTTTAAACCTATCCAAAACCTTAACCCTTACCTTAACCATTCATAGTTTATGCCTAACCTTAAGAATTTTGAATAAATGCCTGAACTTAACCCTAACCATAAAAATTCAGCGTTAATGCCTAAACTCAACCTTAAACACTTTGAAACTTTACATTTAGAACAACTTCAAATTTGCCATTTGAGAAACATGGATCAACGTCTAATTCTGACGTGAGACTTTGAGAGCTGGTTGAGCCCCTCCGTACATGCATAATCAATACTTCTCGTGGCCATCTGTATGTGTGCAGCGACATGGACTGACCTGTGTCAAAACTCTATTAGAATTGTGCTCTGATGGGTGAAGATAACAACACTCGCTCCTAATCTAATTCAGATTGGATAACATGGCCGTCTGCTTGGCATGTTAAATGGTGTTTGTGAGGACACAAGGTATACAAGGTCTTTCACGGCACCAGGTGCCTACTAAATAGCCTTTCTAGATAATTGAGCAGWTTACTGAGCCCTCATGTTATCAGTGCTTGTATTTCAAACTACTAAACTACTTCCCTGCATAAAACATAATTACTTGTTATAAGGATGTGTGAATCCCTATTTAGTTTCGTTGTTAACTAATTATATGTTTATATGTTGAGATGTGTCTGTAAAAGGCAAAAGCTACTGCAATTAATTGACACTGTAATTTTCTCTCTCTCATAGGAGCTTACAGACCAAATGAAGGCTTTTGTACAGGAATATGAGAAAAATACAGATGCCAAAATTGGAATTGTTGAGGTAAGAGTCTACATAAACTCATGATGCAGTAGGTTAAGGCCCACCTAGAAGTTGGGACTTTCAGGGACACCGGATCTTGAAACACTGCCAGGTTTAGAGGGGGCTTCTCCCTCTATGAAAGGTGTTCATTTTTAAAGACAGTCAATTTAGCCATGCAGGGTCAAGTGGATTCATATCTCTGCTATAGATGGATACTCTGAAGCTTTAGCTGACAGACAGGCTCATTCAGCTGTACACCAACGCACGCAAACACACACAATGATTACACAAACATAGAGGTAATACGCATAATTTGAAAGTGGAAATAACATCTATTGTGTTTGGAATACGAGATTGCCGTTTAAATTAGATTCTTCAGCAGCATGATGGAAGRACAGGAGTCCTGTTTGAAAACACATTTTTGTCATGGGGTGTTTCAATGCCCCCGGAATGGTTCAATTGCTGCTGTCTGATGGCTAGTCTAGCGGGAGTAGTCTGAAAGTTTAGGCTGAGTCTCAAACCGGATTTACATTGCATTTCTCAGCAGCTAGCTGTGTTTGCTCACGGGAAAAACTGGTGGAATCAATATTGTTTTTCACGTTATTTAAAAAAAAAATGTGGCAGACCAGGGGGTTTGACGTTTACACAGATCAGACAGACACAAGTGTGATACCTCAGTTTCAAGGGTGTTTATTTGAAAAAGTAAAGAATCCGATCTCCTTCAGGAGACCTCTTCCAGGTTACCACCTTCTGGGCTCCGTTGAAYGCTGTCTCTTCTGGGGTAGAGACACCGAGCCCCTCGGTTCTAGCAGACCGTGAGGACGTCTGTCCGGTAGCAACCTCTCACTAMCTCCAACCCTCCCGTGTGCTGCCCTCCTGAAAGCTTTATGGGCCCGTTACAGCTGGTGAGCAATCAGCCCCTTGATTACTCACCAGCCTCAATAAGGGGCTGATTGCTCACCAGCCTCAATCAGCCCCAATTAGTCCTGGCCGGAGGACCCATTGAGACCTGGCACATCTAGCARAGGGAGCCACCGTCGCATGATGTAGACTCTGTCTGTCACCAGGCCTTGACGAGTCTCCCCCTGGTGGTTTTGTCTGCTGTACACCACACAAGAATCACCTGGTGACTCRATCATTTGKGTCCTTTYCCCTGGCCATCCAGACCAGGGGATCATGGTCCGTGACCAGGGTGAAGTGGGTGCCCAACAGGTAATACTTAAGAGTGTCTAGYGYCCACTTCACCGCTAGACACWCTTTCTCGACAATCGAGTACTTATTTTCTCAGGGTATCAACTTCCGGGTTATGTACATGATGGGGTGTTCCTCCCCATCATGTACCTGGGACAGGACGGCCCCTAGTTCCGTGTCGCAGGCATCCGGCTGCACCAGCATCGGTACTTGGAAATCGCGCGTCACGAGAATTGGGAGCACAGGACTTTCTTCAGGCACCTGAACACCGCTTCGGTCTCATCCGACCACTTCACTGTTTTTGGGAGGTGGGCACTGGTCAGATCGATAAGGCTATAGCCGCAAAGTTGGGGATTAACCAGCTATAGTATCCCGCCAGCACAGGAAGGATGTTCCCATGTCTGATCAAATATCCCGGTACTTCACCTCTCGACCCAGCTTGCATTTCTTGGGATTCGCTGTCAATCCGGCCTGCATGAGCACATCCAGGACCGCCTAAGGGAGCGTAAGGTTTCTTCCACACCTTGGCTGTGGATGATGATGTCATCCAAATAGGCCGCTGCGTACTTGTGGTGGGTTCGGAGGCTCGTTCCATCAGGCGCTGGAACGTGGGCAGGGCTCCATGGAGACTGAACGGGGGACCCGATATTGGTATAAGCTGTCCGGTGTCGAGAATGCTTTTCCCAGGAGGAGGCTGCCAAGGGTACCTGCCAAATACTTGGTCAGGTCCAGGATGTGATGTACTGGACCTTTCCCAACCGGTCGATGAGCTCGTCCCCCCTTGGAAAACACGGCGGTGTGCCGATCGATGACCGGGGGGGCTTGCTTTCGGGCGGACTCGAGGTCCGCATTGCTCGAGACCACCACTGGTCCCGTCGACGTCGGGTTTTGACCACAACACGGCCAAGGCTGTCCTCACGTGCCACCTCTTCAATAGGTTTCATGTGGTAATCTGTTGGCATCGATTCATTCACAGAGCATCCACAATCGACTAAACCACGTGTCATTTACGGGTCCCAGCTTCTCTGTCACCTCGTACGGTCCGTGCCATGTTGCCAGGAACTTACTTTCCGCGGTAGGGATTAAAACTAGCACCTTCTCACCCACATGGAACTCTCGGGGCTGGGTACCCCGATTGTAGACCTTGGCTTGGGCRCACTGGGCCTTYGCCATATGTTCCCTTACCACTGGCCATATGCCTGTCATCCGCTCCCTCATCGTCTCTACGTGTTCCACCACGCTGCGTAAGGGGGTCGGCTAGGCTTCCCACACCTCCATGGCGAGAYCCAGTAGGCCGCTTGGTCTCCTCCGTAGAGGAGTTCAAAARGGGAAAACCCAGTGGAGGCCTGGGACACTWTCAAGTTCGGATCATCCCACTGGAAATTGAAGAGGGGCAGCATGGGCTCCTCCTCCGGTTGTTCACCAGGTGAGGTTGGTTCCGGCACCCCCTCAGACCCCCAACTCCGGGTCCGTAGACACAGGGTTGGCAACCGCTTGCTTCCGGGCCGCGCAGGTGACGGTCCGTCCCCTCTCTCGTCGGTCGCCAGCTCATACTCTTGTTCCCAGCTCGTGCCTCCACAATGCTGCSAACAGCGAACAATCTCGTYCCACGAGRAGGGATACCGRCAACTCAGGTACGACACCCTCCAGCATCTGGCAGCTCCCTTGTGGCATCACGATGGTGGCCTGCCTGGTCGAATAACGCTTGGTGTCGCCGTGGACACAGGAGACGGACACAGCGTTATCACACTCCCGGAATCCAACAGAGCGTGTGTGTCGTGACCATTGCCTTTCACCGGCACCATGGTTACTGGTGGTTCACTGTGGGCCCAACATGAGGTGAAATAGTTTACTGCATGGCCAAACTAATCTCCAGGGCCCGCTGATGACATTGACTCCTCTTGACCCGGKMAATTCCATGCGAGGTGTTCCCGRGCGCCACACTCAAAACACCTCCTTTGGTCTTCATCCACCTGGGGTTGTTAGCGGCGGGTCGACTCTCCCCCGGCTGTCTCTCCGCGGGTGTGCAGTCCCATAGCCCAGCTGACTGTCAGATTGGGGAGTACGGTGGTGGGGTCATCCTTCTGTCCCCTCCGACAGACTTGGCCTGCATCCCCTTCAGCAGGRCCTCTGTATTCTGGTGCGTCTCCACAGCTCACAAGAGGTCCTCCAAGGTCTGGGCGCGTAGGCWCGCCGGCCTCTTCATGTGAGGTAGCGCCATTAAGAAGCGGTCCACGACCCCATTGTTGATAACAAGGAGGATGGCTACGTCGGTTAGGAGCCATGCCCTGGTGATTCACAGTAGGTCGCTCATCTGGGCTCGTGGGGGAAGCTTCGGCCACAAACCTCCATTGAGATGTGTCTGTTACTTGAACTCTGTGAAGCATTTATTTGGCTGCAATCTGAGGTGCAGTTAATGCCGATTTCTGAGGCTGGTAACTCTAATGAACTTATCCTCTGCAGCAGAGGTTACGCTGGGTCTTCCTTTCCTGTGGTTGTCCTCATGAGAGACAGTTTCATCATAGTGCTTGATGTTTTTTGCGACTGCACTTGAAGAAAACTTTCAAAGTTCTTGAAATTTTCCGGATTGATTGATATTCATGCTTAAAGTAATGATGGACTCTTTGCTTATTTGAGCTGTTCTTGCCATAATATGGACTTGGTCTTTTTCCAAATTTGGCTATCTTCTGTATACCACCCCTACCTTGTCACAACACCAG
>NC_036863.1:29559428-29563044 GCF_002910315.2 Salvelinus sp. IW2-2015 | reverse complement strand
CTGATTGGCTCAAACGCATTAAGAAGGAAAGAAATTCCACTAATTAACTTAACAAGGCACACCTGTTCGTTGAAATGCATTCCAGGTGACTACCTCATGAAGCTTGTTGAGAGAATGCCAAGAGTGTGCAACGCTGCCATCAAGGCAAAGGGTGGCTACTTTGAAGAATCTCAAATATAAAATATATTTTGATTTGTTTAACACTTTTTTGGTTACTACATGATTCCATGTGTTATTTCATAGTTTTGATGTCTTCACTATTATTCTACAATATAGAACATAGTCAAAATAAAGAAAAACCCTTGAATGAGTAGGTATGTCCAAACTTTTGACTGGTACTRTACGTTGGCTATGACCTTCCCTAGAGTAGTGTCAARGAAGTTGTGGAATAATGAAGTTGGATTGATGTGCACTCTGAGTGATAAGAAAGGGGGATCAGAATTCCAGACGTATGCTTGAGGTTCTAGGGGTCCGAGGTTAATGTGGGGTCAGAGATCAGACAACCTAGAGTATATTTCACACCTAGTCGTGCTCAACTTTTTATTAACTGAATCATGTCTTCGTATTAGTATGCATGCCAATACACACCCACATGTATTTTCATTACCTTGAACCATCAGGTACACATAGGCACCAAGACCCACACATTCACCCCCCTCCACACAGATGCAAACCACAAACCTCCTTCAAACCTCAATAACCTAACCTAAATTAATAGTTAAAAGACATTACAGGGTTAGCTTTGCCCGTGAGTGTTTTGATAACGATGACACTGTCAACAGCCAAGCACTTTACTGCAAGACCTAAGAGGTAGTTTGGAAAGTGTATCATAGTTAGCAGGGGTTTTTTTTCAGTATGCATGAAACCGAATGATTTAGAAAACACAAACCATTTAAGAATTTAGTTGTACTCTGTGTCATACAGTCAGGTYCAAAATTATTGGCATCCTTGATAAAGATGAGAAAAAATTCWGTATAAAATAAATACAAATATTGAGCTATACACTCTATCTAGAACCTAAAAAGGGTTATTTGGCTCTCCATAGGATARCCCTTTGAATAACCCTTTTTGGTTCCAAGTAGAACCCTTTYGGTTCTATATGGAACCGAAAAGAGTTTAACCTGGAACAAAAATGTTTAGCAAACTCCAGGTGTTAACATTTCTMTGATGACATGAAAATAGATATCTTGGTCAGGGAGATGACCAAGAAATCAATGGCCACTCTGACAGAACTACAGAGTTCTTTGGCTGAGATGGGAGAACCTACCAGAAGGACAACAGTCTCTGCAGCACCTCACCAATCTGGGCTTTATGGTAGAGTGGCCAGACGGAAGCCATTCCTGAGAAAAATACACATGACAACACGCTTGGAGTTTGCCAAAAGCCACATGAAAGACTGAGATAATTGAATCCCATTGAAAATCTGTGGAAAGACTTGAAGATTGCTGTTATGCTCCAGCTCCTTCAAGTTGAATGGGTTCCACTGGTGTACAGCAATCTTTATGTCATACCACAGATTCTCAATTGGATTGAGGTCTGGGCTTTGACTAGGCCATTCCAAGACATTTAAATGTTTCCCCTTAAACCACTAAAGTGTTGCTTTAGCAGTATGCTTAGGGTCATTGTTGTGCTGGAAGGTCAACCTCCAGTCTCAGTCTCAAATCTTCTGGAAGACTGAAACAGGTTTCCCTCAAGAATTTCCCTGTATTTAGCACCACCCATCATTCCTTCAATTCTGACCAGTTTCCTAGTCCCTGCCAATGAAAAACATCCCCACAGCATGATGCTGCTGGTGATGAGAGGGGTTGGGTTTGCCCAGACATAGCGTTTTCCTTGATGGCCAAAAAGCTACATTTTTATCTCATCTGACCAGAGTACCTTCTTCCATATGTTTGGGGAGTCTCCGTTGGCGAACACCAAACGTGTTTGCTTATTTTTTTCTTTAAGCAACGGCTTTTTTTCTGGCCACTCTTCCGTAAAGCCCAGCTCTGTGGAGTGTACGGCTTAAAGTGGTCCTATGGACAGATACTCCAATCTCCGCTTTGCAGCTCCTTCAGGGTTCTTTGTCTCTTTGTTGCCTCTCTGATTAATGCCCTCCTTGCCTGGTCTGTGAGTTTTGGTGGGCGGCCCTCTCTTGGCAGGTTTGTTGTGGTGCCATAATTCTTTCCATTTTTAATAATGGATTTAAGGGTGCTCCGTCAGATGTTCAAAGTTACGGATATTTTTTTATAACCCAACCCTGATCTGTATTTCTCCACAACTTTATCACTGACCTGTTGGAGAGCTCCTTGGTCGTCATGGTGCCGCTTGCTTGGTGTGTTTGCAGACTCTGGGTCCTTTCAGAACAGGTGTATATATACTGAGATCATATGACAGATCATGTGACACTTACATAAAGTCAATCTGTGTGCAATCTAACTAATTATGTGACTTCTGAAGGTAATTGGTTGCACCAGATCTTATTTAGGGGCTTCATAGCAAAGGGGTGAATATATATGCACGCACCACTTTTCCGTTTTAAATTTTTTGAAACAAGTTTTTTTTTCATTTTACTTCACCAAATTGGACTATTTTGTGTATGTCCATACATGAAATCCAAATAAAAATCATTTTAAATTACAGGTTGTATTGCAACAAAATAGGAAAATCGGGGATGAATACTTTTGCAAGGCACTATATATGTACACTCAACATAAACTGAAAAATGTAATTATTTTATACTAACACAGTTTCTCAGAGAGATTTTGTTTAACAAGTAATACTTTTTTTCACAAGAAAATAGGGGTCAAAATGATTGGCACCCCTGTTTTCAATACCTCACCTTGCGAGGATAATGGTACTGAGCCTTTTCCAAAAATGTTTTATGGATTAGAGAACACATTGGAAAGCATCTTAGACCCTTTCTTCATACAGATCCATGATATCCTTCATCTGTCTGTATGGACCTCTTCAATTCACACCAAAGGTTTTGAATGGGGTTCAAGTCCGGAGACTGAGATGGCCATTGCAAAATGTAGATTTTTGTGGTCAACTAACCATTTCCTTGTGGATTTTGATGTGTGCTTGGGGTTATTGTCTTGCTGGAGATCCACTTGTGGCCAAGTTTCTGCCTCCTGGCAGACACAACCAGGTTTTTGGCTAAAATGTCCTGGTACTGGGTAAAGTTCATGATGACATTGACCTTAAAAAGGGCCCCAGGACCAGTGGAAGCAAAATAGCCCAATAACATCAAAGATCCACCTGCATATTTACAGTAGGTATGGGATTTTTGTGCATATTCATATTTTTTGAACGCCAAACCCACCACTGGCGTGAGTGAAACCCACCACTGGCGTGAGTGAAACCCACCACTGGGTGAGTGAAACCCACCACTGGCGTGAGTGAAACCCACCACTGGCGTGTGTGAAACCCACCACTGGCGTGTGTGAAACCCACCACTGGCGTGAGTGAAACCCATCACTGCGTGAGTGGAAACCCACCACTGGGTACTTGTCCGTTTGGTCAGACGGCTGGCTCTAGGCAGAGTCTGGGTAGGTCCATATTTTTCCATTTCCCAATGATGGAGACCACTGTGCTCTTGGAAACTTTCAACACTTTAGAAATAGTTTTATACCCT
>NC_036863.1:29505651-29557200 GCF_002910315.2 Salvelinus sp. IW2-2015 | reverse complement strand
TATCCGCCGCTCCCCATCTAATTTAACAGAGCTTGAGAAAATCTCCAAATCCAGATGTCGCTATAAGTGCGATCAAAGCTGATACAGACATACCCAAGACGACTCAAAGCTGTCATCACCCCAAAGGTGCTTCTACAAAGTATTGACTCAGGGTGTGAATACTTTTGTAAATTAGATATTTCTGTATTTCATCTTAATAAATTTGCAAAAATGTCTAAACATTATCACTTTGTCATTATGGGGTGTTTGTGTAGATGGGTGAGGGGGAAAAATCTATGTAATCAATTTTGAATTCAGGCTGTAACCCCCCTTTTGGCATTCTTCCTATTTTGTTGACTTACAACCTGGAATTAAATTAATTTTTTAGGGGTTTGTATCATTTGATTTACACAACATGCCTACCACTTTGAAGATGCAACATCTTTTTGTGAAACAAATAAGAGAAAACAGAACTTGAGCGTGCATAACTATTCACCCCCAAAGTCAATACTTTGTAGAGACACCTTTCAGCAATTTCAGCTACAAGTCTTTTGGGGTATGTCTCTATAAGCTTGCACATCTAGCCACTGGGATTTTTGCCCATTCTTCAAGGCAAAACTGCTCCAGCTCTCTTCAAGTTGAATGGGTTCCACTGGTGTACAGCAATCTTTATGTCATACCACAGTTCTCAATTGGATTGAGGTCTGGGCTTTGACTAGGCCATTCCAAGACATTTAAATGTTTCCCCTTAAACCACTAAAGTGTTGCTTTAGCAGTATGCTTAGGGTCATTGTTGTGCTGGAAGGTCAACCTCCCAGTCTCAGTCTCAAATCTCTGGAAGACTGAAACAGGTTTCCCTCAAGAATTTCCCTGTATTTAGCACCACCCATCATTCCTTCAATTCTGACCAGTTTCCTAGTCCCTGCCAATGAAAAACATCCCCACAGCATGATGCTGCTGGTGATGAGAGGTGTTGGGTTTGCGCCAGACATAGCGTTTTCCTTGATGGCCAAAAAGCTACATTTTTATCTCATCTGACCAGAGTACCTTCTTCCATATGTTTGGGGAGTCTCCGTTGTGCGAACACCAAACGTGTTTGCTTATTTTTTTCTTTAAGCAACGGCTTTTTTTCTGGGCACTCTTCCGTAAAGCCCAGCTCTGTGGAGTGTACGGCTTAAAGTGGTCCTATGACAGATACTCCAATCTCCGCTTTGCAGCTCCTTCAGGGTTATCTTTGGTCTCTTTGTTGCCTCTCTGATTAATGCCCTCCTTGCCTGGTCTGTGAGTTTGGTGGGCGGCCCTCTCTTGGCAGGTTTGTTGTGGTGCCATATTCTTTCCATTTTTTAATAATGGATTTAAGGGTGCTCCGTCAGATGTTCAAAGTTACGGATATTTTTTTATAACCCAACCCTGATCTGTATTTCTCCACAACTTTATCCTGACCTGTTGGAGAGCTCCCTGGTCGTCATGGTGCCGCTTGCTGTTGTGTGGTGTTGCAGACTCTGGGTCCTTTCAGAACAGGTGTATATATACTGAGATCATATGACAGATCATGTGACACTTACATAAAGTCATCTGTGTGCAATCTAACTAATTATGTGACTTCTGAAGGTAATTGGTTGCACCAGATCTTATTTAGGGGCTTCATAGCAAAGGGGGTGAATATATGCGCACCACTTTTCCTTTTAAATTTTTTGAAACAAGTTTTTTTTTTTCATTTTACTTCACCAAATTGGACTATTTTGTGGTGTCCATTACATGAAATCCAAATAAAAATTATTTAAATTACAGGTTGTATTGCAACAAAATAGGAAAATCGGGGATGAATACTTTTGCAAGGCACTATATATGTATACTCAACATAAACTGAAAAATGTAATTATTTTATACTAACACAGTTGCTCAAGAGAGATTTTGTTTAACATAATACTTTTTTTTTCACAAGAAAATAGGGGTCAAAATGATTGGCACCCCTGTTTTCAATACCTCACCTTGCGAGGATAATGGTACTGAGCCTTTTTTTCAAAAATGTTTTATGGATTAGAGAACACATTGGAAAGCATCTTAGACCTCTTCTTCATACAGATCCATGATATCCTTCATCTGTCTGTATGGACCTCTTCAATTCAAACAAAGGTTTTGAATGGGGTTCAAGTCCGAGACTGAGATGGCCATTGCAAAATGTAGATTTTTGTGGTCAACTAACCATTTCCTTGTGGATTTTGATGTGTGCTTGGGGTTATTGTCTTGCTGGAAGATCCACTTGTGGCCAAGTTTCTGCCTCCTGGCAGACACAACCAGGTTTTTGGCTAAAATGTCCTGGTACTGGGTAAAGTTCATATGACATTGACCTTAAAAAGGGCCCCAGGACCAGTGGAAGCAAAATAGCCCAATAACATCAAAGATCCACCTGCATATTTTACAGTAGGTATGGGGATTTTTGTGTCATATTCATATTTTTTGCACGCCAAACCCACCACTGGCGTGAGTGAAACCCACCAGGCGTGTGTGAAACCCACCACTGGCGTGTGAAACCCACCACTGGCGTGGTGAAACCCACCACTGGCGTGGTGAAACCCACCACTGGCTGTGGTGAAACCCACCCCACGGCGTGGTGAAACCACCACGGCGGAACCACACGCAGTGCGTGAAACCACACTCATCATCGTAACCCAAGGCGTGCGCTGAAACCCACCCACATGGCTGCGTGCTAACCCACCCACTGCGTGCGCTGAAACCCACCACTGCGCGTGCGTGAAAACCACCACTGGCGTGCGTGAAACCCACCACGGCCGTGGTGAAAACCCACCAACTAGCCGTGAGTTGAAACCCACCACTGGCGTGCTGTGAAACCCATCCCCAGATATATGCCTCATCACAATTATAGCTCAGAGATCTACAGACAGTTCCTTGGACTTCATGGTACAGCTTCTGCTCTGACATACACTGTCAACTGTGGGACCTTATATAGACAGGTGTGGTTCTTTCTAAATCATGTCCAAACCATTGAATTGGCCACAGGTGGACTCCAATCAAGTTGTAGCGACATCTCAAGGATGATCAAAGGAAATTGGATGCACCTGAGCTCAATTTAGAGTCATAGCAAAGGGTTGTTAATACTTATGTCAATTAGTTATTTGTGTATTTCATTTTCAATACATTTGCTAAACTTTCTAAAAACATGTTTTCACTTTGTCGTTATGGGGTATTGTGTTTAGAAGGGTGAGAACTTTTCTCAATTTAATCAATTTTGAATTCAGGCTATAACACAACACAAYGTGGAATAAGTCAAGGGATATGAATACTTTATGAAGACACCGTAGCTCAGTATTTGTATTTATTTTATACAGTCTTTTTTGCTCATCTTTATCAAGGGTGCCAATATTTTTTTACCTGACTCTACCTCCCAGACAGCAKTGCATTTAAAATGTGTCTGCTATAGCAGGTGTTGTTGTCAAAATGATCTTTCTGCTTTTGCTTCATTTCCAGAACTTTTTGAAAGATCTTCTTCAGAAGGCTAAGAAACCATATGACGAAAAGAAGTTAGATGAGTATACACATACCACAGTAAGAATATAGYKTATACTTATGCAGCTAGCCTCAGCAACAACATTGAGAAGACTGTAGCTAAATGGCTATWACAAATAGCTCTGTACAGTATAGTCCTTAATTTTCTGTTTTGTAGAGATTTAATTTGTTTATTTTTATCTTCCAGCTCAAAATATTCGACTCAAACCACGATGGGAAGTTGTGTTTGGCAGAAATGGCGAGGTCTGCTTATGAAGTTTTCTCCTGTGTGATATGAATGATATATCTGTCTACACATCGTGCTGTTTATGGCCTGAACACAAYTCTTCCAATGTGTGTTTTTTTTAACAGGCTGCTACCGGACGAGGAGAACTTTCTACTCAAGTTTCAGGTTGGTGGTTATTCCCAGAGTAAATCCAAGAGGGAATTGGAAAAAATCAGATTGACCTTGACTCATTTGTCTCCTCTCCCTCTATTTTCCTCCCCCTCTCTCTCATCTTTCTGTCACAGAATGTGAAGATGGTGAGGAGAGAGTTCAACAAGATCTTTGAGTTATACGATCAGGTACATTCCAGTAATACATTGTCATTATGCACCCTCTCAAAAAAAKAAGAATCACTCTCTGTTATGGCTTTTTGAATGTTTCAATGCATCTCAAGACACGGTATGAACAAGGACAGAAAGTGCTTCAGACAGTGCTAGTCTAGGCAATTGCTGCTCTCCAGGGATGCACTCCCTCAATCTTTCTCTCTTATCCTCTTTATCTATTTCTCCTTCTCTTTCTTGCTCTCGTTCTTTCCCTGTCTATCTTCCTATTGCCCTTATTTGTATGCACAATGGATACAGTACATGGCCCCCCCCCTGTCCCCATCACTCTTTCTCTCGCTATTACTCTCGCGCTCTCTCTCTCTTCCCCATCTCCATTTACCCCACCCTCTCCCTCTTTCCTCTCTCTCTCTCCCCCTATAATGTATGACTGTCCCTGGAGTAGGGCGGCGGGTCGGCCCATTCCTTCTCTCCGTGGCGGCGCCTGTGATCCATATTGACTGGCAGGTTCATGTTGCGTAGGCGGGCAGACAGGCAGGGAGGCTGGCAGGCAGGGAGGCTGACAGGCAAACAGWCAGGGAGGCGGGCAGACAGACAAGGAGGTGGGCAGGGAGGAGTTCTGGGCCTTGCTGTTATGTGACATCCAGACAGGTAATTGGAGCAGCAAATGACAACACATTATTTAGTTTGCCTGTAGAGCATTAMAGGACAATTAATCTGAGTGGCTGGCTGATC
The DNA here is from genome assembly GCF_002910315.2 of Salvelinus sp. IW2-2015. Lineage (NCBI taxonomy): Eukaryota > Metazoa > Chordata > Actinopteri > Salmoniformes > Salmonidae > Salvelinus > Salvelinus sp. IW2-2015. The sequence goes on along the minus strand of NC_036863.1, from coordinate 29,552,412 downwards.
ATGCTTTTACATTTGTTTTAGTCTTCGACCATACAGTAGAACCTGTTCCACATGGTTCCTGATGATGGCGYTCTTGTTGCCAACACAGAGGATTGATTGCTAGACTCTGTGGTACAGTATTTCTATTGTTCTGGATGGAGTTGTTCACACAGAGAACTCCCCTAAAGTGGATAGGGATATCCTTGTAAAGGTATCAGCGATGTGGTTATAATATTACTTTCGGGGCACACAAGCCAGTAAGCACACAGATGACCAAAAACAAACAGTTCAAATTCATGAATAGAAAATATGAGCAAATATCAGAAGGGCCCATGAACAGGCTGTTCAAATATACACATCTGTTCATTAGGCCTATTGTTTTGTTTGTTGACTGAGATTAGGCTTGTGAGATGCAACGTGGCATCATGTTGACACTGCATACCAAACCCAAAAGCGGGCTAAATGGTGTGACATTGTGTTTCTTGTGTGTCTCTCTCTGTCCTTTTCTCTGTCTCTCTCTCTCTCTGTCCCTCTCTCTGTCTCTGTCTCTCTCTGTCCCTCTCTCTGTCTCTGTCTCTCTCAGGATGAGAATGGCTATATGGATGAGAATGAGCTGGATGCCCTCCTCAAAGATTTGTGTGAGAAGAACAAGAAGGTGGGTTTCCATTCTGTTTAATTGATGGAGWAGAGCGGAGACTAAGGGCAAGATTCAATCAGTTCYGCCTTAACCCGCGATAATMGAGAAGAACTGCATAGCAGTCTCATTSTTTTTATGTAGGCGATGTCTGAGGTGTAACTGCGTTGGAGCTGTTAAGTCAGCAAGCGGCTCCCGGCGTTATACTTATCGMGGACATTGTCATTGGATGCGCCAAGTTGAATTAGTAATAAACCCACACCGCTAAAACACCAGCTATGCGGGTGTCAGCTTTCACTGGTTAACGCTTGATCTGATTGGATCTAGGTCTGAACAGTCCAAACAAATAAAAAACATTTCATCTTGAGACTTCAAATATCACAGAGGGCCTCGTTTGTTGCCTGTGGTGATATGATTGGCCTGAGGACAATCACAATACCTCTTCAAACAAACTAATAAGAGCATGCTTAGAACTGGACAGATATCCAATATCTCTGTCTCGGTCTGTCTCTCTGTCTCGCTCACTCTCTCTGTCTCTGTCTCTCTCTCTGTCTCGCTCTCATGTCTCACACTCTCTCTCTGTCTCCACTCTCTCTCTGTCTCGCACTTCTCTCGCTCTCTCTCTGTCTCTCTCTTCTGTCTCACACTCTCTCTCTTCTCTGTCTCGCCCTCTCTCTCTCTTGTCTGTCCTGTCTGTCTGTCTGTCCTGTCTGTCGTCTGTCGTGTCTGTCTTGTCTGTCTGTCTGTCTGTCTCGTCTCTCGTCTGTCGTCTGTTGTCTGTCTCTCTGTCTCTGTTGTCTCTCGGTCTCGTCTGTCTCTGTCTGTCTCTCTCTGCTCTCTGTCTGTCTGTCTGTGCTCTCTGTCTGTCTGTCTGGCTCGTCTGCTCTCGCTCTCTGGTCTCTCTCTTCTCTCTCGTACCTCTCACTCACTCTCTGTCACTCTCACTCACTCACTCCTCCTCACTCAGCTCTCTCGGATCAAAAAAAAAAAAATTCAATATATCAAAGCCATATGTGACCTGCATGTAGAGCCTACTCTTTTTTTTTGTGCAAATATTTTGTGTCCATCTTTATGAGCTAAGCTTTGGGCCGGCGACCATCTCAAAGCCGCGGGGGATTTTGAAATGAAAAAGTAGGGTCAATGTCAAATCTATAAAAGTCAAGGAGAAAAATGACAAGTTGGATATCTGCATCTGTTTCTTGTCTCCGACAGTGCTGGAAGTCAACAAAAATCCCCAGCATATAGACCGTTCGATTATGGCGCGCTATCGACGGGGGCAAGCTGTACAGGACAGAGCTAGCGCTGGTGCTCTGTGCATGAGGGACATTTCAGGGCCCCTGCACCCTTTAACCCCACTCCCTTTCCACCTAACCACACCCCCTCCATCCCCTTCCCAACCCGCCCTTTCCCTTCCCCTCACTCATGAAGGTGTTAAAGATACTGTCGCTTGAAACTCCATAGGGTTGTATTCTTTGTTTCAGTTTTTGCTTTTTCTTTCAAGAAATTCTATCAATATGCCAGTGACGTGTGTGCCCCATAGGCTAGGCACATTATGCAGGAGACATAGGGTGTCACCATACTTTTCAAACCTTTTGTTTCTATACTCTTTGTAAATGTACAGATTTTTGTAACAATGAGATTGATACCACCATTGAAAGTCCCTGTACTTTGTCCTCTCTATACTACATACTCCAGGACTGTAGCCTCTCATTGGCTGAAAGAGAGGGTGTGTCCCCTACCTTCCAATGACAACAATGTTTACCGTATTGTTAATTAATATCTCTTTGACCAAATAGTCAAACTACTAGTAACAATAACTTATACTATTAGAATTATATCCCTCCATTAGCCTAAGCAATATGTTACTAAAATGTTTCTGTAATGTTGTGCATGGAAACAAAAAATAATGAAAATAGCGGAAGAACAGTTCCGTGATGTGAGACAATTTTAAGCGATATATCGTTTTTGCAGTGCATGTTAGTTGCTGAAGGCTAGCCTTGTATGGAGGTACTACTGAATGGACAAGCACATATCTATCTCGGAGTTGTGTAGCCTAACCCCCGTGACCCCTGACCTGCCCTGTGTATAACGATGGTGCCAGTCTCTGATGTGCTACATGGACCTTTTTTTGCACTGTTAACAATGCCATGCCCCACCATGCTGGGCACCAGAAACACTGTGTAAGATGTAATAAAAACTAAATTCAACTACCCCAACTGTGTGCATCACTGTGTTCCTACTTGACTGACGAAGGGGGSAATTGACAATGTCAAGAACGATATGGATGACACAAAATAATTATTAATTTAATTTGAAAATAACAAAAAAACGTTATATACACGATTATACGATTTTTCACGCTCAACAGTTTCATGTGTGTATCAAGAATGGTTCTCCACCCAAAGGACATCCAGCCAACTTGACTCCAATGCTTCCCACAGTTGTGTCAACATGGGCCAGCATCCCTTGTAGAGTTCATGCCCCGACGAATTGAGGCTGTTCTGAGGGTTAAAGAGAGGGKTGCAAGTTGCAACTTAATATTAGGAAGGTGTTCCTAATGTTTGGTATACTCAGTGTGTGTATATATATATATTTATATAAGCTATATACAGGTGTCGTCAGATCTGGTGGACAGGAGAACAGAATTAACATAGGTATTTGAAAGCTATTCTGAACAGCACAATTAAGCTGTGCCTTAAACGAAGTCAGAGACTCTACAGCCCTGATATTGASTGGAAGTTCCACAGTCGAGGAGCCGCAAAACTGAAAGACCCTGTCACCCATAAATGTTTGTCTGCAGTGGGGATGCTGAACGGAGACGGACCTGGAGGTTTGAAGGGAGTGTGTRGGGTAGGACGGTAGAATGAGGTCAGACAAATACTTGGCTCCAGAGTTGTGGATAGCTTGGTAGGTGTGAACCAGGATTTTAAAGTCAATGCGTGAGCATATTGGGAGCCAGTGGAGGTTGAACAGCACTGGAGGGATGTGCTTACAGGGGGAGGTGAGGACACTTCAGGTGGAACTTCCTTAACCTGTGTGCCAATCTGTTTCTGCTTTGGCCAACTTGTCGTTGCAACAATGCAGCGTTGCTGAATGCAGAAACAGTCTGGTTTCGGGACAGGAGCTTTCAGTAGGCATAGGAGCACTTGAAGGTCAAAAGTTAACTGCTGCTTTATGACAGGCAGAGGGAAGCCTTAACCTTGTAAATCCCTGCATTGAGTGTAGAGGCATTGCTCAGTGCTCTGTCCCCCATGCACTATGCAGTGAGAGTTTAGACAGCAGGATGATTTTATCTCCTAATTGGGCAGCTGCTGGCATCTCTCTCCGAGTTGGTAAATGTATAGCGATGGCTTATCTGAGTTTAGCTGCAGTATGTTCTTGCCTAGTTAAATAAAGGTTAAATGTAGCAGGTGTGAAGTGTGTGTCTGTGTGTATGTGCCTAATGGAACTCTGGGACGYGAAAGGGTAGGGGTATGAAGTAGGAAGAGGGGAACACGCTGCATTATGGGAGAGCTAATTGTACTTAATCAAAGCAAGGTACTGTTCCACTCTATACGTTGATGTCTGTTTCCCTCGACACAGAACAGGCATACCCCTGACCTTAAAAGCATGGCCAAAGGAGAATCTGCAAACAAATTGGACACCGGTTCAACACAATTAAAGATGACAAAGGAATAACCAGATGAAATTGTCATTTTTTTTCAATTGGACATTTCCACAAACCTCATAGGATAGGTAAATAAAACTCCACCACATTTCATTTTCTCAGCTAAGTGTTGCTGACACCACAATCAGAGTAATAGTGTTTATCCTGGATATGCTGCAACCCTGTGAGACACATACACACAGCTTTAGCAGGAGGGTCAGTGAACTGGTGCTTTGTGTTGSATTGAAAGGACGTTTCCTCCGTTGTGCTTGTTTGGTGCTTGTCCTATGGCATCAGACACTGTCAAGCACCCTCTGTTCAGTGGGGGAGGACAAGGTCTGGTGGCGGAAAGGAGAAAATATGACCTGACAATCCACCACGCTCCAACTGTAAGAGAAGGGAGGAAAATGAAATAGAAAATGTAAGGATGAGTGGGGGAGGGGGTTCAGACAGACAGGGGGAAGAGGAATGAAAGGGAAAGAGTTAAAGGAGGTAAAGAAGGAGGGGGAAGTAGAACAGGGAGGAAATGGAGAGTATGAAAGATAACAGTAGTGTGACTTGCACAATACAAATAGAGATGKGAGGGAGTGGGGTTCTCTCTGTGCCTCTGTAGAGTATCTCACTGGCACAATGCCTACACATCAGAGTGAGACAGCTCCCCGCTATGCCTGACAATGAGACATGGACTACTTCACGTTTGGCGACATTTTCATTTAGCGTCATGTATGGTGTACCGATAAAAGGCTTAGGCCCAATTCCAAGGTTGTCAAAAATGCATCACGTCCTTCCTTGAGGTAACCAATCGGTATGTGATTGGATGCGTGAAGGCTGTTTCCATCCTTTTACTTTCACCAATGAAGCCTTGGCACATCAGTGATCAGATCAGTTACTTCAAAGAATATTAAAACACATTTACGAAGAATTTAAACGGTTCATCAATGATTATGCATTCGACAAGCTTTTCAACTTGCTACAAATCTCACTTCTGACCAAGAACATCTTATTTCGGTTATTTATTTATAACAGCTTAGCAGCGTATTAGATCCATACAAGCCTATGTGAGCGTTTAGACTATTGATTTGTCAKAGTAACTAAAATAATGATAGAGCAGCTTGGGAGGRAATGAATAGAGTCAATCCATCTAACGCTCTATGTCACATTAAGTGGCTGAGAATTATATAAGAATGCATCAGAGATATAAAATGTCTCCTGTCTTTTATTCAACATACTCCATACAGACAAATCCATGTAAARCTCACGTATTGTACACACAGAGCACAAGACAATCACTTAACAGCAATGAATAGCATTACTGGAGGTCAACTTAGATAGGCCATTGAAACATGTTTTTAAAAAAGAACAGAATTCATTATTTTCAAGGCATCATTGTAAAAACAAATGATAAACGTTACTGGCAAAATACCAAGTCAATCGTAGGAACGGACAGGTTTTTCAACCAATGAGAAGGCAGTTTTATCCAGGGAGTGCTGTAGCCAGTACAGTCGTGTACAGAATGACACAAATATTAATTTTCAAAAAGTCTGCTGCCTCAGTTTGTATGATGGCAATTTTTTGCATATACTCCAGACTGTTATGAAGAGTGATCAGATGAATTGCAATTAATTGCAAAGTCCATCTTTGCCATGCAAATGAACTGAATCCCCCAAAAATATTTCCACTGCATTTCAGCCCTGCCACAAAACGACCACAAAACGACCGATTCTCTCGTTAACACAGGTGTGAGTGTTGACGAGRACAAGGCTGGAGATCATTCTGTCATGCTGATTGAATTCGAATAACAGACTGGAAGCTTCAAAAGGAGGGTGGTGCTTGGAATCATTGTTCTTCATCTGTCAACCATGGTTACCTGCACGGAAACACAAGCCGTCATCATTGCTTTGCACAAAATTGGCTTCACAGGCAAGGATATTGCTGCCAGTAAGATTGCACCTAAATCAACCATTTATCGGATCATCAAGAACTTCAAGGAGAGCGGTTCAATTGTTGTGAAGAAGGCTTCAGGGCGCCCAAGAAAGTCCAGCAAGCGCCAGGACCGTATCCTAAAGTTGATTCAGCTGCGGGATCGGGGCACCACCAGTACAGAGCTTGCATGGCAGCAGGCAGCAGGCAGCTGTGAGTGCATCTGCACGCACAGTGAGGGCAAAGACTTTTCAGAGGATGCCTGGTGTCAAGAAGGGGACAAGCAAAGAAGCCACTTCTCCTCCAGGAAAACAATTCAGGGACGACTGATATTCTGCAAAGGTACAGGGATTGGACTGCTGAGGACTGGGATAAAGTCATTGTCCGCTGATGAATCCCCTTTCCGATTGTTTGGGGCATCCGGGAAAAAAGCTTGTCCGAGCAGAAGACAAGGTGAGTGCTACCATCAGTCCTGTGTCATGCCAACAGTAAAGCATCCTGAGACCATTCATGTGGTTGCTTCTCAGCCAAAGGGAGTGGGCTCACTCACAAATTTTGCCTAAGAACACAACCATGAATAAAGAATGGTAACAACATTCCTCCGAGAGCAACTTCTCCCAACCATCCAGGACAGTTTGTGATGAACAATGCCTTTTCCAGCATGATGGAGCACCCTTGTCATAAGGCAAAAGTGATAACTAAGTGGCTCGGGAACAAAACATCGATTATTTTGGATCCATGGCCAGGGAAACTCCCCAGACCTTAATCCCATTGAAAAACTTGTGGGTCAATCCTCAAGAGGCAAACAAACAAACAAACAAAAAACCCACAAATTCTGACAAAACTCCAAGCATTGATTATGCAAGAATGGGCTGCCATCAGTCAGAATATGGCCCAGAAGTTAATTGACACATGCCAGGGCGGATTGCAGAGGTCTTGAAAAAGAAGGTCAACATGCAAATATTGACTCTTTGCATCAACTTCATGTAATGTGTCAATAAAAAGCCTTTGACACTTATGCAAATGCTTGTAATTATACTTCAGTATCCATAGTACAATCTGACAAAAAATATCTAAAGACCACTGAGGCAGCAGGACTTGGTGAAAATGTATATTTGTGTCATTCTTCAAAATTTTTGCCACGACTAGAATCTCAGAGTGAGAACAAAAAGGTTATGATGTCTCTCTCTCTCAAAACCTCGCTCTAAATAGTTGGCCTCCTGATGAAGCCATTTTCTCTTCAATGCTGTGCCTACTGTTCCCATCCTGTCGATTAATCTCTGTTCTACAGTGAAGTTGGAAGTTTACATACACCTTAGCCAAATACATTTAAACTCAGTTTTTCACAATTCCTGACATTTAATCCTAGTAAAAAAGTCCCTGTCTTAGGTCAGTTAGTCACCACTTTATTTTAAGAATGTGAAAAATCAGGATAATAGGTAGAGAGAAGTATTTATTTCAGCTTTATTTCTTTCATCACCATTCCAGTGGGTCAGAAGTGTACATACACTCAATTAGTATTTGTGTAGCATTGCCTTTAAATTTTTAACTTGGTCAAACGTTTTTGGGTACCTTCCTCAAGCTTCCCACAATAAATTGGGTGAATTTAGGCCCCCTCCTGACAGAGCTGGTATAACTGAGTCGGTTTGTAGCCTCCTTGCTCGCACACGCTTTTTCAGTTCTGCCCACAAATTCTTGTATAGGATTGAGGTCAGGGCTTTTGCGTGGCACTACAATACCTTGACTTTGTTGTCCTAGCCATTTTGCCACAATGTGGAAGTATGCTTGGGGTCATTGTCCATTTGGGAAGACCCATTTGCGACCAAACTTTAACTTCTTGCTGTGTCTTGAGATATTGCTTCAATATATCCACATAATTTTCCTACCTCATAGATGCCATCTAATAATTTGTCATTTTTGGGCCAAACAGTTCTGATTTTGTTTCATTCATGAACCAGAGGCATTTCTCAAAAAAGTACGATCTTTGCTAACCCCATGTGCAGTTGCGCAAACTGTTGTCTGCTTTTTTTTATATGCCGCAGTTTTGCGAGCAGTGCTTCTCCCTTGTCTGAGCGGCCTTTCAGGTTATGTTGATATAGGGCTCGTTTTACTGTGGATGTAGATACTTTTGTACCTGTTTCCTCCAGCATCTTCACAAGGTCCTTTGCTGTTGTTCTGGATTGATTTGCACTTTTCGCACCAAAGTACGTTCATCTCTAGGAGACAGAATGCGTCTCCATCCTGAGCGGTACGAGGCTGCGTGGTCCCATGGTGTTTATACTTGGGTACTATTGTTTTACAAATGAACGTGGTACCTTCAGGCATTTTGAAATTGCTCCAAGGATGAACCAGACTTGTGGAGGTCTACAATTTTTTCTGAGGTCTTTAGCTTATTTCTTTAGATTTTCCCATGATGTCAAGCAAAGAGGCACTGAGTTTGAAGGTAGGCCTTGAAATCATCCACAAGTACACCTCCAATTGACTCAAATGATGTCAATTAGCCTATCAGAAGCATTCTAAAGCCATGACATCATTTTATGGATTTTTCCAAGCTGTTTAAAAGCAAGTCAACTTAGTGTATGTAAAGTTCTGACCAATTTGAATTGTGATACAGTGAATTATAAGTGAAATAATCTGTCTGTAAACAATTGTTGAAAAATGACTTGTGTCATGCACAAAGTAGATGTCCTAACCGACTTGACAAACTATAGTTGTTAACAAGAAATTTGTGGAGTGGTTTGAAAAACGAATTTGAATGAACTTCCAAACCTAAGTGTATGTAAACTTCCGACTTCAACTGTAGGTCAGAAACAGAGGGAAAGATTGTCTGTGCGTACAGTACCTGTGTGTCTGTGTATCCCTGGAGCATTAACAGTGGTAGAGTTAGTATCATGTTCCCATCTTGACTTCTTAGGATCCCTTGGTGCMCCTGRTCATGGTCTCCATCATAGCCCACTGCTCCTTAGTGACCTGACACACACAACAAGTTAAAACTAGCACAACCTGACCCACATATCCATAAACTAACATCTGTCATAAAATGAGGCTGATTTCCGCAACAGCTCAATTGCAATCTTGTTACTGAATCAATAGCTAGTCGCATAGCAGAACAGAGATTATGCAAAAGGTAGCAATGCTATCAAATTATCATTCTATGTTCATATGACTTTTTAGTGTTAAAGTTCCGGTCCTGACAGTGGAACAGGGTTTGCTCAGTTAGTTCCAGCACATACCCTCCTCAGATCATTGAATTCTCCTGCCATGGAGACATAATCTCCAACCTCCATTCGAAAGATCTGCARATAGAAGAGAATGCGCACAACTAAAGAGAAGAACACGATTTATGKGAATGTTGAGTCATCATTTTTCCCTTAGMCATAGTCCATCCCTATACCTGCATTGGTTAATCCTAGTGCACKTTGAATGTCATTTACAGTGAAGGACTTACTGCCATCTGCAATTTCCAGATACCCATTCTGCAAGGCAGGCATTCAGCTAACATAGTGATTGGTCTCCACTGCCTGCTTAGCTTATCAAGACAGACACACATTCTCTTACCGCTCCAGACAYCCAACAGGCATAGTCACTGCACAGGTAGGCTGCCAGATTGGCAATCTCTCCGGGCGTGCCCAGCCTGCCCACGGGTATCCTGCCGATCATGGCCTTCTCAAACATGCYCGTGGGATYGAGACGACTGAAGGCCCCCTACACAAAGAGAACAGGTCACAAAACATAGCTAATTACACATTCACAAGCCAAGATAAGACTAGAAAGGGAAAGATTTAAAGATTATTATTATTATTTTTTAAATGTCAACACAGTATATTTGTAAAGTTTCATGCCAGAGTTATGTCTGTTACCTTGGTTCTGATTGGTCCTGGCTGGATGACATTAAACCTCAAGTCGTACCTCCCCCACACCGCAGCCAGAGACCTGTGAAACAAACAGTAGTTTGTTTACATACGCACATACAATAACACACACAGGAAAAAAGGAAGAAAAAGACATCAAGAAGTACCACTACTGAATGTACTAATAAAGAGGGTCTAGTGTAGGCTCAAGGAATCMGTTTAGACTTGGGCCTAGGAGTGAGGCGTTACCTCCTAAATATTCTCATAGGTAATCACTCATAATTGGGCGTTCAGTCTAAGTCTAATATGATTGGAGGATAACTAGCTGCACCTAAAAACAAAATACATCTCGACTRTTCATACAGAAAAAGYTGAGGTGCCAAAAAGTAGATGCCAGGAGTGCTTTAGTCATTCCATGTCATTCTGGGAAYATTATAGTGAGAGGCGCCGAGGGTGGTGCTTGTTGAATTGATTCATTCCCTCTAGTTTCTTGAAACCCTCCGMACAAAAAACTGTAATGAAAGAATAGGATCTAAAAATAGGCTAGCTCTCCCGAGATGCCGGGCGCAATAAATGAGCAAATTTGGCTGCTGCTCTTCACAAAATAGAGGGGTCACCTTTTTTTGGTGTGAGCGATTTCATAATGGGGGGGGGGGGGGGGGGGTCCTTTATCGGATAATAGCGCTCATTCACACAGGGGGAAAAAACTGCATGAATGGGCCGACCAGCTATAGGTAACTCTCCAGTATGCCACTACACAAMCCCTATATGCTCCTCTGAGACCCCTCTTTCAATGTCACTGGGCAACCAGGCATTTTTATGCATGACACCCAAGCATGATGGGATGTTAATTGCTTAATTAACTCAGGAACCACACATGGGTGGAAAAACCTGCTTTCAATAGACTTTGAATCCCTCATTTACTCAAGTGTTTCCTTTRTTTTGGATTCAAGCGTAACATTAAATGGCATTCCAGCTAGTCTGGAACCCGCACACACACACTGTTTTACACAAAGACACACACACTGCAGTCACTTGTATAGGACGTCAAACATATCAAGGTACAAAAGGGATGTGATTGTGAGAGACACRAATAGTTGCCCCATTTATCMTTCCCAGTCCCCTGGGTTTATGGGGARACCTTTTAGTGTCATTAACTCTTTCAACRGGATTGATACGGACTAATATTGAGTGGGATCTTTCTTTCGGTAAAAGCCCTCAGAGGTTCATTATGAAGGTGTATTCTTCATTTGATAAGAGCATCCCTGTCTTCACATGAAAGGTGTCGGTCCCATTCRGGATTTTATTGGGTTCTCACACCCACTAATGGATTCACACGTGTGTGAACGAACAAGGTACACACACACACCCCATCCGTCTTCATTATTGTCTAAATCCTACTGGAGGGGGATCGGGAGAGAGAGACCCACTTTAATGTTAATTAAATGTTCCTGGACCTTCGTTATGCTAATGACTGCTTCTCTTTAAAAAYGCATTAGTGTTCATAAGGCGTTTGACAAGTGATAGAGCCAAATCTTTTCAAAYGAGGCCAGTGTGGATGTCTACGTGTGGTGGGTGCAATTCTGCCTCTGTTAAGGAGAYAAGTAATAGGGGTTACAGGTTGGTTTAAGACAGGGAAACGGGTCCTAAACCGGTGATAGGTTTTTGGTAGTGCCTCTTTGGAAATACTTACRTGCACAGAGTTTCCACTCCTGACTTRGCAGCTGCGCTGAGCACCACAAATCCAGAGCTGGTCTCTGCGTAGATGGTGGTGATGGCCAGAAACGCAGCACCTACAAACACAATGTGCGTAAATACCACAAAGAAACAAAAACATGTACAGTATATGCCCAGCAATATGTGTCCATGTGACATCATGTACATCCCTATAATTTACAACTGATCCCAGTTCAAACCAATTCATTATTCTCTTCATTAGACTGTCATAGGCTGACTTGTTCCTCCAATGACCTGAGAGCTGCGGTTAGTCATTGTACATTTCAATAGGCTTTTATATCCTGCACACTAAAGCTCAGGGGGCGGTAGGTAGCCTAGTGGTTAGCGCGTAGGGCCAGTACCGTAACTGAAAGGTTGCTACTGTAGATSGAATCCCTGAGCTGACAAGGTAAAAATCTGTCGTTCTGCCCCCGAGCAAGGCAGTKAACCCACTGTTCCCTGGGCGCCCGAAGACGGGGATGTCAATTATGGCAGGCCCCCGCACCGCTCTGATTCAGAGGGGTTGGGTTAAATGCGGAAGACACATTTCAGTTGAATGCATTCAGTTGTACAACTGACTAGGTATCCCCCTTTCCCTTTCATAAAACATGGTGGCTGTTGTGGGCCAGATTACGCCGCAATAGATTTAACACGAGTCAAGAGTTATTTCTAGATCAATAAAACAAACGAYATGGGGTAGTGAAGGAGATAGTTTGTCTGTGAGACTATTTAATCAAAGCCTGGAGCCAAGCTGCCAGATGAGCAGACAAAGCAACTTTCTTGTACTGTGATAAAAGCACATTTAGATTTATGTAGCCTAATTATTATTTTTGGCTCGCAGATTGATTTTGATGAACAAATCGATCAAATAAAAAATGTGCGGCCCTCCGTTGAATTTCAAAATCSTGATGTGGCCCTCAAGCCAAAAAGTTTGCACACCCCTGCAATAGAATATTCCTAATAGTATGAAAGAAGAACAGACACCTGGGTATCAATTCAAATATGCTTTCTTGCACTGTTGGAAGAATGGCTGCTTTGGAAAAACATCAGTTCAGATTGAATAGTGGCCCTAGTGTGATGGCATGTCTTTGTACTCCAAGGTAATTGCTTAATTGTGATTTGCCTAATTGCAGTGTTGAGGGCAGATGGAAAAGCCACAGAGAAGGGCTGGGATATTCAAATGAATAATAAAGCTTATCCACGCACACACGCACRCACACATTTTATAAATAGGCACAACAATGCATGAGAGCCAAGGCTTCTCCTATCCTCCCCTTACATATCATTGACCGTTTATCCAGGGACAGCTGAGAGAGGAGAAAAAAAAGAGGACGAGAATGAGAGGGTGCATGCATGCAAAGCCAAGAGTTGCTTAGGGCACAGGATAACAGGAGTGATGCTGGACTATGACCAAGTGAATGGAAAAGTGCTCAAGTATTTCATATTGAGGCTCAATCACTGTCAATATTACACACTTAAATAGAAGAGAGATTCATGTTACACTTACATCCACACCAATGTTCCGGGTTGATCCTCACTTGTTATACTACTGATCAAATGTTCAGGAGTTGTAGCCCAATTGTGAATCTTTACTGCCCCCTGGTGGCAGCACTACATAATACATTACAACACAAATAAATGTGGACGTGAAAGCTGATCCTAGATCTGTGCTTATGGGCTCCATCAGATAGCTCTGGTGCTTACCCTTCTCGGCCAGTATCAGCCTCTTGCCCAGTTCCAGGGTGAAGAAGGCTGTGCCGTTCAGGACAATGTCTGTGATGGTCCTCCATGCGTTGGCAGACAGCTTCTCTGACAGGGAGATGAAGTTCCCTGCAGCGTTGTTGATCACCACCTAGAGGAACGAGAGAGGAGGATATTTACCAAGCAAATGGAGTATTATTGACCAGTACATATAGAACAGCGAAGCGTACCACATTTCAGACAAAATCGTCTCTGATCTGTACCTATGTACATCAGGGAGACCAGCAACCTCCACCAGTTGGTCCACAGCAGCTTCAGTCTCACTCAATGCCCTGGTCCCAGTGCTGGACAACTGTTTAAGGAGAGTAAATGGGATAACACAAAAAAATGTATATTAATGAACCAGCTGAAAAGGGATGTTGTGAGTCACAGATTTTGATTTGATTCATTAGGATCCCCATTAGCAGATGCCAACTGGGGTCCGACACATAAAGAAAAAGACATTACAGACAACAACAAAAAAGACTTWAAAAAAAAACATTAACATGTAGTGTGTGTGTGCATCTATCAGTTACRCATACATGTCAGTAAATACACACGAGTACTGTTCGGTCACATGGGGAGAGGCGTTGTGCCATGAGGTGCTGCTTTATCTGAGGTTTTTTAACCAGGCTTGCTGTTCTCCTGCACTATATAAGAACKTGTACTTGTGCTATACTTAAACTTKCACATCTACAAGTAGCATAGAGGCCATTGAATTAAAAACKAGTTGTCTTTCCTGTCAAACAAATGCATTAGTAAGAGCAATTACTTATATTGATAAACACCACTGATGCACTCAACTCCTCCAACAGTGGGGGTGCTCACATTCCCAGTGGAGAGGGGACTGGGTGAAAGGTTGAGATGGTTACATGTCTGGCTGTGAGAACACACAGCAAGCTGCCTACACAGGTTCAGTATTTAGTTTAGTATGTGCTCTTGCATGAACATCACAAAAGTGGTCATATCGTCAACTGTCCCTACACTTCTCAGCAATGTATCTGTAGCATAACACTGGAACAAATGTAGATAGCTATGCCAGAAATATTGCAGAATGCACTCATGTCTGTCAACATCGGAAATAATGTGTAAGCTGCTGCACAGCTTTCCCATAGAAGCACATCTAGCTAGCCAACAAACAACAACCTGCTGCTAAACTAGCTAGCTAGCTAACTTACACAACAAATAAGAGTTTTTAATGTGATTTGGTAGTTATTGCATTCATCTCGGTGGCAATGTTTACCCGTCTATAGACAAGACTCTTCAACGGCAAGGTTAAATCAGTTTTAGATATTGATGACACCCGTCCCAGTAAAGTGGATGCCATGTTTTCAAAATTTGATTTGACTTTTGCCCTGATTTCCGTAAGGTAAAGGGGAGAGGGTTATTGAATAGAAAGTAGGTGGTTCCATGATCTTAGTCAGACTGTCTTGGGTCACTTTACGTATTTATAATACTTTTTCTTTCAATATCAGTGCAATATCCATATTATTTTGCATTCACGTATTCAATTTGATGTTGTCATYAAAGAAACCATTAAATATTTTATATGATTACCCTATTTCCGCATGTCAATGGTAAGGTCCATGATATGATGGCTATCTGTTACCGTAAACCTTGCATGACAGTTTTTTTAACCAACGTTTGACCATATTTTTAAGTTTATCAATTATAAGAATGACTACATCTTTAAATATATAAATAAACATAGTAAAACTATWGAAATATATATTTTTCTCTAAAAAATTCGATCAAATGAGCACATTTTATATTTAATGGCGCTTGTTATATGTACATTACTGTAGCCCAACCAACCATAATGCATGTGGACGGTTAATTTGTACACGAAGAGGCTAGCTACACTGTATGAAAAATAAAATACAGAAATTGGTTGCTGCAACGTTATTTCGATGGCGACAGTAGAACCCAAACTCATTCTTTTATTTAGCGGGAAACGCAAATCTGGAAAAGATTACGTGACGGATTTGATTCACAAAAGGTACTATTGACATACTGTTTACAAACCTATCAAAGCTATTATCGCTGAATTGGATGCTCTATCACATATTATATTCGTTTAACAATGTGGTTTATGTATAATTTCTATCAGACTAGGTCCAGATGTATGCTGTATCGTGCGTCTCTCGGGTCCTCTTAAACAGCAATACGCACAGGTTAGTACTTGTGTACAGTTGTGCTACATCATCCTGGTCGATCCTCGGTCTGCAGGCTTGTGTTCCAGCTAATACAACACTGAATTCAGATAATCGATCAGACATTAAGTGCTGGGCAGGAACAAAAGCCTGCATGCCCAGTTGGGTCTACAATACCCACTACCACTGTCTCTCTTTATATTACCCACTATGCCTACAGGACCATGGATTGGACTTTGATGAGCTGTTGGGAGCAGGTGAGTACAAGGAGAAGTACCGYGCTGACATGATCCAGTGGGGTGAGAAGCAGAGGGAGAAGGACCCAGGGTTCTTCTGTCGTGTGGCCATCAAGGAAGCCCAGCAGCCTATCTGGGTAAGATAACAAAATTCTCAATTGATCCACTGTTATGGGGAAACACACTACAAGCCAAGTCCCGCCACGTACAATTTATGTCAAACGCAAGTCTTTGAGTCAGKTCTTACTTGCTATTATTATTAGAAACTGACCATCTGCATATTTAGTGTTGGTGAACCTGACCAAATAACTTTTCCAGGCACTGCCTGATGAGCAGTTGAAGCATCATGTATTGTCCTCTACCATTATACTTTCTCTAATCTCTATTGTGCCCCAGATTGTGAGTGATACGCGGCGTCTGTCAGACCTGCAGTGGTTCTGGAGGGAGTATCCTAGTCAGTCTCGCTGTGTTCGGGTGGAGGCCTCAGAAGAGACACGGCGGGAGAGGGGCTGGGAGTTCACAACAGGTGCAATACCTACACTGATAGCATTAGTGGTATAATAATGTTCTTCACTTTCGGAGAAATACAATACCTCTTCAAYGACAATCAATTGAACACCACACCCTCTCTCTCTGCAGGWATAGATGATGCAGAGTCTGAATGTGGGCTCGACCAAGGAGTGGATTTTGATTGGATAATCAAAAATGAGGGCGATGGATCACAACTGGAGGAGCAGCTTGCTACTGGACTGCTCTCAATAGCCAAAGAAAAGGTGAAAGAAGACTGAATTGGAGGGGACATTACACAGCTGTAGGAACTTGCTGAAAGCTCTTGTTGGAAAGTGTAGTTGGGTTTACATTACACTATTTTCTGTGAAAATCCTTGAACATCTTTGTTACACTGAGGAGCAACAGAAAGTGAGAATATGTAGTATTTATTTCTCCGTGTTCTGTACTATCAACTAAGTAGCAGGGCAAGAATACTTCAATCTGATCAAACACCCAAACATGTACAGTGTGTATATTAGCACTGACCAATATGTGAATTTACATGGATCACACACAGGTAACTGCCAAAATAAAWCACTTGAGAAAATAAAGGATACAAAGTATATTGAAAGCTGGTGCTTCCACACAGGTGTGGTTTGAGTTAATTAAGCAATTAAAACATCCCATCGTGCTTAGGGTGATGTATAAAAATGCCCAGTAGCCCATTATTTTGGCTACCATGGCTAGAAGAGATGTGACTGTCACATTCATCCAATAAAGTTCAACACTTTAATAGCTGCCAAGGTGCATTGAAGCTTTTCTGGTGGCTCACTGCCCTATTAATTCACTATGTTGGGGTTTCCTTTATTTTGGCATTTACCTGTACTTCGTGATGTCCTCAACGCAGGAGGCAAATGTCATCAAGACCTAATGTGCAGATGACTTAATCTACTTATATAAGTGTCATATTGTGCCATTTTGTTTTTTTAGTCTTAGATTGTAAAATAGGCTACTAGAAAGTAGAGTTTAAGTTGTAAATAGCTAGAAGATTAACTGGAAACCTGGAAAGTGCACATATGTTGACCCATGGTAAAATTAGCGCAATACTGCATTACACACCCATTCAACAGAATTAAATGTACTAGACACAGACATGATCAATGTTCTAATAGCAGGGTAAGTGTTAGTTCGTAAAACATTTTGAAGTAGACATGAGGGAATTAATGTTCACATTTTAAAAGAGCAACTCCATAGCACTCAATTTCTAAATTTAGAGTTTATTGGAGTTGTCAAACTGAAGAAAATAAATGGRAAAAAATATTTTGGAATGTCAATACAAATCGTGGTTCTTTATTTTCTTTAAATTGTGTCCATTTGTGTGTCATGATTATTACAATGAAAACATTACTGTTTACACCCTTAGCGTCGAGTGAAAATTTCCAGTTAAACTTGATGCAATATTTTACTTTTTATTTCTATAATTTTATACGGTTTGCAGTTCACTTCATTTGCAGAAAAAAATAATTGTTTAATAGTCTATACTGATAAGTTTAGATAATAACCTTGTGTCCCTTCTCCATATTTATTGGCCCCTATGCTTCCATTTTGGCAATGGAATGCGTAGTGATTGGCTGATCACTCCCCTCCCCCACATCTTATCGGGAAAAATAACAATTAGTTTAAAGAACTAAGGCTGCAATTGGCTAGAATATCTGCATTCAATTCTGTCTGAAGCTATATGACATTTATATCCCTTCAATGACCTACAACTCATTCACATTTCCTGATCTTGAAGGGGGAAGTTAACTGGGGGAAAAACATTCAGTTTACAGTAACTTGTGACAATGGCCCTTCTCGGAAAATTACTCCAGATAAAAACAAAAATACAAATGTCATGCAACTAAACAAAACACTTCTCCCTTATAAGAAATAAACATGTCACCCCCCCAGACCATACTTGTAAATTAACACAAAATACTTGACAAAAAAGGTAGCACAGTTGTGGACCCTCTGGGCATTGGCACAGTAGAAAAGCAGTGCTTGTGTAAGGATGTTCCAGCAGAAGGTGAGTGGTTAGAGGRGGACAAGGGTTTGAGGCGATATGTTGATAGGGCAAGTGGTTCAGATGGGAATAACAGGGAGAGTTTATAATCAAATGGTGGTCCCATTCCAAAGGGAGACATAAGTAGGTAAGAGTTATTACCCTCACCACCTTCATRTGTGTCCCAGTGGACACCAAATATCACCGTAAAAAGGGTTCAGAAAAAGAGAGAAAAGCCTCAATGTATTTAAACGCTTACGGCTAAACAGCTAGCAGCCAAAGAAAGATCATAGGAATGGCCTCAAAACACAAATCACACCTGAGCTGGAATGTGAATATTACAAACCTGTRAGACACTTAAGATGTGAGTGCTTGAGTAAATGTTGCCCTTTTAAGACTAAAAGAATGCTATGAAGAGGCTATAAAAAAAAAAGATATAAAAGAAAAAAGGAGGGGGGATGCTTATCAGAAGAGCATCCGCAGATACTGGGGTGGAATGTGGGAGAGGCGGTCAGCCATTTTGGTCTACTGGGGAGAAATGTTTGGCTAGGTGTGGACTGAAGAAAGTGCTACCTTCACCAAAAACAATGAACAGCCCCCCCACCCCCCCGCTAAACACAGTCAGCCAGCACAGACAGAGAGAGGGCCAGAGGTGAGGTGGTGGAGGAGCCAATAGCCACTCAGAAGCTGTTGAGGTCCTCCAGGGTCTTGTCCAGGGTGGCGTGGATGTTGACATTCTCCTCCTTGGCGTTGGCTAGCGCATCTGTAAATCACACAAAGAAAGAATGAATGTAAGATAAGGATCCTCCTGATGGTGAGATGAGGACGTAGGAGGCAAGACATTGAGATGTTAAAGTGGTGTTTGAGTTTCCTAAGAGGTCTACTACACTATAGTGGAGCAACGCCAAGGGCAAAACCATGTCAATCGACATGACAAAACCTGATAGCATCAAATCAGTACATGACTACTTTGAAAACAATAAATCACATACATAAAAAAAAAAAAGGATAAACAAGGAATGAGTTCAGCTGTAGCTGACAGAAGAAGTAAGACATCTATTTCTGCAACTAAAAAAGATGGTATAGCACCTGGTCAGATATTGAAGTTGGAGATCCCCCTTAATACCAGGGGTCAACAAATATCAGAAAGTGCTTCCTGGTAATTCTAGCAGTACCTCAAAAGGGGAACTTAGACCAAATCATAACTTTTGAAAACAACTTCTCTATATAGTGACAGAACCAAATTTGTAAGCCTTAATCTGTAAAACAAAACCCGGGGTGACTAAGGTAAATTCTATGACATAGCTTCATAATTCACAAGGTCTCCATAGAGCAAAGAGAGCCATGTTGTATGCTATACATTGTGGAGGTTTGGAATCACCAGAGAATAATTCCCTATTTAACTACAGTATAAGTCACCTTGAAACAAACACACCCCGAGCTACTGCATGGCCTTATTTAGCTCTGACAGAGTGAGAACGTGGCAGAAATTTGTAGCATGACGAGATCTACTCACACTAACGTTAGAACATTTAATTTTAAAAGTCTGACCCGTCAGCCACATTTACAATTTAGGCCTTTAGCATACACCTTTATCCAGAGCGACTTACATTCAACTTCAAAAGCAAAGTATTTACTTCAGCACATTTCAGACATGGAATGCAACACAATGTSCTTTACAGAAGAAAAWATATATATAWAARMKSWRAWATWTWTAWAARMKYWRAWATWTWYMMCAYAACAAGATTTTCTTTTTAATTACAAACTCAACTAAAATGCACCCTAAGGAAAAGCTAAGCTAAAAATGTGTTTTAAGATGAGGGAAAAATGTATTCACCTTATTTGTTGGCCATGTAACAATTGTTTACTTAACGAACAGTAAGATCTGTCCTGCTAATGCTCTAGCACCCTGTAGCTAGTCTGGGTGTTGAGGACATGGGATCTACTAGAGATAGCTTGAAACTGACTTGTGTTGGTGATAAAAACCTAAAAGCTAGCATTCTATAGACAAGATGTGGTGTGTGTGACTCGAGATAGAGAGCCTGGAAGAGTTAAGAACAATGCCTCATTGTCTCATCTTCCTGGCATCTGGGAAACTAAGTAAAAGACCATCCTGTGTAGATAACCAAGGTGGCTTATGGGAAGGTTAGAAGAAGTGACTGACTAAGCAATCTTGGTATCAGCTATATAAAAAAAACTAAAGGCTAGACTCTCAGCCTAACAGTCAGTCAAGACTGGTGGGCTGACGGTCTCATTATTGCAATAATTAATCAATATTAAATAAAGATAATTGTTTGAAGAAATGACCAAGACTCTCTCAGTACTGAATATTCACGACAGATATTAGATACGTCCACAGTTTCAGCACCCCTCAGGTTCTCTGGCAGGCTATTCCAAAGGCTGGGGKYATAATAACTAGAGGCTGCCTCTCCATGCCTCTTGGTCCTAGGCTTCAGGATAGTTAAAAGGCCAGTGCCAGAGGACCTGAGAGACCTATTGGGTACATAACTTAAAAGCATGTCTGACATGTGTTGGGGTGCACAATCGCAGATTRATTTATAAACCCAATAGAATCTTAAAAATATATTCCAAAACTCAGGCAGCCAGTGCARAGACCTTAAAACCGGGATAATGTGTGCTCTCCATCTGGTCTTGGTCAGTACCCGTGCTGCAGTATTSTGTATGTTTTGCAGTTGACCAATGGCTTTCTTGGGTAGACCAGACAGGAGAGCATTACAGTAGTCAGACCTGTCAACTTAAGGTAGTGAAGACAACCACGTCAGTAAAAACATTCCTCAAAGCAGCCATCAAAGTCAGTGCTAGTAAGGAAACAAGTCCAAGTGCTAGAGTAAGAAAGTAGTGGGGTTTTATTTTGCTTGCTATGAACATGTTTTGTACTGCCTGCATGGGACAGCAAGTGTTATATTTATATTACTTTAATTCACAGCATATTGGTTGATATGCTAGTATGGCTATCGTCGCCAGGTTTCTCAACACGTAGCTTTATTTGGTATTCATCACAACGTTAGGTCGGTAATTTACTAGCCAACRTTATCTTAACTTTGTCTTATTAAACTGGAAAGAGACCCTCCATAAAATCTTGGCTGGCTTGAACAAGAAAAATATTTTTAAAAGCATACTAGCAAAGTTAGCTAGCAATGTATTCACTCAGCCAGCTTCTGCTTAAAATTTGTAGCCAACCTAATTATATATTTTTTAACTTGCAGTAGCACAGTCATGGTGCAYTAGATGGAAACAATGACTACATGCATACATACCAGTCAAAAGTTGACACATCTACTCATTCAAGGGTTTCTCTTTATTTTTCTATTTTCTACATTGTAGAATAGACATCAAAACTATGAAATAACACATGGAATCATGTAGTAACCAAAGTTAAAATATATTTTATATTTGAGATTCTTCAAAGTAGCCACCCTTTCCCTTGATTACTGCCAAGCTCTCTCAACCAGCTTCATGAGGTAGTCACCTGGAATGGTTTTCAATTAACAGGTTAGCCTTGTTAAAAAATAATTTGTGGTATACAGAAGATAGCCCTATTTTGTAAAATACCAAGTTCATATTATGGCAAGAACAGCTCAAATAAGCAAAGAGAAACAACAGTCCTTCATTACTTTAAGACAGGAAGGTCAGTCAATGCGGAAAATTAAGAACTTTTAAAGTTTAAGTGCAGTCGCAAAAACCATCAAGCCCGATGATGAAACTGACTCTAATGAGGACCGTCACAGGAAAGGAAGACCCAGAGTTACCTCTGCTGCAGAGGATAAGTTCATTAGAGTTAACAGCCTCAAATTGCAGCCCAAATAAATGCTTCAGAGTTCAAGTAACAGACACATCTCAACATCAACTGTTCAGAGGAGACTGCGTGGAACAAGCCTTCATGGTCAAATTGCTGCAAAGAAACCACTACTAAAGGACACCAAAAAGACTTGCTTGGGCCAACAACAAAAAAACAAGCAATGGACATTTGAAAGGTGGAAATCTGTCCTTTGGTCTGATGAGTCCAAATGTTATTTTTGGTTCCAACCGCCATGTCTTCGTTAGACGTAGAGTAGCTGAACAGATCTGCACATATGTGGTTTCCACCGTGAAGCATGGAGGGGGTGTGATGTGGGGGTGCTTTGCTAGTGACACTGTCAATGATTTATTTAGAATTCAAGGCACACTTAACCAGCACAGCTACCACATTCTGCAGCGATGCGCCATCCCATCTGGTTTGCGCTTAAAATGGGACTATCCTTTGTTTTTCAACAGGAAAAATTACCCAACACACCTCCAGGCAGTGGAAGGGCTATTTGACCAAGGAGACTGATGGGAGTGCTGCATCAGATGACCTGGCCTCCACAATCAACCGACTTCAACCCAATTCAGATGGTTTGGGATGAGTTGGACAGCAGAGTGAAGGAAAAGCAGCCAACAAGTGTTTAGCATGTGGGAAGTCCTTCAAGACTGTTGGAAAATCATTCCAGGTGAAGCTGGTTGAGAGAATGCAAAGAGTTCTCAAAGCTGTCAAGGCAACAGGTGGCTACTTTGAGGAATCTCAAATGTAAAATATATTTTRATTTAACACTTTGGTTACTACATGATTCCATATGCGTTATTTCATAGTTTATGTCTTCACTATTATTGTACAATGTAGAAAATAGTAAAAATAAAGAAAATCATGGAATGAGTAGGTGTGTCCAAACTTTTGACTGGTACTGTATATGTACGGACAAAGCCATCAATCACGTGACAACATTGATTTCTATGTGAAGACTCAATAGTGCATCAGTCAAATGAAGTCGGTTAAGATGGCATCTCATTGAGACATAGCATGCGCAATTTGTGCTAGTCCAGGAAGAGACGTTGCAGGCTAGCTCAGTGCTGCCCTCATTGAGTAACTCAAGTTGAAGGCCGACCGGGGTACTGATGGCTGCCATTAGAACTACCTTATGTTGTGAGCAATTAAAAAATATATATATATGTTCAAGGACATAAATCTGGTGTATTAGAAGCAATTGGTACCATGATTTATTATTTACACGAAGATTGACCTTTTTCCATTCACTAAAAACAGGGGAATCCCGTTTTCTGCTAACAATGCCTGGGGTACTACGGTGAGCCTTAAACTGCCAATGCTTAAATGAGAGCAGGGGAGGGGGTCAGTCTTTCTCCCCTGGATGGAAACAAATCATTTGGTAATAATTTACTTATTGTCTACAAAAAGAAAAAAAGTAGCCTAATATACATTTTATTATATATTTAACAGACACCATTTATCTCTGCTGAAAAGTAGGTAACCTGCCTTTTCAGGGAAATTTGATACACAACTTTATTTTAGTTGTGGGTCTTGTGATTTATTTATGGAATGGCTGAATGAGTGGATGATATTGATATACCAAGACTTTATGGCAATGTTAGTAATGCTTATTCTGTCAATCTGCGATTTCTACATACATTTTTTGGACTTTTAAAATTGATAGGCTAAACCTATTGATTCTTGAAGAATATAACTTATGAATGCCTCATGAGCGTACTATAGCTGGCGTACCTCATAACCCAAAATATAAGCTTGCTTGTTTGTAAACAATGTAATTGTAAATAACCACTAAAGCCTCAAAACATGGTTAAAACTATGATTTTTACATCATGGCTGGTCAGTCTTGACGTCCATCACTCGGTCTTATGATTTTGAAAGTGGTTGTATTTCTCCAACCTCATCCCTTTATTACCCCTTTTTCCTCCCCAATTTCGTGGTATCCAAGTGGTAGTTAGTCTTGTCCAGTCGCTGCAACTCCCGTACGGACTCGGGAGAGGCGAAGGTCGTGAGCCCTCAAACACAACCCCAGCCAAGCCGAACTGCTTCTTGACACAATACCCGCTTAACCCGGAAGCCAGCCGCACCAATGTGTCGGAGGAAACACCTGGCGAGCGTGCATGCGCCCAGCCCGCCACCGGAGTCGCTAGAGCGCGATGGGACAAGGACATCCCGGCCGGCCAAACTCTCCCCTAACCCGGATGACGCTGGGCCAATTGTACACCGTCCCATGGGTCTCCCGGTCGCTGCGACAGAGCCTGGACTCGAACCAGGATCTCTAGCCTTAGACCACCATTGAATATTGTGATTTTTTTGGGCTATAATTATGCTATGGTAATATTATCCCACCCCTAATGCATTTATGTCAAGATAGCAAACATAAGACTGTAATAAAAGGTTGTGTATTTAGTTATGGGTGTGTAATGAATTCTGTAGATTTAAGTCAATAATTACCAAGTTAATATCTTGCAYTATGACAGTCATTGCTCAGTCGACTCATTTTGTGCAACCACAGGCATGTCATTTTGATGTCATTGAATAGTCCATTTTAGGCATCTTGTCAAACTACTTACTGTAGCATTAGCTGTACATTGACAATGATGTGTGTACTGATACTGTGTTTGGAATACCAACACTGACTGAGCTAGTCACTATTACAGGCTTTTCCACTTCAGTAACAAGGATGAGTGAATTTATCTACAAATAAACATTCCTGACACCAGGTCACATTAAAAATACAATATTTGCACTACTTCAATAATTAGTGCACTGACCAGGTTAATGTTCTACCAGCATATCTTTTAGGTTATTTTACAAATGAAAAAAATTCTATATTTGCAAGTTTGTATACTTAGTTCTCTGACAATGTARTAATTGCACCTGCAAATCTGTTTTGAGCTTTCCTCTTTTGGGYCACTTCATAAGACGTGACTCAGAACGTGTGAGAGAAAGGTAAGGGTCTGTTCCACACCTGTAATCTAAGATTACACAAACCTGGTCCGCAACAGTGGATCGTCTTTGAGTGATCACCAGGACAGATTTAAAAAATGTGTGTGTCTGAGGGTGTTATGCCTTTGGTGCCAATTCAAGAAGTGCAGCAAAATCTAGCCTAACACTCACAACGATTTTAAGTACTTATTGTGCCCACAGTAATGCTTGTGATAACATTTTCTTGACCAGAATACCTCCACTTAACCCCTTATTCTCGGGGGGGGAGGGGGGGTGCATCAGACAGCATCAGACTACACTGACCCACCTTCGGTGATGCATAGTGATGCAAAATGCATAGTGGAGCGTAACCAATGAAACCCAGACAGCGTGGACAGCCAAAAACCAGTGAACATAGAGAGCACAGACAACAGCCAAGGCATTCTTTTTCCCCCTCTTCATTAGGTACAGAGAGAGTCACAAATACAGAGTGTGTGAACATGAGTTTGTCAGAGACTGAGCAGTGCAGTACAGATAGGAAAGGAGTCCAGACAGATGGACAATAAAAGACAGACAGTAACACAGAAACTCAGCCAGCGTGCTGGCCGCAACTGGGCCAATGACAAAGGGAGATGAGAGAACAGTCCAAAGAGAAAGGAAGAGACAGGCACTGGTGACTACGGGGAGGGTTTGGGTCTTTCTCTCTAGAAAGGAAAGGGGGGGGGGGGGAGAGCACGCAACCATTGTGGCAGTTCAGGCAGACCGAATTCAGAGTACTGGGTTTCCAGAAATCTAACGAGTCCAATTTATCTGAAATAGAGACGGAGCAATGGCAATTTAACACTTCAAATAATACTGACACACCATGGTTATTGTCGTCATGGGGGTGTAAACTCACAGCAAGCCTGCAATCCATGCAACTCCAAAACACACCATGCATGACCGGAATTTAAGGGCAACTCCACCAATTTTTCAGCCTYGTTTTCATTATCTCCAGCACAACACCAGTGTCAACATGTGAAAACAGMGCATTTAAGTTGTTAAAAATGTTAAAGTTCTACCCGATGATAACATCAAAAGTTAAGTGATTTATGGTGACGTGGAGAGCAAGAAAATACTCTCCCTTKGGCTAGAACCTCGCTGGTGTGTTTTACTTTTATTAAACCTGTGATAAGCATCATTTTTTTAGGACCTTTAACCACAGAAATGCTCMATTTTCACATATGTAGACACTGGTTTGGTGCTGGAGATGAATGATGTTAAAGTGGCGGAATTGCCCTTTAAGTGTATTACAGTAGAAGACTGGGATACTCAAACTTGTAATTGAATTAGACTGAAAGAAATTGGCCAACTAAACAAGCAGATAACATACACACAAGCTGCAAATCAATAGTTCCAAATGGAATCCCTGACCTAGACTAGAGTCAAGCGCATTGATTTCCATAAAAATATAATATGTCCACGGTTACATGTGATAGTGTGCGAGCCATATCTACATAAAGTCTTAGTGTTCGTGTCTTGTGTTGTGCCGTTGCCAAGGTGACAGCTCACATCCGTTACTTTGCAGAAGTGATTGATAAGATATAAAAGGGGAAAGTTAAAGGTCTCTGGATACGTTCTTCTCCCACTGCAGATTTACTTGTAGCTACCATATGCTTGTATCCATCTACAATATGTCTATCTCTAGAGTCAGAATAAAATGGTATGTGTGCATGGAAGTGTGTACATGGTAGGCTATGCCTCAATACATTTTCCAGCAAACAGCCAAAGGCTACCAGAGCACATTCCACTACAATAGTTCCCTAGCAACTCAACTTGTACCATCCCCTTATGACAGTCTGCATACTGTTACTGAAGCATACTGTTATTAACACACTCCAGTTCAACCCACACCACAACAGGCATCTAAATGAGTATTTACATGGAGGTCATGTCATTGAGGGCATGGTCCAACTCCTCACTAATGGCTTTGTACTTCAATTTCTGTGCATAGAGCTCATCTGTGGGCGCACAGAGGGGGGAGAGGAGAAAGGGATGAGGAGAGATGTACACCAAGGGGGATGAGAGAAAGACAAAGCCAGAGAGGGTACAGAAGGGAGAGTACAGTTTATAACACCTCATAACAGTACTGTGAAATTACAACAATGTGGAGAGTGAGAGTCCTACCTTCCAGGTCATCAATGGTCTTTTCCAGTTTGGCCACTGATCTCTCAGCAAACTCAGCACGGGTTTCAGCCTAYGGGAAAWTAACAAGTTTATTAAACCCACCACAGCAATACAGGCACATATCACAGCATCAGTCATCAACCATTCAGAGATTCATGATAGGCGTTTCTGGGGAATCACCTCTTTGAGTTTGTCGGTCAGGATCTTGATCTCCTCCTCATACTTGTCCTCTTTCTGGGAGTACTGTAGGGGACAAAGGAAGAGAAAAGCCAATCAGAGAACCACACGTTTGGGACACTAGGGAGTCCTCGGGCTTATTCAGGACAGCACAACAGARCKTTCGCATAGAACAGCCATGATTCTTCTGTCATGTAGTAGAAACATGGCGGGAYATCTGCGACTGTAATTAGGAACAGATACTGACCTGCAAAGAAACCCCCTGGGAAGGGGGTTGGCCTACAATTAGGAGAAACAGATTCTTATTATTCCTCATTCCTTTTGAGTACTCAGTCTGGTCATAAGCTTTTGAATGTGGCTGCTGTACGATGAGTATTTGTGTTTGAGTCGAAACAGGTTGCCAGTGGCAACTCTACCCACTCTACCACCACAGACAGAAGGGGCAACCCAGACAATTTGCRGGGCTATCCGTTTAGAATGTTCACCACCAAATATGGTAGCGAGAGGAACTCCAGTCGAGGGTAGTGAGAGGATGGAACTAGGTGAAGCTGGGCCGACATTTGTACACAACTAGAATCTGTTATGGACACAGTGCACAAAGTTTTAGTGACCTGACGCTTTGCCAAAGTTAAAAACGTGCTTTGTTGGGAGTGCAAGGTCGARTTGAGTTTGTGCACACGCGCACTTCAGAGGGAGCGTTCCCTAATGGAAATATGCTACAACGCACCAATAGGATCTCACTAATTCGTGTTTGGCMCACCTCCTTGCTTGTTCTGCCCACTATGCTTAATTTGCTCCCACTAAACGACACAGATAAACTCTTTGGTTAGTTATAAATATCTTTGCTACCACCTTTGTGCGGACYGAGCTGCAACAGTGCAGTGGGAAGGCATGGGCTCATCAAGCTGTGAAGCTTTTGAGAGAAGGTGTGTAGACTGAGTGTGACTCAACATGCCTGAGGAGTTAGAGCTTGACCGTTTTTCTATCTGTGCAGCTTTCAATGCAGCTAGAGTTTGGGTGGGAGAAAAAGAATGAAAACAAAAACAGGCTTCTCGTCAGATGACATCATTGGCAGACACTCGTTTGGCAATGGGAGTTTGCTGAAAAGGCCTCTTTCTCTGAGCTACAGAGCACTGGTGTTGTGCAGTACAGTGTCATCACCCTAGAGGGGGGGGGGGGGGGGGGGGGGGGGGTTTAGGCCAGATGTGGGTTTGCATTCTTGCAGCTGCAAAGTCAGGGTGTGGCCTCTTATCCAGAAGACCTTAAGGATTACACCACAGCAGACAAYCACCATGCAGACTCCCTCCCTGCCCTGAAACACCTTAGTTAGAACCAGTCCTGGGCCCTTTCAGATGGGAGAAAGAAACAGATGTTCAGGATTGAGGAGTCCCCGGTGAGCTGGTTTTGATGCCTGCTYATATGTACTTCCTCGTTCCACTTTAATGGCAACAGGAGCGAACATCTGTGTGTCTGGATTTTCCTCAGGGTTGACGAGCGTTCTAGAGCTGTTAGAGTACTTGTCTACATTCCAGGCAATCTAACGTCTGACTTCGTTGTTGACTGGGAATTTGTGATGCTGGCAGTTTGATCGGTCGGTTCATCCAAACAGAGACCAAACCGGTTCTGGGGGATGTCTGAAACACAACTGACTTGCTGAGGCTGTGGGCGTGACACAATGCCAGACACCATTACAAGGCAAACAGGTCTGCCTCTACTTTRATTAAGTAAGTTGATTACACATGGCATTAGACTAAAGACAAGCATTCTGTAGCATATACCAGTACACATGCTTATTAAAACATTAGAGAATACTTATCCCTTCTCAAAGGAAACCAAACATTTCAAATTGAGGTTATGCACAACATCCAGGKTTATGGTCACCATATTGTAGTTAAAGACATTCACCAGCAACACTCATTTTCCATTCCCCTCATTTCAGTTCAATAAGGCTTTGGAGGGTTTTAGGTGGTCAATGGACCTGTAGTTGTCTCCAGGACTGGCCTGGGTGTAGTTACGTTCAGTTCCAAACATGCAGGGGTTTTCCCTCCCTCCCTCCTACCTTCTCAGCTTGGGCTTCCAGGGACTTTAAGTTATTGCTGACATTTTTCAGCTCCTCCTCCAACTCGGCGCATTTGCTGCAGTATTTTGTTTTTTTTGCGGTTCATTTGGGGTTGGGGTTTTAACAGGGTGTGGGAATAGGGGGATGAGGAAGAGGGTGGGTAGAAGAGGGAGTAAGGAAAATGAGGACAAAGGTCAATGGATAAGGTGGGGGGTAAAGACGTGACAATGAACAGGGGAATTAGAGGGTGGGGGGTAGAGACAGACGGACAGATTTACAAAGAGAAAAACAAGGAGAGAAAGGCATGAACTTTAACCTCGGAGGAATGGGACCCAGACCATGGCCATTCTGCTACAAACTAAATAATATCCCAACAATACAAAGCATAGACTTATCATACAAATCCCTGATAAACCAAGGGAGAATGTTTGTGGTCAAATACTCTTAGTAAACTTGGAATATGGAGCACCTGTAGGTCTCGATAAAGCTGGGTAAATTCATGCGGATGATATGCAGAGTTTGAGAAGTGAAAATGAGCACACACGAGAAGGGGAAAGGATCACGGAGGCAGCAGCTATACAATTACAGCGGTCAGTCATGCAGCCAGATGAACGCAGGAATTTATGTTAGCAAGGGTAGGAGGACTGAAAATCCCCGTGAGCATTCCTGGTCCTCACAAACCAGGTTCAGAGGGTCGTGTTTATGGACGTCTGTAATGAAGACCCCAGTCAGACCCTTCGAGGGTCCCCATAAGGCACCATTCTGTGTCTTGTAGTTGGTAAGAACAGGGAGAAAGTACCTTGTCCTCAGAGGCCTGCAGGCTCTTCAGTGATTGGTCGAAACCCCTCAGCTGCTCCTCCAACCTCCGGGCGTTGCTGTTAGTGAGTGGGGTGGGGGGGGTCACATGACACAGAAGCGCATGCAGAAAGAGCGAAAKAACGAGAGAAAATGGACAGAGACAGACATAAGATAGAGGGAAACAGAAAATGGTAACCGACAAAGGGACATGTCGGTATGGTAAACCCACGACACATGCACGCACACACACACGGGGAGAGGACAGATTGGATATTGTCATGGTACTGTTATGGCATTCCCACTTTTATGCTAATGATAACGTGCTAGTCCAGACATTAATACATATTTCAGCTATACTACAGGTAATTACAAAAGTAACAGTATCGTTCTGTTGCATAGTGAATGCAGCAAAAACATAAGCACCTCCAGTTCACTGTTAGGTAACAACAAATCTTCAAAACATGTAAAAGTAACATAAAAGTGGATGTGCAGTTCCTACTAAAGTGACGAGAGTGAACRCGTCATGCAAAGCCGTGTTGGGGCCAGTTAAGTAACGCCATGCAAAATGGCCCATCGTGGCTTTAAACTTACTTCTGCAGTGTAAGAGTGAGGGAACTGGTGGGTGTATGTTCTGCTACAAGCTTAAGCGGATGCAGTGTGACTGTAGGTGAGAGGTACAGTGATATATATAAAATCATCAATGTGAGAAAGTGACTCACCCCTCGGCCAGCTCCGCCCTCTCCTCTGTACGCTCCAGATCACCCTCAATGATCACCAGCTTACGAGCCACCTGTAGGGGTAGAGAAGAGGCAGAGAGTGAAGGAAGTAAAACATTTGAAAAGAGCAAGAGAATGAAAGTGGTGATGCACGGTCCAAGACTTCTTCAGAAGCCACATCAGAGCCTTGTTCTAGATGTGTGACGTGTGTGTGTGTGTGTGTTGGGGGGGGTCTGATGAGCTCACCTCCTCATACTTGCGGTCGGCCTCCTCAGCGATGTGCTTGGCCTCCTTCAGTTGGATCTCCTGCATCTCCATCTTCTCCTCATCCTTGGAGGCCCTGTTCTCAATMACCTTCATACCCCTGAGAGAAAGGAAGGTAGAGAGAGAAAGATGGGCATGAGTGTCAAAAAAGTGTTTTGGCCTTAATTACCATATTACACAGTGTATTGCAGGCCTTAGCTTTCTGCACAGGAAATACTGTAGGAAAGAAACCGGTGAGCAGATATCTCTGTATAGTCTGGTGGCAAACTAACTATACAGCTCTCCTCTTCTGCTGATACGTGGTGTCAGGACCCTATTATGTATGCCAGATCRGAGGAGGGGCACTGATACAAAGAGGTCAGGGGGCAGTGTGTGTGAGAGAGATTCTTAGCCTATATACACAAACTTGTTCATTACCCACAGGGTACACCCTCAAATAGGCTACTTCCAGCTCACATCCACCAATGACCTTCTCCCAYATATCTGCTTTAAAACCCTGACAGGAAGTCAAAAGCCTCCCGCTTAGAGAAACAGGAAGTGACATCAGAGGAAGTGAGTTGACCCGGTGAGAACTGAACACCACCTTCACCCATTCAAAAAAAACACACCTCTCGCTCTCATCTGCAGCTTTCTCTGCTTCCTCTAGTTTCTGCAGAGCGGTGGCCAGTCTCTCCTGGGCCCTGTCCAACTCCTCCTCAACCAGCTGGATACGCCTGTTCAGAGAGGCCACCTCAGCCTCAGCCTGGATGGGGACAGAGGTTATTGAGAAGAAATGTACACCATAAGCTCACAAATGCCCTTTGAGACACCTCTTCCAACAAAGACAGCACATCATGACATACCGGTACCTTTAAATGACGATAAGGATATATTTCACACCACCTCAACCTTTGATATAAAGGATTACAGAGTGACGTAGCCTACAATCCCACAACACACTGGTAGAGTGAGAGTTACTATGACATAACAAATAGCAATCCCACAACAACCATACTCACACACACAGGCCTGTTAAAGGACACACCTCTCCCTCTGCSTGTATGCATGGGTGAGAGAGAAGCAGCACTCTCCACTGAACTGGAACAGAGCTGGGAAAGTGGGAGTGTGCTCTGAGTCTTTGTAATGGACACCAACCCATCACATTTCATCACCATAAGAGTTGCATACACTAATGCACACAGCGAATCTCTCCCCAATTGATGTGGCCATGAATGGCACTAATTGGGCACACCAGCCTAGATAACTGTGCTGCCTACCCTGGATGGGTTGGGTATGGAAAAGCAAGGGAGAGAGAGAATGCACTGAGACGGATGAGGGGAAGGTTAAAGCACTTAAGAGTGAATAAATGTTTTAGTGCCTTGTAGAGAGTAGCCTGGCTGYTCTCACTCTCCATGCCTTGAAGCAGAGGAATAATGCGGTGTCAGAGAAAGAGAGAGCGGAAGACAAAGAGCAGTGAGAGAAGGATAGGAGGCTTATTAAGCCTTAGATAGCCACAACCAGATGGCCAGATCAGAAGATGGACCAGAAGGAGGCTAACACTGACACAGCTCAGTATATACTGCAAAGCACATTGAGGATTAGGACTGTCTGTTACTTGTAATACCTCCATAGTCAGTTGCTAAATTGTATGCATGCACCATCTAGTAAATGTGGATGAGACCAAGCATAAATGGGTAAAGCGTTTGACCAACCATAGAGCTGGGTGCCATGATCCTTCTGCCACTGTTTTCAAATACTGCCCAGGAGACGCTAGCATGACGACCATAGAATCATGTCAGCAAAGAGTATCAGAAGCATTTAGGTTGAAACCACAAACTCTCCTCTATGGCTTTGGGTAAGACCATCTGTCAGCTGAAAATAATGTAAATCTAACGCTGCAATATTGAGACACACAGCCAACCAAACTAAAAACAGAAGGGGTGCATAAGCAATGACAGCACCTTTCAGATGTAGATGTATACGGCTACACTTGATTAACTACCCCTACTACACACAAACACAACCTGCTGTGGCTGCATGAAAGAACGACTTCGGAGCACAGACAAACCCCGGTTGCCATGGCACTGGCATGCAAGTGTTTGACAGCCTTTACGAAGGAAGGCCCTCAACGTAGGCCAGCGCCATAGAGATATGCAAATCGGCACCCCCTCAACAGCCCTTGCCCCCTCCGGATCCCTCGCACCCTTGAAATATTTCTCGGTCACTAAAAGAAAAGAGTGCTATTAGTTATCTACTTCCTGTCTGACCAAGAACATTCTGGAGGTGGTATTTTGCAGCCATGGTGGTGGATGTATGAATTAATATTAGAGGTCGACCGATTATGATTTTTCAACGCCGATACCGATTATTGGAGGACCAAAAAAGTCGATACCGATTATTGGAGGACCAAAAAAAGCCAATATCAATTAAATCAGACGATAAAAAAAAAAAAAAGATTTGTAATAATGGCAATTACAACAATCCTGAATGAACACTTATTTTAACTTAAAATCTATTTAGTCTCAAACATGTTCAATTTGATTTAAATAATGCAAAAACAGTGTTGRAGAAGAAAGTAAGTGCAATATGTGCCATGTAAAAAAKCTTTAACGTTTAAGTTCCTTGGAGGTTACTTTTAACATGAGTCTTCAATATTCCCAGTTAAGAAGTTTTAGGTTGTAGTCATTATAGGACTATTTCTCTCTATACCATTTGTATTTCATATACTTTTGACTATTGGATGTTTTTATAGGCACTATAGTATTGCCAGCCTAATCTCGGGAGATGATAGGCTTGAAGTCATAAACAGAGCTGTGCTTCAAGCATTGCTAAGAGCTGCTGGCAAACGCAGGAAAGTGCTGTTTGAATGAATGCTTACGAGCCTGCTGCTTCCTACCACCGCTCAGTCAGACTGCTCTATCAAATCATAGACTTAATTATAATATAATAGGCACACAGAAATACGAGCCTTAGGTCATTAGTATGGTCAAATCCAGAAACTATCATTTTGAAAACATTTATTCTTAGAGTGAAATATGGAACCTTTCCATATTTTATCTAACGGGTGGCATCCCTAAGTCTAAATATTGCTGTTACATTGCACAACCTTCAACGTTGTCATAATTAGGTAAAATTATGGCAAATTAATTACGGTCTTTGTTAGGAAGAAATGGTCTTCACACAGTTCGCAACGATCCAGGCAGCCCAAACTGCTGCATATACCCTGACTCTGCTTGCACTGAACGCAAGAGAAGTGACAATTTCCCTAGTTAATATTGGCTGCTGACATGAATCTTTTGACTACATATGCAGTTTTAAAAAATATACTTGTGTATTGATTTTAAGAAAGGCATTGATGTTTATGGTTAGGTACATTTGTGMAACGATTGTGCTTTTTTTGCGAATGTGATTTTGTTAAATCACCCGTTTGGCGAAGTAAGCTGTGATTCGATAAATTAATTATATGCAACGCAGAACAAGCTAGTTAACCTAGTAATATCATCAACCATGTGTAGTTAACTAGTGACTACGAAGATTTTTTATATAAGATAAGTTGCTAGCTAGAATTAAACTTACCTTGGATCCTTGCAGCCACATGGTCTTTTTTATGCCAAAACTCACGTAACAGGTGGTCAGCCTGCCACGCAGTCTCCTTGTGGATTGCAATGTAATCGGCATCCAAAAAGGCYRATTACCGATTGTTATGAAAACCTGAAATCGGCCCYAACTAAAATTGGCCATGCCGATTAAATCGGTCGACCTCTAATTAATATACTATTCTAGACTATTGGAAGTGAGGAGCATGTGTATGCATCTTCAAATTCCTCTATGGAGAACACTGTAGCGCAGAGACATTTCAGCTCTAGACCTGAGAATGAGGTGTCTAGTTAGCTTGGTGGTGTTTAGTGTTTGTACACGCCTTATGACCAAGATGCAACATGATCCGAGTCTTCAGAGGAGCTTATGTAATAGAGTAGTAGCATTTCTGAATAGTGTAGACTTCCAGAAGGCTGAGTCAGMCAGGTGGAATGATACAACATAACTCCTTCAGACTAGGCCTGATTTATTCTGTGGGAAAAGGGCCAAACATTCATTGTCAGGTTGTCTTTCACTTAGGTAACACACACAATTTTAGTTGTCCGTTGTCATTTCCTCTGACAAAAAAAAGCCCCACCACAATCAGTTGGCAACCACACTTCCTGTGCACAATAGTAGAATGACTCCACGGGCTTGCGCTCTGTCTCACCCGCTTCCAAAGCAGGCCTCTGTGCTAGAGTATAACTGTTGACAGAGAGACCCTCTCATTTTAAAAACTGACTGTCCACTGTGTAGGCTATTTCTTGCAGTCAAATGCTATGGAATGGCCTTACATATCCAATTATTGTGTTGCATTTGTTTTGCTCCAAATAACAGTAGCACTTGTGTACCTCCTTGAAAAAGACACTGAGCGCATATCTGTTGACCAAGTTAACCTCGAATTTAACCACAGAATTACATCATAGAATTACAACTGGGGCCTGGGCCAAAGTAGTGTGCCATAAAACCG
Organism: Salvelinus sp. IW2-2015; assembly: GCF_002910315.2. NCBI lineage: Eukaryota > Metazoa > Chordata > Actinopteri > Salmoniformes > Salmonidae > Salvelinus > Salvelinus sp. IW2-2015. The sequence continues at coordinate 29,516,554 of NC_036863.1, read as the reverse complement.
CAATAAATGTTGCACTGTGTGGCAACCCATCACTAGCTACTAGTGAGCTTAGAGGAGGAATTTGGCAAGTTGTTGAGGGCCAAGCATTTGAAATTCCAGTGAATGGGGAAATGCAGGGACAACGGAAATACAAACTATTCAAAGCATTTGACCGACTTTCATCTTGGAATTAGCATTGCACAAATAATACATATCCAATCAATGAAAGACGCAAAGACCTTTAGGTACAATTATTCTTAAGATAGTTGGAAATGCAGGACKCTCATAGAGATGGATCGAGGACCCATCTTTGTATCTGTGCCATTATAGTGTCTGCAACAGCATGGGCTGCGCCAYAGACGGATTGGTTGTTAACCAACAAAAATGGACAACTATGGGACAAAACAGACTGAGTTGGCTTAGATTGTTGACAACGTGTAAGCTATATTTGGTCTCCAATGATTTTTGAAAACAAATGCATGTGCACAATGAGAACTTGTCTCAAATACATCGTTACAGATTTTTGGTTAGCTAGGTAATTTCAGACATATTAGCATTGACATGAACACCTCAAAACAAGACATGGTATCAAGAACATGAAACGAGCCACTTACGATTCCCCACATGACAGTTTGTCATTCTTGTTAGCAATTTGGCCATCCAGAATAACAACAAGCTAACTTCTGCCCCAACGAAGCGCACACGTCGTTCGTCAAGTGGTCAGCTAACCCATCAGGTAGCCTAGAGCGTCAGGCCAGTAACCGAAAGGTTGCATGATCGAATCCCTGAGCTGACGAGGTAAAAATCTGCAGTTCTGCCCCTGAACAAGTTACCCACTGTTCCCCGGTAGGACATAATTGTAAATAAGAATTTGTTCTTAACTGACTTGCCTAGTTAAATAAAGGTTCAATATAAAAATATATATATATATATATTTACATGTAATATATTGAAACCATATGTAACAGTATAGCTTCAGTCCCTCTCCTTGCCCCTACCTGGGCTCGAACCAGGGAACCTCTGCACACATCGACAACAGCCACAAGCATCGTTAACCATCGCTCCACAAAAGCCAGAACAACTACAAGGTCTCTGAACGAGTGACGTCACAGATTGAAACGCTATTAGCGCGCACCCCACTAACTTGCTAGCCATTTCACATCGGTTAAACATATCCATTTTAAAAAGTAGTCACTTTTCTTGTGTTTAAAAAAATTGGAAAGCCAATATTGGTGRTTTACCGCCACCTGTAGTGCTGGAGTCCTGAACCAAATATTGTCTCATTTATTGTGGCCTCTTGATGGCTGTTATATCTTAAATCCATTTACAAACCATCGCACCCAATTTGAATAAAAGGTGCTGATCATTGGCTGATTGCTCCCAACCCAATGYACTACTTTAAAATGACAATGGCCATGCTAAAACTGGTTAAATCCATGATGTCTTCTCTCTCTCTGAGGACGACAGGTAGCTGGGTATCTGATTTAGCACGAATTTGTCAAGCTTCTTTCACCTCCAATATGAGGCTATTGGACTGAGCCAGCGGAAGAAACCGACAATAGGTGCTAACGGTAGCCACCCAGCCAACTGACTAGGGTAGGGGGGTCAGTTCAAACTGTACTGGAAAGTTSCCATAGCGTAACAAATCAATGCATCTAAGACCTGTAACTAGCACCTAGATAAGTCAAAGCCTGAAGTTGGCAGATGCCGGAAGGTTATTGCAACGTTACCTGTTCCCTTGACCGCTTCTCCTCTTCAACCTGTCTTTGCAAAGTCTCGGCTCTTTCCTCGGCTTCATCCGCCTGTTGCTGCAAAACTTTAATTTTTCGCTTCACTGCCTCGATGCTATTGGCCATTTTCTTCAGTTGATTTAATTCGATAGGTAACTTGCAAAGATTGAAAACGCGTTTCTAATAACTAGYTCGTGTAGGAYGCTAACGTTAGTCGTYCCAGTTCGATTGGTTGCAAGCTGGCAAACGTCGTTCCCGATGCGATGTTTTCCCGAACAGACACAGCAACGCCCCGCCAACGAGTCCAAACTGGAAATTAGAACAGAGCTTTGTTTCTTTCAATCTAACGTTACTCAACACTGTAGGGAGTCAGYTTATAGTCTAAATTAATTCTTACCGGCATAAAAACGTCAAGTAGTTCGATTGATAACTATGCCGAATGAATCAATTAGACTAGCCTAAAAATTGTAAATCAAAGTTTTCACCTCGATGTGTCAATGTACACAGTGAGACAGCGTCGTTAGCTAGCTAGCGGCTACAGTAAMTGCTATAGGTTCGAAAGGCAGTTCCAACAAGATGAATACAAGTAGTATTTTCCTTTTAAGCAAAATGTATGGGCGATGGTTCCAGTTGTCTATTGAAGATGAATAAGCAAATTGCTAAGAATTTGGAGCAAAGTTGTGCAAAAAAAAAAAGACGGTTACTCTCTCCCTCCACTGTTCAGTTGCCTCGTTCTCTTCTCTTCCTTATTTCAGCAGACAGCACGCTTCCGGTCTACTCCGCCCTGTCAAAGGGGAACTGACGCCTTATATATTCCCGCCACCTGGATCATTTTTACTTTAACCAAATGTTAATTCAATAAAGTTCTCCAACGCAAAGACAATGAAACAGTAAACACAAATTGTCATATTTAGAGCTAGCTAGTAGCTCAACCTGGTCTCAGAATTGTTCGTATTATTATGTACGTAAATCCGAGACACTYCATTTAGTATGAAATGTTATTCCATATGATATGTATCAATTTATGGATGTCCGTCACCCATTTCGCATGATATGTTATGAATTACAATTTGTATTATATGTTACGAATTAGCTAAATGTAAAACATTTTACGAATTTGCAAAACATACAATATGTTGTGAATTTTCAAAAAGTACAATATGTTACGAATTAGCAAAACGTATGATATGTTACAAAATCTAGCTAGGTGACTAATGTTAGGTAGCTGGCTAACGTTAGCTAGGYTACTGGTTAGGGTTAAGTTTAGGAGTTAGTTTAAAGGGTTAAGGTTACAGAAATGATGAGCTAAAAGGGTTAAGGTTCGGGGAAGGGTTAGCTAAAAGGGGTAATGTTAGGGGAAGAGTTAGCTAACATGCTAAGTAGTTGCAAAGTAGCTCAAAAGTAGTAAGTAGTTGAAAAGTTGCTAATTATCTAAAATTATAAAGCTGTCTGTGATGAGATTTGATCTCGCAGCCACCTTAATTTCGTKTTTGCCTTAAGCAACCATCTGTCTTATGTAACCATACCAAATGTAACATATCATACTAATTTGAGTGTCTTGGATTTACATTTAGTATGTTACGTCTAGTCTATGAGACCAGCCTGTAACCCACACACTGGGCATAGACATCAATTTAACATCTATCTATTGCACGTTTGTTGAACGTACTTTCATTGAAATGACATGGAAAYGACGTCGATTCGACCAGTGTGGCCAGTGGGTAGCAATACGGTTCATCTGAAGCAATATCTTTACTCTTCAGGATTTACTTTTGTCACTATAGGTCTAGGTCCTGTCTGCAGTGTATTGTCATGGCCCAACTCTTCCAGGCACTCTTGGCTGGCTGCCCTCAGCTCACAGGGCCATCTGTCCAAGCTGCATATGCCAGCTGGCCAGGCCATTATCTGGACTGGAAGGCAGTGAGTGGTTTTATTTAGCATAAAGAAGATGCATACTGCCGTGTAATGCTCTGGCTAATTGTGAAATGTGTTGGCTTGAGACCCCTGCTTTTAGCCCATGCTCAGGTGACACATCTTGCAGGATATAAATGTTGTACGTGATGGTTTTAGTGTATGTAAAGATTCATTCCCTGGTATTCAATAGATGTGAGATGGCTTAAATTGCGTATTACTACTCTTTTCGCCCCATGTATCCAGAAATGTGGTGGTCCATGGGTGATGTCCATTGACATGTACAAATATGAAGTTGTATGTGGACTTGAGAATGGCTTGTCTAACCACTATATGTTCCCATGATTACACATACTAGCCAGTATTTGGCTGAACCAGTACCTGGGTTTGAGGAGATTATGAATATGACGATATCTCCTCTCGTCCAGGATCCTTAAATTCAAATTAAAAGTCCCATTARCAAGCGCTGCAAACTTATAATGTCAAAATACAACTAGTTGGAGAGCAACTATCGTCATTACTGCCGTTACCCACGGTATGTGCTTCCAAAAAAGGTCTGAATAAAAAGTATCTATTGTTTTTTACCAAGTTCGCGTGTGCCAAATCCATCTTCGGCACCTGCAATAAAATCACTAATTGCTGCCACGCACAAGTCGGCTGATCCAGCAGCGCTACTRTATCCCAATATATATATATTTCTTTTTATTTTAAACTTTTTTGGAAGTACATACCGTGCGCAACGGCAGTAATGACGATAGTTGCTCTGCAAAACTCCGAACATATTTTGACATTATAACGTTTGCGGAGCTGGTTAATGTGACTTTGAATTAAAGGATCCTAGGCGTCAGAGGAGATCTTGTCATATTCATCATCTCATCAAGCCCAGGTACTGGTTCAGTTTTTTGGGGGACATATGAATCACGAGTGGCGTTGCATTTTATTTTAAATGTAAGTTATGATTTTGGTGGTTTCTGTACAGCACTTTGAGATATCAGCTGATGTAGGAAGGGCTATATAAATACATTTGATTTGATTTAAATCAATTAAATAATCAAATGATAATTGGATACTGGATRAGTTCTTTTGATCTGCCTTTGTAACTCTAAGCGGACAGAGCTRTGTTAAAAATACTGCAGTTGATCTCTTGGTGGTTTCTTATGTATCTTGTCATTTAATGAAGGGTCAGGAAACACTAGCAACTCCATTAGAAGATAAAGYAATGTGTGCCAGCCACACGTCTCCCAATAGAATGTTCCAGGAAAGATTATCTCAACAAAGAGCAAGCCAATCATTTGAAACGCATCCCTAATCCTCAGTAAAGGAGCAGTGGACACCCCAGGACTCCACAGTGGATTACACCAGTCTGGGAGTGTCAATGACATTTGAACCCGAGTAGTTTGAAGGTGTAMCGATATTAATCGTCCCCACTACACTCTCCCTAGTCACCGGGAACACAATGATGACAGGAGTAATAACAGCAGTGACATGGCGACACTATTAGCACTAATCCCCCATTGGGTGCAGAGCAGAGGGGAAGGGGGGCTTGTAGCCAGCTGGCTATGCAGAGTGACACCCTGTCTAAATCAATTTCACCCCCTCTTGGATGCCGAGAGGCTTTGCACTGAAATGCCACTACAGGGGGTGGTGCTTGCCGGTTGGTGGGGGAGGAGGAGGGGGAGCAGTATATATTTTATGGCTGACCCTGGATGGCCATTTTGCTTTGTGTTGTGTGGTTACAGAATGCCACACTTCAGGGTTTGTAATAGCCCCCACAGTACRTGTAGATCTCTCCACCTGACTGTGAATGTCTCCTGCCTCACTAATGTCTTGTTGTGACTCTGTCCCTCGAGACTAACTAAAGACTGAAGGGATATTCTGTCCTGGCAACTGAGACCAAAAGTCATGACACTATGCCATTAGATTGTATGAGATGCCACACGAGCCAGGGCATAGATGTTGTGTTAGTCGCTCTGGATAAGAGCGTCTGCTAAATGACTTAAATGTAATGTAAATGTTATCTTTATCCTCACTGCGGATTCTGGCTCCTCTCAAGGTCTCTTACTGCTTTTCTTTTTCAGGGCCTATCTACCACATGGTATGGACCAGCAGGGGGGTTTAACAGCATTGTCTCTATGGGTGCATTCGTAAATTCACTCTGGAGTTCCCAAGAGCGCTCAGAGTGCGCGTTCATAAATTCAGAGCGTTGTCAGATTGTCCGTTCGTAAATTCAGAGCGTTTCGCTCTCGGAGTGTCTCTGGCCGAAGAGTAGGGTTGATCTGAGCGTTCTGGGCTCACAACGGCATTCAAGCACTCAAGATGACTGGCTAAAGTTAGCTAGCTTGCTAACTACTTCCAGACATAAATGAGAGAACACCTCACTCTGACCATTTTACTCACCCTCGCAGAGCTGGTTTGGCTGTTATCCAGAGCGTTGCTGACTGTAACGTGTGCTGSTGGCAACAATTTAATTAAGCTTTTTTGCCGATGTTTATTGACACCGGCCACATTCAACGAGTGTTGGGCGTTCGTAAATTCATCAGTTATTCTGCACTCTGGCACACTCAGACGAGAGCGCTCTGAAATCAGAGTAGATAGCAGAGTGAATTTACGATCGCGCCCCATGACAGTGTCTGTGTAGACATGGCCTTTACACACACCATGCCCCCCCCCCCTTTCCTCCGCCCCCACCATTCTGACCTCTCCTGTTTTAAACCACATGGTATTTTGGCATGGGAGAGCCTTCTCAGGGCTTTGCCATAAGAAGGCAAGCTATTAGTATGGCAGGTGGACATGCTATATCAGGGGAGCGCTTCCCTGACAAAACCATTTCATCATTATCAAGGGACAGATAGGAAGAGAGGGATCCAAATAAGGTAGAGAAAGGGTGTGGGCCTGACCTGTGTATGTGGAAACTAATATGATGGGAAGAGAGGCCTTGTTTGTATGTGTGGGTGTGAGAGGGCAGTTTGTGTGGTGTGCTGTTTGGTGTGCCAACGGAACTTACATCTGCAGCTTTCTTGTCTGCAACCTCCAGCTTCTCCTGGGCATCCTTCAAGGCCTCMGAATATTTGTCCAGCTCATCCTCAGTCCCCTTCAGCTTCTTCTGCATCTGGATCAACGCATCGTCATGCTGACGGAGGGAAAGAACAACAGACAGGGAGGAGTGGGAAAGAGAGAGACAAACAGGCAGAAAGAGAGGAGATGGAGAGACAGTGAGGAGAGGACAATAGAGCAAGGGAGAGATACAGTATGAGAGGATGGTTAAAGGGAAGAAACTCAGAGTAAGACAAGCCAAGATGTGTGAAGACCAGGCTATAGAGTGGAAAGAACCACACATACAGTAGCAAGATGTGAGAAATAGAGGTCAACATCTCAAGGTTTACGAAAACATATTTCTGTAGTACAAAACCATTAATTGAAGTCATTGGGGGAGATTAGAGCAAACAATCATGTTAGATGGCACATATTTCCAGCTTCGGTTCATTACTTAGTGAATAAAACTATTTTGKAATGTTATGTATAATGATTGGTCGCCTTTGATTAGCAATTGATCCCCAACATCCACAAGTATGAGTAGCCGAATGAATGTGTTGAGGGGTTACAGTGCCAATGCATTGTGGGTATTAATATCCCCAGGCTCTCAGCTTTCATCCCTGGACTGCTGTGTAAAACGATTGCCTGTACTTGTCGTTGTTCCCAACCCTACTATTGGATTCCAACTTGAGGACAGCTGTCACTGTCAAGAAGAATACCTACACGCACAGTCTTATTATAGATTATGGAGCTCTCTGGAACACGATGATCACTTTAGGATCCGGATATAATGTCTTCATTTGTCTTTTCCTGTGACTATCTGTCAATTAAGTTTAGRCATTTTTAAAGGCTCCTGGCTGTCAAACTTGGATTTGTCATTTGGATATTTTTTTCTACGTTTCGGTAGAAATACCAAGATCATTTGTTTGCATTCTTCAAACAACTCTGACTTAAACTCCCTAAATATTGTTATCATTGAGTAAAAACAAAAAACATACACATAGTTAATAAATATGGTATATGCCATAATATATATTAACTTGAAGAATAGTTATTATAATTTATGTTATTTATTGCTAATAACATTTAGTGTGAGCATAGGTTGCTTGCCTTCTCTAGGTAATGATTATTCGATTCAGTGTTAACAAACCAATTTTGAATTTGAGCTCTATTGTAAGGCCTCAAGATTAACCTTCAGTTGACCTCCCCTAACCAAGGTATGGTTAGCATCTTAGCAATTGTTGGCCTACTTGAGTTAGCAAAGTTAATCAACTGTGTGTGAGTTAGCATCACCTAATTAATTACTAACTAGAATTATACTGAGAATACTAGGCTAGGCTAAGCTAGGCTAGGTGTCCCCACCTGCTTGCTCTTATCCTCAGCTGCCTTTTTGTCAATCTCGGACTGGTCAGCCGCTTCCAGAGCAGTCTCCTTATCCATCTTCAGCATCAGCATCTTCTTCTTGATGGCCTCCATATTGCCGGTGTTTGGTTAGGCTCACGAGGCGAATAAATAAACTTGGATGTCTTTCTGTCGGAGGGCTCAAGGAGGATGAGTTGGAGCCCAGAAGGAGATAGGGAGAGATAGAAGGACAGAGAAAGGGGTGAAAAGAGAGAGGCCAAACTCAGATTATCATAGGGTGGGTGGTTTTATATTTGGTGTAAAGGTTGGCAACTCCCACCTCCTATGCCGCTCCTCTAACCTATTTTAAGACTCCTCCACTGACCAAGGCCTCTAAACCTATTATTCAACTCTGTGTGTCTGTCAAAATCTATCTCAAACACTCACACACACTTTCTCTCTGACACACACATGCACAATGTGTTCCCACTCTAACTATCTCTCTTACACAAACACACACACTGTTATTGCTACTATGGACATGAAACATCTCCTCTTAAAGTCCACCCCCAAATATCAACTACTACTAATAAATGTCTCCCAGTTTAGAAACCACAGTCATTGTAAGTTGTAAATCAGTCGGAGGAATGGAGATAAAAGACATGTGGAGGAAGATGAGACCAAAAAATGGACAAGAATCAAATGGCGGAAGTAGAAGGACAGTCCCTGATATAGTATGTACATGGTCTCAAAGGTGAGCTCATTCAACGTGGAGGGGGGAGACAATTTACTGTTGGTTGACAAAGCTGAAATCCTGACAGACATTCATTCACTGTCAAGGTGTCCCTTTTCAATAGCTGGACATTGCACACACACAAGAAATTAGCCCCAACTAAGCTTTTGGAATTTGCCTGGGACCCATCACGTGAAACAAACCAGTGTTTCTTTTCATGATCCAGTCAGCAGTCAAACCTTTTACTGTTTTAAACTAACGTCTATATTTATTGTTCCACTTTGTACAAGTCTCAAGGTTGCAGTTATTAAGGAACAGTTTACATGTGGCTTTTGATGCATCTCTTTCATAGGATCCAAACCTCCTTTGCTCAAAATCCAAGGCTTGCCAACATCACTGTAACTGAAACCGATAGGAGACAGAAGTTTAGCTGTTTCAAGCGCAGGGGCGCAGCAGGTGTTTATGTAAAAGACCACATGAAGAGGCCAGGTGGCTGGTGCCAGGGGCAATCAGATGGTCCTACACAGTGGGTCCAAAAGGCAACAGTAACTGGCAGGGAAAAGGCTAGTAAAGTGTTCCGGAGATCAGGCAATAGGTTGATATACAGGAAATCCGATAGGCTAAGTACAGGCAGGAATACGCAAAAAGGCGTCGTTAGTGAGGCAGGCAAAAACTATCAAGACATAGGGAGGAGTAAATACTGGAAAAACAGAGCTCCGATAAGAAGTTGTCCACAAAACAAACAATACTCTCAACAATAATCGAGGTGCAAAGATGGAACTAATATAGTGTCGTGATAATGACACTACAGGTAATGTGAAGTAGGTGGATTCAGAATTCAGGTGATTCGATCTGTGAGAGTGAGCTGCATTCCGGGGATCTCTGTGTTTGAGATGGCGTGGAAAGTGGGGTGGAAAGTGAGCTGCGTTCAGGGATCTGACTGTGTCTTGAGAGTGTGAGTTGGAAGAAGAACGTTACAATCACATTCTGCATTAAAACCGATTGAATCAGGTGACATCCCCCCCACCGTCTTGTTCGAGCTTCGGGAGTTGGCAAGTAACATAAATTGGGGGGACGGGGTGAGATTGTTATATAATTGGATAAGATGTGGAGAACATGTGCCATAAGGGAATGGGTAATAGTGGTCTATTTTTACTGATCTGATCAATTGGTCCCCAGGGAGCCCATGACCAGACATCCTGTGATCCATCCAGAGTGGGGAGGCATTGTGGGATATACATTAGATCGTGGAGAGTCTGAGATGCTAGCTATGAGATGCTTGAGGGATATTAATACTTCCTGGCTGACATTGACCTGGGATTAGGACGAACAGAGGGAGAGAGACACTTAGAATTTGAAGCGCCTGGTCCCTTTTCTCCACCAACTCACACACACACTAGATGATATTCATAGAAGTAGAAACAAAGGTGTGCGATGTTTGAAATTCGGTTACTTTAAGGCAAATTACCCCTTCATAATGGTTAGCACTATGGGTGAAATAGACTTGGTCAAATTATGGCAAAATGTGCTAAAATATCAAAGACGTGTAAATTGTTTAATGGAGTGACATAATACCAGTTATTAGGTTACAACAACGGAAATAATATCTACTTGTCACAGATCCCTCCGGAACTGTCATTACGCACACCTGGTCCCTATTCCCAGTTGATTAGTAATTGTATAAGTGTGCCCTTTGTTCACCATTGTCCTGTCGATTATTGTTCCAATGTCCGTTGGTTGTGTGAGTACCTGTGCTGTGTTGTTTTGACTTTCGTGACACGTATATTGTGAAGATGATTACGGGTCTCGTCCTGTGTGATAATCATTGTGCGATTGTGTATTTATTCGAGGTACTCCTCACCTCCACAGTCCTTCCTGACCAATGAGAGTGCGTGCACTGGGATTGATTGACAGTGGATTGACAGAGTTTGAATGTGAGTACGAAGACCTGTAACAACCATTGATTACCATCAAAAAAAAGTGAAGCTTCCACGAGAGATAAGCACCCAACGATCCGTGATGCACAAGTCAACTACATTGCATTCAATGCAAAAAGTGCAATGGTCTATTGGTGAGAGACACAGACCGACAGACAAGCAGGAAGGTGAGTCTGTCACACAATGTAGATTTTTTAACTATTACTATTAAACTAGATGGCACAATCTACTGGCATTGG